>NC_032023.1:0-334477 GCF_001865875.1 Lupinus angustifolius | reverse complement strand
GCTCAACGCTCCCGGGGACGTAGGCACAATTGGCCGAACCTCGTTACCAAATCTCTTGTGTTATTCTCTTGTCTCTATACTCTTTACTATTTGATTGTTCGCTTGTTCCCAACAAAACAAAACAAAACAAGCAAGTATGAATGTATTATTGATTTTAAATCATTAAAGTCTTGACAATGATAAAAATAATACCATATAATATTTTTTGTATGAAGAGTGGAGTGTGAACAATATTGGTGGGGAAAGAGAAGAGAATGAGAAAATGATGGAGATGAGGTTATTTTGTTATTCTAAAATAAATTCATGAGATTTATTGAATTAATTATAAGGTATAAAAATAATCTCCAAATATTTGGACATTAGAATAATGCTAGATAGTGATACATCATAAACGAATGAGATGCTTTGTCCACAAAAATAAAAATAAAAATAAAAAAATAAGAATCGGATTCGTCTATGCCCATTTCTCACCATTCAATATTGATGCCATCCACCACAAAATACATTTATTTTTAGTGTTATACCAAGTACAAAAATTCAATTTTTTTAATTTGTAAATATTAATATCTCCTAGCTATTATAATTGCCTAGGTTGGAAAATTGGCTTATATATTGTGGAAGATAGTGTCCACTTACATGCACTTCTTCTTATGTATTTGAATATTGTTTCTAACCAAATTAAAAATTAGAATTCATATAATTTTCGGTTAAATTTCTAATATCGATACTTATTTGAAGGGTAGCTACATACTTTATAAAGAATTATTAATTCCTTATTTATAGTATGAGAGATACCTTATAAGTACGAAAAATATAATGTTCGGAACTCATTTGTAAACAAAAGAAAGAAGGAAAAGAACATAGTTGATGCTAAAGTTGCATTGTTATGAATGATAGACATATAAATATAATATTAATATTAACTTCCTATATAAGTGTCTCCAACAATGAACCAAAAACTCAACCCAATCATATAGTAATAGTAGTGTATATTACTAGACAAAGAACATGGGAAAGGGTCTTGTGTTTCAACAACAACAATGCTATGGTGATGATGGAATGTGGATTGATACTCATGCTCAACACCAACAAAGCTATGGCTATGGCTACAATCAAGATTCTTGGGGCTCAAATAACATGAACATGATTAAGATTAAGCCTAGTGGTGCTAATTATGCTATAGAGTCTCATCATGGCTATGGTAATAAGCTAGGTAGTGCCACTCATTCCTATTCTCATCATCAATTTTCAAATGGGGGTGCTGATAAGTTCGATTTCGATTCTAGTGGTCACCATGGTGGATATAATTTTGAGGAGTATAATGAATATAACGAGGAACGTCATGGCGCTGGTAAAATGAAAGTGAATGAAATGAAATACGAACATCGTAACTATGGCGGAGGAGATCATGGTTTTCATGCCAATCCATATGGTCATGGTGGCTATAAGGGTGTGTGGATAACAAAGGGTGTCTAATATTAAGGTTCAAAATATGTGACTACTAGTTATGTTATGTCATGTCCCTATGGACTAGTTGCTACTTATCTTCATCAATAAGACACCAATAAAATGTGTTTGTGTGCTTTCTTGATGTAATAAGATACCCAAATGTTGAACTATAATGGTGGTATCTCTTTTAAGTTTGAAGTTAATTATGGAGATGTCTTTGATTATAATAACTCTGATTATTTGATCTAATGTGTCATTTCAAGATGCCTTTAAGTGAGTGCAAGCCTCGGCAGAACGGTAACATTGTTTACCTTATAACTTGGAGGTCATGAGTTCAAGATCTTAAAACAACCATTTACTTATGAGGGTAAGATTACGTACATCTACTGTCCTCTTACCCTATTAGGTCGGAGTCTCGTGTAGTGGCAGTTGTGGTTGCTTGGATGAGCCAGAATAAGATCCATGTGCATACTCTCTTGTCCTTCCTCTTTTTGAGTATTTACTGCATCTGCACTTAACCACTCATTCAAGATGCTAAACATACATAAGCAACATTAATCATAGTTTAGAAAAAATCATATTTAACTAATTGAAACCACTTCTTTTGTTAGAAATTTTCTCTTAGTTATTTGAACAACATCATATTGCTTATTATATCATTTAAATTCATGTTGGACTACTCCTCTCATTATAAATATTCCTTAGTCGATTGTTAAAGATTAATCGGTTAATCCTTTTCGAGACTTAAAGTTATTTAAAAGGAGGAGTTTTACCCTTAAGTCTTAACCAACCATCACCAACCTATAAATGTGGAAAGAATCAAAATTGAATGGCATAAGTTTCTCCACTAGTTTCAAATATTCCATAAAGTTTGAGGTATTAGATTCAGCCTTATCATAGCAGAATAATAATAACAATAATACCATAGCATAATCACTAACTAGTTCCTAAATAGTACCATAGAAAAGTAAATAAATATACAAAAGATGAAACTATAACACAACCTCAACAAAATAGAGCACCCTCAACCCTTAGATAAGGAAATGGCATACCAAAACTCCAAGAATTATGGATGGTGTCCCAACAAAGATTACCAAGTTCATGAAGTAACACAACCTGCACTTCGAAATCGATTCGATCGTCCTCGCCATAACAAGGGTCATGTAGCTTTCAAAACCAACAACAACAACAATGAGGATCATGTAGCAGAAGTAAAAGTAGAACCCTCTATGAATGAGAGTGTGGATCAACTAGCTGATTCGTTTATTAAGCATGAGCATAGAAGGATTGAACTTACTAGGCTCATATCTATGAATGGTTCTATATAAGGTGCTTTATTTGCAGGACTATCAAATTATATATAGAAATATGCTATAGTAATCTTATCTATAATCTTACTCTTGTTATGTATGTTTTAATTATTTCATATGTGATAGTACTCATTATCATAATTAGTATGTGATTTACATGACATGGTGTTTGTTTCTTCCTTTTTCTTTAATTTCCTTGTTATTCTTATTAAGAAAGGGAGGCCTGTGCATGAGATTCTAATTTAGTAGAATCTCGGAAGGTATATATACACAGTTTTTCCCCCTTGTAAACGGAAAGACTATTTCCAGGAACCTTGTTATTCTTATTACAAAAGGGAGGCTGGTGCACGAGATTTTCATTTAGTGAAATCTCGGAGAGTAGATATACACTGTAGTTGTGACACAATGACTTGTAATGAGTTATTGACACTCTTCTCCTTTCACATACCCAATTTGCATCCAAAACCTGATTTTGAAAAGGACCCTACTACAATCTTGTGTTTTCAACTTGTTTTCTTTGCCATTTTTTTTAATGCAAGTGCAAAAAAAATGTTTATATTGTTCCAAACTAAATACACCAATACCAAAAATATTGAAGTGCTTTCTCCACTTAATTTACACACTTTAAGCAATGGAGTATTCAAATTGAATTTATAATGTTACATAATAATTTGTAAACTTGGGTAGTTGTCCCCTAAGGAGGGGTGGACTTAGACATATCAATTCCTATAGACTTGTAATATGCATTTTCTGCATAAGCCATTCGGTTTTGGAACATTGTCCATTCAGTTCTACACCTATCCTTCACCTGCCACCAATAATAATAATATCTAAATATCAACATTTACATATTTCATAACCAAAGTCCATTAAATAATACAAAACTTGATTCCGAGACTTTACTTAAGGGGAATCGACTTTCTTGCTACTAGACCAACATATATCGGTATATAAGCAAAATGCCATAGGTCTTTAGGGAAGGAACCAAAAAATATAGCATGTAATGCGATAAAGCTGAAATATGAAACATACCCCGTTCCGTGGTGGTTTCCCAACGTCTGCCGATTTGCCCTACCAAGAACATGAATAATAAGCATTTTATGGCATCATTTTTGGGTAAAAATAATGAGTCCAAAGAATAAACATGGCAAACAAATTATTACCTGATTCCCTAGTGAGGGAATACCTTGGTGAACAATCCACTGAGAATCAACAACTCCAATCTTCTCATGGGCCGGCTATATCACATAAAGAAGATTACGGCTTAAAAGCGTTTTTTGGGTAGCATTCGGTAGATATGCTATAACGGACATATAACAGAATAGGCCGAAGGGTTTAAAAGTGGAACACTTTAGTTCGACTAGAAGAGTGGAACCAAAGAGATCAGGACAGTTTATTCTGTTCGATCTATGCGCCAAAGGCGACGTTGTTGTGGCTATGGTGGTAAAACCACTTTTATAATTGAATAGTTTAGATATTAGATTATTTGAAAAAATGTTGGAATGGACTTACCTCAACACATTTTCTCATTGCAAAATCAAGACCCCACCCATGGACCAAGTCATTCTGCAATGCCAAGAGTGTTCAATCATAATACATACAGTATTTAAAGAAACGTCGTAATAACTAGTGAATGGACATTTTTTAAACAATTATGATTAACTGTCCAACCTGAATCATATGCCACACACAGCGCCATGCATCTCGTGAAAACACTGGAGCCATAATCTCAATAAACCTGCATCCACATGACACAATTAGATTCGGCACTGGTAGACAAGATAATACAGTAAGGACGTGTTTGAGTAAACAGCTTAGTTAAGCACTAACGCAATAAGTTGTTTTGAAATAAGATATTCTTATAAGCTCTTCCAAACACCCCCTAATAATACTTTGGTAGTTACTTACGCTGCACAAGGAGGCATGAGAGGATCAAAACACCGTCCTGGTTTCTCCTCGGTTACTCTAATAGAAAACCAAGAAAACAAAGAAGTTAATGCACATTCTTTCAAATGACAACTGTAAGAAAAATGGAGCGTGACTCAAATTATTCGTACTTGTGAACTTCTTGATCATCTCTTCTTTTTGTCATCTGCCATACCAACCCTTTATTAGGTTCCAAACCTGGCTGTGAAATGTCCAAGCCATGCTTCCTTACCAGTTTTAGGTACCTGCAGTTGAAATAACAACATATATGAAAATCAAATAAAACAAAAACCTTAAAAACAACTCCTTGCCATATCGAAAACTCACTCCTCTGCATCAAAATGCTCAACCCCCAAGTCTTCATCCCATATAAAAATATAATCATATGGTGCCACAATGTCGGGATGTAGAAACCGCTTGGCATACCACCTACGAGAGGAAAAACTCAAGTGGTCAATATGCTAGCATGTTGAAATAAAAAACCACTTTTAATTCGGAAAACGAAAAACATAATTAACTGCAAAAAAGTACGATGAAATTTTGTCATCCAAAAAATGAACATAAAGTAACTTCTTACCATTTGGTCTGTTTGCGAGTGCTCACATGAATAGCCTTCTTTGACCATTCAAACTCTTCCCATTCAGTTGTTCGGCCATCATAATGAAATAGAAGGATTGTGAAGTTGTCTGAAAACTGTTCAAGATGTATTTAGTTAAAAGACACGTAAACAAACAAGTATATGCAACCCGAGAGAGAAAGGCACCAAGACCTTTTTCACAGCTTTATCAATATTATCTCTCTGATCATAACCAACAGTGAAGGTGACAAGGTACTTCGGCTTGGTCGCTAAATCCTGTGAAGTGCAAGTTTATTAAATGATCAGTCTACATGAGTGTTTTTTTGCTATAGTATAATTGCAACACTTAAAAAGGTGAGCCTCGGCGCAACGGTAAGGTTGTTGCTTAGTGACCAAGAGGTCACTAAGTCATAAACAGCCTCTGAACTTGCGGGGGTGAAGTTGCGTACATTTAACCTCCCTAAACCTCACTAAGTGGGAACCTCATGCACTGTATTTAGCTACGTATTTCCGTGCATGCAAAAGGGACACACTTTCTATTCTTCAATTCAATCCCCCTTCCTCCTCGGAAAATGGAAGGAAGAAAAATAAAAAGTGGTTTTTAATGACATTTGGAAATTGTGGCCACATTCAGCATATAAACTGTTTTAGGATACACACCTCGCTAGGCTTACCCCACAATCTACGCAGATAAAAATCAGACTCAGCATCAACTATGCCTGGAGGTAATCTTTCTGCACCTCTTGGATTTGATGGAACCCAAATCTACCAAGAAAAATAGGAGCACATGAGAGATCAATATACAGAAAATAGCGAATTTTCAAATACTATATAACATAATCATTCTTGGAAGCACTTGAAAGGGATGAAAAATATATCTGCATGACAAGTTGGATGCATTCGACATATATGCACCAGTTTGAGGGGGAGTGTTGAGATTTGATAAAATGTTTACCTTTGAAGTATCATTTGATGATTGATACCGAGATGAGTTTCTGTTATTAATCTTCATAAAAGACCAATCATAGTGACCTGCATATTTGTCTTCAATGTAAGAGAGATCGATGGAAGGAAGCAGGCCAGATGGGAGATTCAACTGCAAATCGTGAAGCACTGTCAGCATTTTCACTATTTACGTCCAATAGCATAAAACAATCGACAAAAAGTAACAACTCAAGGCTCAACAATAAGATATTCAGTCTGCACCTTTGTTATTGACAATGTTGGAAATGATACTCCTAAAAAGAAGCCAAAAATCACTCCAATAAACGTCGTCACAACAATCCTCATAATTTCACTTGGTTTTTTGCTAGTAAAACTGCAACCAATGAATTGGAAGATGTCATTAACTAGCATATACGAAATTTCTCAGAAGAAAAAAGAATAACAGAGTTAAAGATCTCTAATGATTAAACCTGCGAGTAATAGTCCCCATTTATTTACAAACTTCTATAAATGTATGCTCATACAACTAGATTCTGGATCTGGACCAATTATTCACCATTTACCGATGGTAGTTGGTAGGCATGCAGGTATTCGCCATATAAGAAACCCAGATGCTTGTTCAAAGAATGCAAACCGGCCTGATGCTACAAAAAAAGAATGAATGTACTACATTAGTAAATGGAACCAGACAACGATTCAACTTTAAAAGAACAAAGGCGATAACCATGTTGTGAGAGAAACATATTATATTATTTGGAAAACAATATCAGAATATCCTCAAATGCCAGTGGGATTCACAAGTCAGACTAGTTTACTTCTATGTACGGCAAAGCAACTTATCATAATGAACTTATGTTAAATTTACTTCTCCAACATATCAAACGACAATTATGGAAGTTTGAGCAACACGGCCTATAAGCATGCTGCAAGAAATGGACAGAAGCAATAGCAAAGGAACAAAACTAGCTCGCGGTCCTTGTTAAGACAGTGAGTGAAACGAGTCAAAAGCAAGAAAAGCATGTGTGACCTCCTAAAACAACTCTACAGAGTAAGCAACTCATGTGATCTCCTTAACAAAAGAACCCCCCAAACTAAGTAGCACCACAAAATGCTGATGTTTCTATCCAATATAGGATATACCGTTGAAGATTCAAATAAAAGAGAAGAAAGAAAAGATTAAAAAAACATAAAATATAACCGACCATAATTGGAGTATCTTATTATGCAATCTAGAAAGGCATAAATACATACACGGGATACTGATACAAAAGAATACAAGTAAATGCATACAACACAATATAGATATGTTAATATAGAAAAAATTCATTAGATAACTGATAGTTATATATTGAGAGGAAAGTATTTAAAATGATAAGAGTATCCGATAGCCATCAAAATGTGCTGCCCTTAACAGGCTGGGCCGAGTCGGACCCGTCCAATAAATAGGAGGGCTTAGGCTCTTAAAAGCTCTCACGGATAGACCTCAGGCCATTTTGGCCTATGCCCTAATAGAGCCTGAGTCCTCCAGGCCGGTCCGCACATCATTTAAAATACCCTCCCAATCTGGTTGCACAATAACTTTTTTGCCCAAATAATGTGCTGGTTTTTTTTTGCCGGCCAAGTGTGACCATACCTGCACTAATGCACAAGATCCCATCAAAACTCCACAATTAAGTGTGTTAAAGTGAGAGTAGTATTACAGTGGGTGGCCTCCTAGGAAGGCCTTGTGTTCGACCTCTATGGTAAAAGATTATAACATTGTTCAATCCGTGTAACTGACCCTACCTAGTGGATTAATGCTTTATTGTTGTTTTGGCCAGGCCGAGCAGCCTGAATTGCCACCACTCATGATGCATATCGGATACAGGTATGGCAACCAATTTCCTGTATCGGAGCTACATAGTTTGCGATTAAAAAAAACATTCCAAGCAAAAGCACTCTGTTGTCAAAATTAATCATAAGCTTTTCTAAAATCAAAATAAGCTAATCCAAGCATGCCCAATTCCACAAAATATTAGTACTATTTAACATAAACCAGCTTAGATTAATTCAACAAAATTTAGATCTTTTCAATTGCTGGGTGAAATTTTCACTCAAGAGAGCACCTTCCATAATCAATTAGACCAGAAAACTCTCAATTGGGCATTGGCCCCTATTTACAAACCAAGTTAAGTCAAAAATCAAACTTGAAACACTAAGTTATGATTATATAGTGAACAATGATAAAAAAATTATCTTTTAATTTCATTCTTGTATAGAAGAGAGTGAAAATGCAATAAAGTTACATGGGGTTGAGTTATAATGAATGGTTTCTGAGAAATTCAGTCTTAGAGTAGTAGCATATGAACATTCTAAAACTGCAAAAAAGATAATAAATTGTTGGGAATGAAAACTTACAAGGAATAACCCAATAACCAAGATGAAGATCTAACCACAAAAATTGAAGCTTTTTTGTTAATATAGTGAGAGAGGAGGGAAAGATTAAATTTTTTTGGGAGCTGAGAAATACAACAGAGAGTGTTGAACTTATCAAGTTTTGTGGAGATCGAATGAATCAAACGGCGGAGAATGAAATAAAGAGTGAATATGAATTTTGTTTCCTAGATTTTTCAGAAAAGTAAAGTTCAAACTAGTTTCAACACTTTGAATGATAATCAACATAGTTATAATCAAAATAGTTTCTTTATGTTATTAAAATGTTCAATACTTATTCATAAAATTAATAAAAAAAGTTTTTAACTTATTGTTTAGATATTCTGATTTTTTATTATTTATGGATTAAGTTGATATACAAAAGTTTTAGGAGATTAAAATTGTTTTTACTCAACAAAAAAAATGGGAATGAATAACAAATGAAAATCTTCTCCATTGTATTTGCATTTATCTTAGGTGTTTCACAAAAGAAATAAATATTTGTTTGTAAATAAAAAGATGTTTATTATCCCTTTGTAAATTTCTAAATATATATTTGTTCTACCCATTTCTAGGGCAAATGTATTTGTGGTTTTAAGAATTTGTGGTTTTAAGAGATTCTTATGTCGATGAAATTTGAACTTACAACATTATAGTTTACTAACAATTTTTCACCAACTTTACCAACCTTGATTAGTCTTATATGGAATTGATAATAGGAAATGAAAATGACATCTTTTTTTGTATTATAAAAGGTAAATATATTCTTCTTAAACTTAAAACATTATTTAGAAGTAAAAAAAATTACATTTTTAAGGTTCCTTATAGTTTTTGTATTCTTATTAAAAAAAATATGGTTAATGATGAAATAAAAGGTTTAAAGGGTAAAAGTGATAATAATTATTGAACCCTACAAAAAATTATAGATATTATATTTTTATACCGATAATTCTTATTTCAAAGTATCTACAATTAGAGTTGAGCATGACCGGATAAAGATGTTTGGAGAGTTGCAAGATAAGTGAGATACATAACCTTATCATTGATATTAGTATCATGATTCTTAGTGTCTTTACAATAATACTTCAAATGCTAAAGTATTTGACACAATTGAGTTATGTGTCCCAATAATAATAAGAACAATAAGTAAAGTGATTTCTTCTTTATATCCTTAGTGACACATGTGTTTGATACAATTTTTATGATAGTATCATGTACCTTGTGTCATTTATGTTCTCCACTATGAAGTTTCATACTTGGACTAATTTTTACCTTTTCATCCTAATTGTAAAGAAAATTGTGTGTGATGTTTAATCGGGGTTATGTCTTTATTGGAATAGTTAGGACTGAATCGGAAGTTGATTAAACCTATATATTGAATTCAAATTCCTTATTATAATTTGTATCAATCATTTCATGGGTCTTGGATCATGAGCATACTAGAATTTTCTTTTGAGATCATTTTCCTTTGAGTTATTCGATAATGGAACTTCTTCTCTAAGCTTTTTCCTAAGATCCTCTTGCTTTGAATTCTGTCGATCCATATTGGAAAAGATAATTTAAAATTAGCAAAAATAAGGAATAATATTAAAGATGCTTGAAGTAAAAGATAAAGTAAAGAGAAATAAGATTAGGTGATGAAAACTTCAAATTTGATTCTTTGAATTGAAGTGTATCCAAATTTAAAGTATTTTCAAGTTCTTTTTGAGATTCTCATTAAAGTTTAAATAAAAAGTGGGGGAAATGATGATAATTAAATATAGCATATTGTTTTAATCCTAATTTTGTTAAAATTATTTTGATAGTCTATTTTCTTTCAAGATTCAATTATGTATCTTATTGAATTACAATATGTCAAGAATAAATGAAATACATCCAAATATAAAAAATTTAATTCTTAATTGTTTAATCAGATTGTGAGCTAAGTTCATTATAATCACCAAACACCCTCTTTAAATTTTTTTTAGCACTTTTATTTTGTTTTCATTGCCTATAAAATTATTTTTTGTTATTACCATTAATTATTTAAAGAGCAAGCAAATGTTACCCTTCCATTATTATCTTGTATTAGCTAACATATGAATCCATGTTACATTGGTGATAGATTTATTGGGCAAAATAGATGTACATATTTCTATTATCTCAATTGATTAAACTATTTTTAAAATTTGAACTCATAATTTTAAGATTTGGGACCTTTTTAAAATTAATATTTATTTTTTATTAGTATTAAGGTTACATTGAGACTCACCCAAAAAATATAAAAGTGAATTAATAAAAATATAAAAAAATGGGTCAAAATGAATGGGTTGAAATTCGCAACATCTTAGACAAAATTATTGTAATACAATAAGAATGTATTATAAAATTAAAGCTTGAGGTTTGATTCATTAGAATGATAATATTGAGAGAGCTTATAATATTTTAAAAGAGAATAATTATTTATTGAAATGGTTGAAAGATACCTTGACCATGACTAAAAAGACTAGATAGAATTTTATGGTTTTTCAAACTTAAAATAAACTTATAAAAAATAAAACCTTAAAATAGCTAAAAAAAATTAAAATTTTATTTACCCCATGTATTACCTCCTGTTTGTAATTTGAAAGTGAACCACAATAAATCTATTTAATATTTTAAATTGATATTTATTTGCTGATTTAGAGTTTTAAAGAAGATAATTCAATTATACCTCTTATGTTTTACTCGTTTATTTATTTCATAAACATGCGAAAATAATTTCATAAGGCCAAAAGCTGAAATAATTATTTGTATGGACCTATATATTATATCACTCCTTACTTATATTATGGACATTGACACACAAAAAACATTTACTTTGGAAAGATGAAAACATTTTAAAAGTATAGTAAAAAAAGAAATAAAGTTCTCTATTTTCATAAGTCATTATTGTAAAAAACAAATAATATTTTTTCCCCTTCAAAAATCTAGTGATATGTGCTAATGAAAATCGAGATTAACTCCCAATTTTATGACTTTCATTATTAACACCAATATTCAAATCAAATCACCATAATAATAGTCTCTCTTCACTATACACCTTATAATTGTCAAGATGATAATAATATTCATAAGTCTAAGTTTGACCCATAGTAAAATATCTTATCCATGAAATATATATGGATTTTCAAATTTAGAACTTTCACTTCCTTACACCATAAGTAACCCTATATTCTAAGCAATGGACGTGCCAAAGAAAAAAAATATTAAAATTTCACCCATAGAAATATTCATGTATCATGTAACAAATTTACAAAACCATCAACAAATTCATACAAACCAGCAGCACCATAAATTTTGTCAACATTTATTTTTTAGTTTCCTACATGTATCATCGCGTTAGAGACAATCTTATCCGAGCCGGGATGTAGATTTTTTTAATGAGAATACCCATGTATAATTTTTTTCCCAAAAGCATTGGCAACATGTATATTCCCCTAATGGATAAATGAGTGGAAGGGAAAAAAATACAAACTTTAAATACCTCATAACATTAGAGTAGCTAATTAACACAACATACACCTATTATAGCCTAAAAGCATGAGAAATTGGAATCTAACATCTTTGTGGTGTTCTATAGGATAAGCACCTTAATAAGTGTTTAGGGTATAAATGATGAATCTAATATCGAAGTGTTAATGTAAAAATTTATATGCAATGATTTTTTTTAAATCTAATCAACCATAATATTTTAACTTAAAAGTGATTTGATATTACTATCTACCTCTCTCTTTACCCTTTCTAACTTAAAAGTTTATAGTTTGTTAGATATTTTTTTTGAATTAGTGAAATATATTATATAATTTTATTTAGGTGTAAATTGATAAGAGTGTGTTTAGTTACATACGTAAGGCTAATATTCAGCTTTTTAGTAAATCATAACACCCCATTAACTAATTTTTTGCTTTCCCTATAATTATATTAACAAAGTAATTAATTTTTACCCTTTCGGGAGCATAACTAACTCCACCATGATATCTTTCATAATAAACAAATTTCAAGAATCTAAAATTGAGGAGCGATATTCTAACTTGACTTTTCATCACATTTTATTTATTTATTTTATGATCATTAATTATCTAGTACTATTGTTTTCAATATTAAATAAAAAGTTTTTTATGAGCCTTCCTTTAAAACTCGTCTTTTAATAATATGACACCTTCTACCCAATTTTTTTATGGAAGCCTAATGAGAGATAAAGAACCAATAATAACACTCCATCCTCATTTCCCAAAATTGGCCCAAACAAGAAATAATGAACTTAATCTTCCATATTTATTCAATTAGCCATTGCAAGATGCACCATGTTTAAGTCCACATGCATCACATGATAGGCTACGATCAAGTCAAGTACAACAACTCACCGTGTTAGGATGACTAAAGGATCAGACCATGACCGAGGATCATGTAGCAATTGATCGTGTCAAGATGATTGAGGGACCATGCCATGACCGAGGATCGTGTAGCAGCTAACCGTGCTAGATTGATCAAGGAACTAGGCCAAGACCGAGAGCCTTGGCACATCAGAAGGTCAGGCCTTGGTGCATCAACAGTCAGGCTTTGGCGCATCAGACCTATGCCGAATCAACTCATTATTGGCGCATCATCCCGTATCAGTGGCGCATCAACAGTCTTAGTTTTGGCTCGATAATGGCACATCATGCCTAACACTAGAAATCAGGTCATGCACCCAGCTTACTTGGAAAGGGAATTTTTGGAAGAATGGTTTCATTGAGCAGATCACTTATCTAGCACATTTTGCACGTGTGATAATTAGAATTAGTTAGATTGTTTCTTCTTCCTCAAGCAAACTTGAAGATTGTATAAATACACTCACATTCTTTGTAATTCAATCAAATTGATCAATGAAAAACTTATCATTCATTTTACATCTCTTCTCCATGAATTCCGTTAAGAAATTTATGAGCATAGCCAATGATTTCAAAATGAACAAATTTTACATGCTTTGTCCGCCCATTTACAACAATCACCACATATGAGCATAGACAATGATATTCACAATCACAACATGCTATAGTAGCAAACTACTAGTCAATGTGGTAATTGACATATTATACCCAAATCATATTATACGATTCACAAGTTTTTGTTGTTGGTTCTATAGTTTAAATCTTGCTAATTATGAATATACTTATCCTAGTTGAATAACATATTCTAATATCTTTCATACCCAACAAATTAATATCCAACTACACCCACATCCACACATGTATATGAAAAAAAAACAACTTACTCATCATTAAAGAGAAGATCTTACAGCAGAAAATTTATGATGATGATGTGTGTCCAAGAGCATAATATCCTTAGTAGCTTTCTGCATGGAAAATAACATATTTTGCCACGTGTTAACCCTAGAATGTGCCTTAATATTCAACCCCACATTCATGTTAGTCAAATCTTCCTTCTCCACCATTAACACTTCCTTTGGTTCTGAACCATCCAACATCCAAACCAAACACCAACAATAACCTTTTGCTATCTCTGAATCACTGTCTGCTTTAAACCTCATTCTCCCTTCCTCGTCCATCTCCGAAACTACCCATACCTAAAGTAACATATATACATATCAAATATATAAGAAAAAGGTAAGGTAATAATAAAGATTAATACTTTACATTATTATTGTTTATGGGGTATCAAGATATTTCTCAAATCAATATATTTATCATAGTTTTATTCATATACACAGCAACATAGTATATTTGAAATAACTCAACTAATGCTTGTTCATGATGAATAATATGAATGTGTATTTGAGAATATTAACCTCAACCATGCAAAGGAGAAGAAAATAAGAAAGGGTTTAATGATGTCTTCTGATCTCTACATATATTGTTGGTGCTGCGGAGGCGATTGTTACGCAGCGTTGACCACAAACAATCAAATACAAGCATAGAATAATTAGAAGAGAAGAAATAAGATAATTTGGTAACGGGGTTCACGTTCAGAAGCACTGATCGGCTACTAAAATATTATTAGAGTATAAAGATTACAAACCCTAACACACTCATAGGTCCAGCTGCTCATGAGGTGTTTCTATTTGATGTTTATATATAGTGCACATTATAATAAGAGACTTGAGTCCAATATATAAGACCAATTACTCTACTTAGACAATATGAGACTAATATACTAACATATTTCAATCATCCCGATTATATATATATATATATATTTACCTGTGTGGAGCAACCTAGGACACGGTTTTCTGGAACCCGGTGTGAATCTTCCAATGGAGGTAACAATGATGCATAATGTAATAGCCTTTTGACTCTATCAATGGGCTCAGAGAGAGAGTTGAATTCTGAAGAAAGGTGTTTGAGTTTATCGGTTGTGGTGGTAATTTCATGAAACTCCGGGTGGATCAAAAGGGAGGGAGAAAGTGTTTGATTTTTTTCATGAATTTGAGAATGAAAAGCCAATGTGGAAAGACATTGAATTTGAAAGGAATGATTTTTTGAATGAATATTGTTCATGTTGGTGAGTTTGAGTTGTTTGGGAGAAAATGTGTTTATGTTTGTGTTTGGGAATGGGAATAGAGAGGAATATGAAGAAGAATAAGAATAAGAATAACAACAAGAAGATAAGGTGAAGAAGGTGGTACTAGAAAACACCATAATATATTTATTGTTAATATTTTTTATTTGATTTTATATATATATTTAATTTGTGAAGATAAGAGGATAGAAAAGAATGGGAAATGGGTGAAGAAGGAGAGGAATTGAATGAACAAGAACAAAGGGGTGAGAAGAATAAGAAAAAGATAACTCACAATAAATAAAGAAGTAAATGAGAGATATATAATGAGGTGGGAAAGGGAGTGGAGATTACCACAATTGCCCATGCCCCTAGTCGACCATCAAAATAAATTATCATGGATTCAAATGTATTTTACGGTGTCATGTCAGTAAATCATATATCATTAATTTATTAATTACATAAATCAATAGTAGATAATGTGTTGAGAGTATTTTACATGTTAGTGCACTGATTTTAAACTCTTAAACTAATATGTTCCTTAATATTTTTTCTTTCTAATCTTCAATAACTCATTAATTATTATTTTTCATTTGAATCATATTTAATATTGTATAACCAATACGTCATTAATTTAGTAATTCGATTCCTATGAACAACATTCAAATGACAACTACACAATTCAAAATAGATTACATTTAGTAGTGTCAAAAATATATTTAATATTGTACTGATTTAGACAAGTGAGAAAATTACTGGTCAGATAAAGAGAGATTGTAAATTATGAGAAATATAATAAATATCATCTAAAATTAACATGATCATTCTATTTTTTAAGCTACATATTTTAGTAATACTAAATACGGAATACTAAATAGGAAATATATATAAATATAATAAGACTGATATGTTTGTCAACCTTATTTCTAATAGTAAATATAATTTGATTTAAATGGAACTAAGAAGTTTAACATAATACTAAATAATTGAATTTTAGTTGTTTAATAATCGTATTGTATATATAACAAATATTTGAGTGATCAATTAGTCTTTGGAAAGGGTAATGTGTCCTAAAATTTTGTGGTCAAATATAAATCAAAATGTGACGTAGAGTCTTACGAACCCTTCATACATTGAATCTCGTTCACCTTTATTAATCACGTTCACGTACTCAATCATCATCTTAAGATGCTTTCCTACTTTCAACATGAGTTAGGCTATGACAGGAAATATAACACATATGTTATCTTACAGTTTATGTCATTCTATGTATTATGAGTTTGTGATTGGTCAGAAAAATATTTAATAATTAAATTTTAACTTAAATATATTTTTTCTGACTAATCACAAATTCATAAACAAACTCATAACATATGAAGTGACACAAGCAAATATGTATTATACCTACAACTTTAATTTTCTTTGCAACTTTACTAGACTCCCATCCATTAACCTTCATTTTCTTGTAGGAGAGAAAGAGAGGAAAAAGAGAAAGTAATATTTTCTTTAGTTGAAAAGAGAATAAGGGAGAAGATAAATAAAAAACAGGTTTAGTGATATAAGGTTTCATTAGATTCATAGGATGACCAAAAGATTAACAGTTCGATTCTTGTGAAAATGTTTGTTGGGAGAGGCAACTATACACTCTGGAAAAAAATTAGTTCTTTATCCAAAAAAGTGAAATAATACTCGTAGTAGTAGTAAAAAAATTTGCAATTCTTGAAAGAAAGATCCAAAAACTTTAAAATGATGGTAACAAAAGTGAGCTATCACCTATGTAAAGCAAGAAGAGGATAAAAATCACTTCGTAATTTGTTTTTTCTTTATTTACTTCATTCACATGGTAATTCAATATAAAAAACTTTCATGTTGTTTTGCAAGTAGTATATACTAGGCTTCTCTTAATGGAATATATGTTTTTCTTAAAACAAATGATTGATGTTTTATAACTTTAACTTCAAGAGTTATTCTTACATCACATTTACATCTACACAAACACACAATCGAACATCTTCCATTTTATTTATTTCAAATAAATAATTATTTGTACATAAAATAACATAAAAATATCATATAGATTGTGGGGTAACCATTTAAAATATAACTATTTGATATCTTTATTTCAAATTTTTATTCTCTTCAAAGCAACTAAAAATAGAATGAACATAAATATATATATAAGTATATCTATTTTTGTTTTTTGTTTTGTTTTAGGGATAGGTTTAGAAAACCCCTTATAAGGAGATAAGAGAAAAAAAGGAGGAAATGAATTC
Organism: Lupinus angustifolius; assembly: GCF_001865875.1. Taxonomy (NCBI): domain Eukaryota; kingdom Viridiplantae; phylum Streptophyta; class Magnoliopsida; order Fabales; family Fabaceae; genus Lupinus; species Lupinus angustifolius. The sequence continues at coordinate 317,066 of NC_032023.1, read as the reverse complement.
CACAATTTGAACCAACAACACATTTAAGAGGCAGAATATAAATATATTGACCGAGAACAAAAAAATATAAGTATATTTATTCTTGTAAAAATTCTATATTTTGAGTGTATTGATTTAGACATGTAGTTATTACTCTATTATTCGCCTTTGAATATCATCATTCGCATTTTTTATTACTCTATTATTTGAACACTTATAACGTAACTAATATTATTTGGGATTCATTTTTACATTTCTATATTATATATCAATTTGAAACACATGATAATTTTTTGTGAATAAGGTAAACATTTTTCAAAAAACATAGAATTGACATGAATGAATAAGATACTATGTCCCAAAATATGTAAGTCTTCATGTATCTAATCAATTAATTTTATTTAAGTAATATAAAGATGTTAATTTATGTTTTTATAATTTTTTAATTCAATAATATTTTTTCATTAAATCGAGACAAGAAAGTGAGACATGAATTGAGATAAGCACTCTTGCTGATCTTTTGTTAATTCCATCTATTCTCATCATAGACACAACAATGCTTACCACCTCAAGCATTATTTTTATTATAAGCTATTGATGGCACGAAAATGTGATTTTTGATTTTTATATGAAAAAGGTAGATGATGTTAAAGATCTTCATTTATGAATTATATCATTCTTTTACTGGGTTAATTGAATGAAATATATAAGTAAGTTTGATACTATATTTTAACTCAAAACTTTAATGTAGTGGGTCTATGAGTCCATCCAATTATATTTTGTATAACTACACATTATTTTTACTAAACCATAGAAAAAAATTGAGTTGTGTGAGTGATTCTTTTACTTCTATCAAATGTATTTCATTTTATAGATAATGAACTAATTAATTTTGGAGTGTATGATTGTACCTCCTAATAAACGTTCTAATAATTGAATCATTGATCTTTTAGTCGTTCTGAAGATCTAACAGTGTCTAGTACATTTTTAAGTGATTTAGATATTCATAAGCTGCATCATTTACTTCACTTATATAGTACATATTTTCCCGTTTGTTATTAGACTAAAACTCGATAAAATTAATAACATTGTATAACAAAAAATGTTTAGGATCAAAAGGGTCTAAAAAATCAGGTAATGGACTTTACTTACATAGAGAAAGAAGGGAGAAAAAACATTTAAGCAAGAGTACCATAGAACTGGAAAACTTTTCTATGAAGAAATGTTTAGATATATATTTTATAGAAAATACTACAAGTTTTTACTTAAAATCTCAAGTAAAACACATTTTAATAGATTTATATTCAAAAACAATTTTTGTTAGTAGTTTCCCCAACTAGGAGTGAACATGAACCGAGTTGGATTTGTCTTTTATTCGACCACAAATATTGTTGAATAATTTTTTGAATGCGGACCAAATTATGAATCCGAAGATAACCTGACCTTAAATGTTGGTCAAATATGCTGTTGAACTCGAATTCAACCTTAGACCTAATTGAATATAATGCATACACATTTTAGATAAAATATTCTTAATAATAATTATTATTGTGGATATATAAATTCACACGTACAAATATGATGAATGAGTGGTCATAAAACATGTTAAGTCGGGTTATGCTTCTTGCCTACCTAATTAAATCCTAAATATTGACTGAATTTATTTTTAAATCCGAAACAGCTTTCCCAAACCATAGTCGAGCACGATCATGATCGAGCAAAATCGAGTAGGGTTTACTAATGTATATCATATCACTTTATCCCATTTATTTACTAATGTATATTTAATATAAAAAATGCACAAAGTTCATGAAATATTATTGCATTGAAGATTTTGTTTTTCCTTTTCCCTGTTATTACTCCTCCTCGAGTCAGTAAGCGAGGGTTTCAAGACACGGTCACCGGAAAAGCGATGACGGCGGTGGAGACGGTGGTGAGACTCCGTGTGATATTCGACGATGATGGCATGTTGAGCAAATCAAAGAAGAAAGAAGGGTTGAAACGTTGTTGGGTTCTACTGAAACCCAAAGAACACACCACAATTTCTCATCTTTCATCATATCTTCGTTCTATTTTCAACCTTCATCGAACTTGTCCCAATGGCACAATCCTCTCTGTATGATTCTTTCAATTACTGCATCTTCCATTTATTCATTCATTATTGTTTTTTATTTTATAAGTAAAACCCTTTTTCTTAAATCTTAATTTGTTTATTTTACCAACATTTTTTGATCCAATGTGATTTTTTGATACCAAGGGTGCGAGATTTAAGTAAGGTATTTGGTTCGAGTATTGTAAATGGAAAAAAGGTGTTGTGAGAATTTAGCTGTGTCCCTTTAAATGGGTCTTTCATCTTTGTGATTTGACTCCAATTAGTACCAAGGGTCTAGTTACCCTTTCGAGTTCGATGCTGTATTTGGAAAAAAAACATTTGCTGGAAGAGCTTTGCCCCGTGGTTGGGTCTTAGCGTTTTGTCACGAATGTGGAGTCCAATTTGATTTCTAGTAAGCATGGTATCATGTTCGGGTGTTGAAAATGGAAAAAACAGTCAAGGAGCGCTTTAACACCTTAAATGGGTCTCTTCGGTTCAACTTGAATTGGTCAAGAGTCCAATGTGGTTTTTTGTCCAACATTGTTATTCTGATATTAATTTTGAATGCAGATGGATGGCTTTGTTTTACCACCTTTTGAGTCGACTTGTATTTTTAAGGATAAAGACATTGTGTGGTAAGTTTTGTGGTTGAATCATACTTCTATGTATTACCTCTGTCCCAAAAAGATCGACAATTTTTGAATAGTTTTCTTTGCAATTTTTTACCATCTTTTTTGGGAAGGGGGAGTGTTACATTGCTCTCATTGTATTGTAGTTTTCTCTTATGTATTTATATATGTTATATATTACAGTGTGAAAAGAAAAGGAAGCATTTCAACTGATGATAAACTTGCAAAGTTGTCATCTGTAGTTGATGGTGAGCATATAGGGCTTCCTAAACTTCTTGCAATTGAGGGGTTTCAAGGGGAGGATGGACGATGTGAAACCGTGTTGCAGGAGGATGAGAGTGACCAACATGAAGAAGATGAAGTTAATGTGGAATCTAATGCAACCTCAAAGAAAATAAAAGCACCAAAGAAGCTCTATAGTCAAGAGGATGACAGTGAACAACTTGAACAAGATGACACGGTTTATGTGGAATCTAATGCAAAGTCAAAGAAAAGAAAAGCATCAAAGAAGCTCAAGAGCGAAGAGGATGACAATGGCCAACATGAAGAAGATGATACAGTTTATGTGGAATCTAATGCAAAGTCAAAAAAAAGAAAAGCATCAAAGAAATCCAAGAGCCCTAGGTTTGTTTCCTCAAACTTTAATGTGTTATTGGTGCAAGCAATAAAGGGATATTTTCCTATTCTGAGTGTTTCAGAATTTAATGCTGTTGAAGTAACTATGATGCATATTCTGTGTAGTTCTTCATCCAGGGGGATAAGTTAGGATGTTGGTGCAATTCTTTCTGCTCTTATTTTAACTTTGTTGTATTGACAAGTGTAATTATCTAGGGGTCTCCCTTTTCTGTAAAAGTTTTTATTTTGACTTTGCTCTTATTTTAACTTTGCTCTTATTTTAATTTTGTTAACTTCATTACATTATTTTTATATCCAGTAAGAAGAAGATTAAGTTGTCTTCTGCTGAAAAGTTAGCAGTCATTCACGAGAAGGAGGAAAATGCAAGTTTTGGAGGCCAGATTCATCACCAAAGTGTTGTCAACAAGGACAATGACAACTCATCTAAATTATCTAGGGAGCCAAAGAAGTCTAGCAACCTTGATCGTAAACAGAGTAACAATTCCAGTGGGTCTAAGGGTGACAAAACAAGGTGCATTTTCATTACATTTGTGATCTACATGATAATTAAGTGGGGTTTACTTTCTTTTCTAATTGTGCATTGCAGTGTATACTTGCCTAGTTTTGGGCAAGACAATTAGCTTTCAGAATTCATGGACAATTTTAGTTTTCATAACTGGTGACCCTTTATTTGTTCCTTTCAAGTTCTGTCTGTGTTTGTAGATTAAGAGATGTGGTTTGGTGAAGTTGTAAAGGATATGTATATGGTTGTCATGTATAAATTGTTTGATTCATGGTTTCCTCCTATTTGAACTTATTACTTTCATCCAACTTTAAATTCCCGATCCCTGCAACAGGGTTTTGGTTTCCATTATGATGGAAGTAAGAAATAATTATGTTGAAAATCGGAAATATATTTTCTCCCCTTAATTTTCTTGTATATGTTGTATAGGTCCCTTCAGCCTCAAGATGACGATGGAACAGAAACTATAAAGGTAATGAATTTTTTATGTTTCAAATACAATTATAGTTCTTGTTTGCACTTAACTAAATAAGACTGAGAATTTTCCACGTTGTCATGATAACCCTTGCACATTTTGACTACTATTACAAAACTGCCTAGTCTCATTAGTAAACATGGATTTTTCAACTTAAGCTTGATTTTCCAACAACCCAGCCTCGATAATTGAGCGAGTCGAACATATAAGTTCTTCAACCCAAGAACTCGTACTTGGTTTTTCTGCCTGTTGTTATCTTTTGTCCCCATCCCTTCCCCAAATAGCAAACTGAAATTATATTTTTATTGGTCTTCACATGTGATTAATTCTATTTACAGCAATTTTAATAAGATTTTTTGCCTCCAAAGATTTAATTGTCATTATATTACATAGATCCACAGGTTTGAAATAAAATACCCTTGAGATAATAAACATGGCACTTCTTTCATATTGGGGTCAGACTTTTACACTTCATTGGTTTTTTTTGGTCAGATGCCTAGCAGAAGTGCTCGACGGAAGAAAGCTAAGAGAAAATGGTTGAGAGAACTAAAATTGCAGCAGGAGAATGGGAAGGTAATGTGGTTCTTTAATGTTACTTCAGATTTTATTTACCATCTACATGGAGATAAAAAACTAGGTTGGTCCCATTACCTCCTAGACCGGGAATTTACTTGCTATATAAGGTGTTGTCGACTTGCTGTGTAACGTGTTGTTGACTTGCTGAGTTATAGACCTATAGTCTCGTTAGTGTGTAGTAAGGTGCCTAGTTCACAATATGCAAGTGTTATGATTGTAGATCACTTTAGTTGGAGGTCACATGTCTAAGCTTACCATTTGCGAATGCATTTGTTCATTCATTTTGAAAGGGGTGTCCTTTTCTCTCAATTTTCAGCTCCATCCGAGTCCAATAGTTGAAAAAGATGGCCAACAATCACCTATCAAAGATAATAATTCCATAGTTTCTGATGTACATCAACAACCCGATGAAGAAAGTGAAGCAGAGGATGACATTATACCTGTGGAAATTAGGCCAGGGCATATTCGCTTTGAACCCCTTAGAAAAGGTTTCAATGCTCTCTCTATTCTATAAAGATTTATTAAGTAGCAGTTTTATGCTTTTTTGCTTTGGAGTTGCTTTCACGATCTGACATATGTTCACGGTCTATTTGATGCAGATCAGGATGTACCACAGAATCAGTTTCCAGTGGTTTGTTCGATTTTCCTTAATCAATAATACTTTTTGGCTGTTTTACTTACCATAAGAAAGTGTTAATATCAATCATGTGATAAATGTTGTTATCTTGTCTAACATGATATTGTACATGATATCTGCATTTGAACTTTTATATATTTTTTATTTGATATTTTTAGACTATAGGTATAGGATTTGGTGAAGTATTATTCTTGGGAGATACTTCGGAAGGAATCAAAACTTTTTCTTAGAATATTTTAGCAGTTAATTTGGTTCCTTCTAAATAGCTGATGTGATTATCTCTGAAAGGCCCAGAATGGGTCATAGTATAACTTACTGCATTTTCTTTATTTACTCAAGAAGTTTGGTGCAACATGGTAAATCCCTTGTCAGTTTCATAACAAGGTGAAAACCATGCAGAAGGCAAGGTTTCAGATCCTTCGTTTAGTATCAGGAGGTATACTGCTATATGATTAAATTATTTCATTGATCTGTAAATGTTATCTGGATGTTTCAGGAAACATTTCAATGGAATGGAACTACCAGCAAGAAGAAGGGCCAGAAATGGGGTACAGAGAGGATATCCTCTCGTAAACAGGATGACTATGAACATTCCACTCAAGAGTCTCCTAATGTTCATCATGCTGAAATTCAACACAGACTTAATCCTGTAGATTTTGATAAGCTTACACCTTATACTAGCTCGCCTAAGGTTTGCTTCTTTCTTTCCCCGAAGTTTGTTCTTGTGGCATGTCTTGTTATGCTTAGCACCCAAGAAATGAATCAAGGCATTGTGTTAGGATTCTTTTCAACTGATTTTAAGTATAATGTTCAATTCCTATTTGTGTTGCATTGTATTTTCACGGTGCTATTAAATAACTTCGGCATATACTGCAGGAAGGTGATGTAATTGCATATCGATTGATTGAACTATCAGAATCATGGACACCAGAGCTTTCTTCTTTCAGAGTACTATAAAGTCTTCCTTTGGACTACATTATAATTTTTTTTGTCAGAAGTTTAATGTGTACTATTTTCATGTCCCTGTAGATTGGGAGAACATTGCACTATGATGCCAAATCAAACATGATTCAGCTTGAAGCAGTTTCAGAATATCCATTTGATTTTAAGAAGAAAATAGACGGGGATGAATCTTCTGAACAGTTTGATCCATCCCCTTATGGGGAAGATGGTTCTTTAGAGGTAAAGTTCTTACATTTTTTTTCTTCACTTCATTTTTGCATTGGAGCATATATAATATGGGAGATTCTTTAGTAAACAGTATATTATCATGTAGAGTGCAAATTTGTGCACTAAATCAATTTTTTTACAAGGTTTGACACTGTTAGATTTGATGCTTATCAAGCAGTTTTTTCCTCTGAACCACAATTAACCACATATTCCTATCCATCCCCTGAATACATAAAAGGACAGCCCAATGCATGAGACTCCCACCTAGTGGGATATGGGGAGTGTAGATATACGTAGCCTTACCCTCGCAAGCAAGGAGGCTATTACCAAGATTTGAACCCATGACCTTTAGGTCACAAGGCAAGCAGCGTTACGCAGAGGCTCACCCTCTAGTGACCATATCTTGTGTTTTATAAAATTGAGATCAGGTTTATAAAGTTTGGATGTGAGTCCTGCTTAATGTAACAAGTACATACCAAGTACAAACTATTAAATGTTAAGAGAGATATGTCCTCTATGGTTAACTATCTTGTAGAGTTACCTGATTTTTGTTGATCCATTAAGTTGATATTTCCTTTTATAAAACAAAGTAGTGTACTAAATAAAAAGGAAGACAAATTGCTGTAAAGTAAACTAATATCTAGTTATGTCACACTCATTGGGGATGAACATCTTGTGCAGGTTCATATATTCATCTTATTTCATTGTTGCACGGCATAGAAAATTAATGTCTGAAAAACTTTTCTTACTAACAAAGCAAACATGCTGCCACTTATTTACATGAAAATGCCAAATATTTTCCTTCTACAGATAGATTATTTATCGCTTGCTGATGTTCGAATGGTTAAGCATGGAAACCCTGATTCAGCAACTGCAATTGCTCCTAGTGATGCTTGGGTCAATCTAGTAAAATCAACTAATGGTAGCATCAATGAAAAACTTGTGGGTGATCAAACTACTGTTGGAAATTCGCAAGAAAGGGAATGTCATACCCCTGCTAAAGGTAATGTTCGATGGAGAATTTACACTTTTACTGTTCTTGAAGCGTATGATATATAGAAAGTTAGAAATATGAAAACATCTTGATGCAGTAAACTTATGTGTTCTTTTCTTTACAGATAATGGGAAAGTAAACTTGTGGGATGAACTTAACGAGGCCCTAGCAGCAAAGAAGGCCAAGTTGTCGGAGGTTGATGATGGCTGGAGTCATGTGAGTTCAGACTCACGATCATGGTCCCATAGAGCCTTGAGATGCAGTGCGCTGGGTCCAACAATGGCACGTTTAAGGGCACAAAACGGACTTTAAGTAAACAAACCTACATTAAGGCCATCTGCTGTGTGCGCCCTTTGGTAGATTATATGTATTTTGATACATATGGACAAGTTATCAACATTATCATCTGCAATGAATGCTGCATGTCCTGATTTCAGCATTGTAGCGAGAAAGATCTTTGAAAGTCTTTTCTTTAAGTCCATCTTTTGGATGTTATTAGATGCAGTCCTCCCGAAAACCAAGCAGAAAATTGAATCAACTGCTAGACAAAATCTGAGACAAGCACCCCAGTCCCTACATCCTAAATGTCAAGAGGAAATTATGATTATAGATTATATGCTGCATTTGGCATATATTTGATGCTGTTGAAATTCTGTTTTTTTGGTTGGTAAACCTGTATTGTATGTTACTGTGACTCAAGCAATGCAGGTTGAAAGAATTCATGGCACTATCAATCACAATGAAATGCAGGTTTATGCAATTTCCTGCAACAAGGAGTTATACTCATGAAGTTTTAATGTTGGGGTTTGATTAGTTGATGGCTAGCCTTATCAACACCATATTAGGCATTAAGGAGATATGTCAATTTTAAATTTAATATTTTTAGAGTTGATTTGTTTATAAGGATAGAAAATGAGAAAAACTAATAAAAATTAAAAGTAATGGAAAAGGCCCATAAATTCCATTGTGCTGTGCTGCAAACTTGCACTGGAATTAAATTAGAAGAGCTACATGATTTCATGCCTAGGAAGACTTAGTGACAATAGTTGAGGTAGAGTGACAATGATGGTGGGGATTGTATGGTGGTAGTAGTGTGGTGTGCTATGATATGGTAGGGCAGGGCAGTGACTTGGTGGTGGTAGCAATCCTAGTGCAGCAATGACATGGTGGTAGCAATCCTAGTGCAGCAATGACATGGTATGATGACAATGATGGTGTTAATGACATCGGTAGTGGTGTGATGATATAATGACAGTTTAACCGATTAAATCGGATATTAACCAGATGGCATCATGGAGAAACCAACCCTCTTTTCTTGAGATATTTACTCATCATCATTATGGATGGGTTATAGTTCAATATCTCATCAATCACAACACACGCCAGAAGCTAGTCAAACCAAGATTGTGTATCAAAAGTGAAATGGTTATAATTACATTATCATGGTACAAAATTTGAGATGGAGAAACATTCTCCAGACAATGAATTTTATCTACAAAAGCTAGGCAAATCAAGAGTGGGGAAATTCCCCTGTACTTGGCACTAAACCAGGAGAGAACCATTACAGACATTTCAGTTCATTATGCTAATACACAACACAACCGTGGAGATTTCACTGGTAAGTGAAGTCACTAATCCATACACGCAAATGACATAACATAGTAGACCGATCAATTCTATCTTAATCTCTGGTAACGCTCCCCAGTGAAGAAGGGATGCCTGAGTGCTTCATGAGCTTTAAGTCTACTGGATGGGTCAAACCGAAGTAGACCCTGCAAGAGATCGAGGAGATCCCCGGCAGAGTGATCCACATGCTGCATCACCAGATTCTGGGAAAAAAACACCATGAACATAGAACAAAAGAGAAAATTGTGCAAGACAAATTAAATATTTTACGTACAGGAAGACGTGGTAGTTTCAATACAGCCTTGATACTCTCTCGAGAGATTGCTCCTTCCGGCCAGTTCAGTCTACCCCTTCGGACATACTTCTCTGCCTGCCGGCTGTACAAGCAAACAAAAAACAGAAGCAGTTAGAGAATATGAATCAAAGTTTACCTGAAACAGTAGCATTTATCAGCAAAAGCAAATGTAATGTTTTAAAACGTTACACACTCTGCTCTTTTCAACATGTGCTGAGGTAACGGGCCTAAAACCCTCTCCATCATGGCAAGGTGCTCTAAATTCTCATGTGTCTGAAACAAAGCTTCTCCCTGAAATCATTTTTAAGTGTATAACATTGCTCATTTAGTGAATTTGGCCAATCATCTAACTTACAATCACTATATTATTGAACACCTTAACATACCGAGCACAACTCAATTAAAATGCAGCCAACACTCCATATGTCACAAGGAAAGTTCCACCCTAGTCCTAGAAAAAGTAAATAAGCTACAATCACTTTTGGACCGTATTATAAGAATAAAACTTCAAATAACATGAACCCGGAGGCCATAGGCATGTAAGAGAAAGAGAAATGTACCAAGAATAACCTCAGGTGCTCGATAATGCCTAGTAGAGACAATATAGTTGTGATCTTGGTGCTCATAGGCTGTGCTACCAAAATCAATAACCTTGATAGCACTTGACTTTGGCAGTCTCTTAAAAGAGGTTCCCTCTTTTGGAGACCGGAATGTAACCTGAGATTAAACAATTTAAGCACTTGTGATGACTTGAAAAAGCTTTAGGGAAATGTCCAGCCATATATAATGAAACAGAATCTTTGCACCACAAACATATATTTACGAAGATCAACTCGAACATAATCTAAACATTGACCAATAGGTGTGAAAGCAGACATACCTTGTAGTCGGGCACTTTTACATATTCTGAGGAAATAAAAAGTATATTTTCGGGCTTCAAGTCTGTGTGGATGAGGCGCAAATCATGCATGACTGCAAGTTTAGCAACACAGTCAACATAGGTATTGTATAAAGTTGAACACTTCACTCCCTCCTCCCAGGGGTGAGATCTCTCTATCCATGCACAATAAGTCCGAAGACTCAATATTATAAACAATTAAAAGATTTATGAAGAAGTGAACAGTTGAAAATTTTATCCAACAAACCCTGAAGATCATAACTTCCCTAAAGAAGAGAGAAGAATCCCAATGGTATTACTCTAGCAACTATGTTTAGAAATAATAGAAAAGTGGAAGCAACAATTACACACATGCTACACATTCCAATAGTTGTCTGCCTAGCTCACGGACAAGATCAACCGGAAATGGTCCATAATTGTTCTTCCGAAGAAAATCATATAAGCTTGGTCCAAGCATCTCAAATACCTGTTAAGACCATTAAAATTTCACTGAAGTCTTAACCCGTAGAAATGTTTGTGAAGTTTGGAAATGATGTCACTATATGTCAATCAGATACTCACAATACAAATATGGTTACGGTAGTCAAACCAGTTCCGTATTTGAACACAGCTGCAAAGGATAAAATGACTTAACAACTGGCATGGACTTCAATGCATAGCCAGTAGTACATTAAATACAGAAATTTTTCAGAAATAACACTTACCGGCTGCCATTCCTGTCATACCTCCCAAGCAAATGGAGCACATCAACTTCTACCATAGCTGCTTCACGGTATTTCTTAATACTCCGCACAACTTTAATGGCAACCAGCTCCCTCGTTTCTCTATCCCAACATTCCAAAACCTGACCAAAAGTCCCTGCAAAATTGAACAGACACTGTAAGCAAGGATGCAACTGAAATTCTAAAAACAAAACAATAAAAAGAAGTAAATATGATACTGATGATAATAACCTTCACCAATTTTCCTGAGGATCTTATCTGCAAGTTCCGAAACAAAAGAACATGAGAATTACATGAAATTAATAATTTATACACATTAAGGCATGAAAACAAGTTCATAATTTGTCAAGATTCACAAGAACGTTTTGAGGAATTATTTTATAGGCAAGTATGAAAAGAGAAGTTATAGGGAAAAATCAATTAACTTCTTGTAATAAGAAAGAAAGGTTTAAAACCAGTCATGAGATATTAAACGGAGATGCAGTTTGTAGATTATATACTAATAGTTTTTTTTGGATTAAAAAGGAATATAAAGTAAACAGGCAACTTATCCAAACTTCAAATATACAGTTTGAACATACATGTAAAAAATTGTCCTTTCATAATAAATGAGATAAAAATGTAAGAATAATCACTTCTAAAATTATCATAATAAGAGTCATAAACCGAAAAGTGAAAGTTTGAAAGGTGACAACAGATAAAAAAGGCACACACATACAAATAATTGGTTTGAAGTTTAGAATGTTCAGCAAGCTGCATAAGCACAACTAATGAAAAAGAGAAAATGAAGAATAGCTCTGCAATGGTGATTAAATGCATTTACATCGAGAAGTTAAATTGTCTCCGAGTGCAAACACATAATGCCCATCTTTATCATCATCTCGCCATTGGGGAGAACCTTTTTCAGCCAATCCTTTAACAAAAAGACCAGCATGTTCAGGAAGCACCCTCGGCGTTTCAAAGCTTGTCACATTTGCAACCTCTTGTCCGTAATAAATTCCCGAATGAGCCTACACACAGCCACTTACTCATACTGCACTAAAGAGATAGTAACTGAAAATGCAACCCCTCCCCCCTCAATCCATTGATTATAAGAAATTTCCGCAACATGTATAAAATCATTCAAATGAACATTTATCAATGGAAATATTTTTAAACAAAAAGAAAAATGTTACATTTCACCATTAGCCAATAAAACTGTAATTACAATAAGAGATAATAAGAACACTTTATTTTCATAACCAAAATAGATTCATAACATACAACACAGCCAATTCCCTAAGATAAAAACATATTTTTTCATCTATTTTATGGGTTCATAAATCATGGTTTTTATTTTATGGGTTCATTTCCCTGATGAATATAAAATAGATCACTCCCCAAATTTGAAAAAAATTTAATTGTTGACAGCACGATGAAACGAAAATAGAGGAAATTAATATATATGTGTGTGTATATATTGCAATGTATAATTTCCAATTTTCCTAAAAAATACGGTTAAAAAATATAGAAATATTCCCAGAATTAAAAAGTCAGATCTATAAGAATTTTTTCAAAGCAAAAAAGAATGATGGCAGAATTTTTCTTCCAAAAAGATAATTTATTGAATGAGAAAATGTAAGGAAAGATGAAATTGATAATGGAGAGAACGAAAGGTTGTACCTTTGAGTTGGATTGATGGAGATCCCAAGCCAATTTAGGTTTTTTACGAGGACGGCGATCCATTGAAGAGTGAGGAAATTCTGTAGCGTAGTCCATCAGAAACCCTAATCCCAATTTGATTTGGATTTGTGATTTGTGTGAATAAGAGAATTCAGACAACGATGCTCATCAAAGGACGTTTATAGCCGTTCGATTATCCATCCAATCACCGATTAATCTAGACCGTTACTTTCCATTTTTTCCATTACGCATGTTAATAACTTATTATTGGAACAACTTTATTGACACACCAAAATTCTGAAGCCCAATTCTTCATGGCCACATTTATTTCAAGGGATGACGTATCTCGTATAAGGAGATAAATTATCTCCTCCTTGCCAGTGAAATTATGACGTGTGTCATGTTCTATCATTTTCTATAAAATATTTTTAAAAATAAACAAAATAGCATACATATCACATTTTTATTAGCCAAAGGAGATACATTATTCTCTTATTTCAATGTATTGTTTAATTTTTACTAGTATAGTATTTATCTAAAGTTTTTTTATATAATAAAAGTAATAAAATTGTCTCGAATACGAGGATAGCTGGAAACAAAAAAAAAATATAAAAAAGGAGGTGAAGTGGGTGTTACACTAGTCAAGACTTTGCTTTTCACAGAAAATAATATTAAATGTTCATTAAAGTCAATAAATAAAGATTTCGTGTCAACTAAAACAATATCCCTTAAAAAAAGTAATCAGATAATACAATCGTTACTTTTACTTGTTTGCAATTTGGATGCTACAAGTAAACTGCACCAAAAAAAAAATCATTTCTAAGTTTAAAATAAAGTATTGAATTTCAATCTAAGAAAAATGAAAATTTTAATATAAAATATTAGAAATTTGGTCATTTCATATATAGAAGATATCAGAAGTAATATTGAGTTTACTTGGTTGATCAATTTTTATGTTAAGGTACAATTGATATGATGTACATTATATATACTAGCGTGTCGATCGGCATTTCGTATTTATCGACCCGTATTCTTTTTTTTCTAATATAAGTGTATACACAAGTTTGTATAAATTTCTCAACTTGTACCTATAAATTTCTCATTTTTATAGAGAGATACTTTACTTTCCTTCAAAAAAATTTCAACTTAGTCACAATTTTTTTCTATTCTGCATAGTGAAATTTCAACCAAGTTATTGACATGGTAGAATTTTAGATTAAGAAAATGTATAAAATCCAATAAAATCACATTGATTTTTTATGTTTTATGCAATAGGTAAGCTACATAAAATATAGTAACGTATAAAAATATAGAATATGAAAATTACGTCTATTGAATTACATATTTACCCCTTAATCATATTTTAATTTTATATATCAGTATAGATATTACCCCTTTAACTATGATACAACAATGATTTTTACATCTCAAAAAATGATATAAATTACACCATTGTGACAGTGCTATTATTAAAACTATATAATATAATAATGTGTCTGAAGAAGAAAGGGGTGATTTTTTTTTCACTTGTTGACTTGACTTACTTGTTCCTTCAACCAGTTTCCCTTACAATTTCTGAAGCAATGAACCTAGAGGTAAGTAATATTTTGGAGTATTGAATACTTAATTTCTCAGAAATTTCATATCTATTTGTTGAATTTTACTATATATTATTATCTTGTTATTATAAACATTGTATATGTGAGTTTTGTTCATATTAATGGTTTAGAAATTGGAATTGTAGCTAGAGGTTTGGACAGCTTTTGTTGCAGTTTTAGTGTTTGTGGGTTTTCTTCTGAAAGATATAATCATGGGAGGGAAGAGTTCAAGAGAATCTGACAGTGGAAGTAGTGTTAGGAGACATGTTCCTTCAACTTCATGGGATCATAACAATTATGGTTATGATGGTGGATACCCTTCTCATCAAAATCCATATCAAACACCTCAAAACCACCATGCATCAGCACCAGTTCTTGACTATGGTTACCAGCAGCCAAAAAGGATGTTGGATAAAAGATATTCTAGGATTGCTGATAATTACCACTCACTTGATGAGGTAAATTACTAATTTGTGAGTTTGCTTATATATCAACATTTTTTTTATTTTTTGGTACTATTAATGGTATCCTCTCACCTTTTTGGGTAAGGAACTAATCCCTTTCGTGGTACGTGGCTGCCCCTTCGAACAAACGTCGCTCTCAGGAATCAAATCCTTGAGTTCTTGCTCTTTCTGGAGATCTAACGGAGCCTTACACCTCTTGGTCTTTCTGGGTAGTCATTGTCATTGACCTTTTGTGTGTGTTGAGGTTGGGTGAAAATGTGGCCTTAGGCACTGTTTTTGTCATTGACTTTAAGGTAGTATTCTTCCTTGGTATAAAGTTCAAATCTTTTTACGAAAGGGACAGAAGAAACTAAGACAGTGAAAGAAAGGGGACCAACTTATTCCATCAAATTGTGTGAAAGGAGTTTTCCTGAATAGCTTAATTATTATTTTTGGTACTACCAAGGATATCCTTTCAGCTTTTGGTAAGGAACTAATCTCTTTCGGGATGCGTGACTGTCCCACCCAACAAGTGTCGTTCTTAGGAATCGAACACTTAACCTTTCGGTTGTTCTGGGAATCTAGCGGAGTCTTATACCACTAGACTAATGCCTTGTAAAATCATATGATAATTAAATCCACATAATTATTATAACAATATTTTCTCTTGAGTTATCATATGTTGTTTTATTATAATAACCTGTTATCTATTTGAACAAACAATCAACATTTTTATAACTTGAGAGAAAATATGCATGATTTTTGTCATATGATGAAGTAATTGAACAAACAGGTTACTGCTGCTCTTGCTAATGCTGGGCTGGAATCTTCTAATCTCATTGTCGGCATTGATTTCACAAAAAGCAATGAGTGGACAGGTTTTATGATCTCTTGCTCATATTTTGATGCTTGAATCTTTTTTTAGTGAGTTGTTCTACTAAATATACTTCGCTATGAAAATCAGGGAAGTTGTCATTCAATCGGAAGAGTTTGCATCACATTGGAGGTGGTTATAATCCATATGAACAGGCGATCTCGATTATTGGGAAAACTTTATCAGTTTTTGATGAAGATAATTTGATTCCTTGTTTCGGATTTGGAGATGGTAATGCCAGATGAGTCTCTACATATTTTTCCAATGAAGCTGTTTTGGTTTCCAGATTTCAATCCTAATTGTGTTTCCTTTTCTTTCCCCATCAGCGTCAACACATGATTCAGATGTATTTTCCTTCCATTCCGATGAGAGGTTCTGCAATGGATTTGAGGAAGTTTTGACACGATACAGAGAAATTGTTCCTCAACTCAAACTCGCAGGTGTGTTTCCTCCACCAATTATGTTAAACAGAATCTTGAATTTGGCTCATTATAACTCTCGTTGCTTTCATGTGACAGGACCCACTTCGTTTGCCCCTATTATTGAAATGGCCGTCACCATTGTCGAGCAAAGTGGTGGTCAATATCATGTCTTGCTAATAATTGCTGATGGACAGGTAACCAGAAGCATTGACACACAGCATGGCCACTTAAGTCCACAGGAAAAAAAGACGATAGATGCAATTGTAAAAGCAAGGTAAGTTTTTTAGTTTTCTCACATGAGGGAAGTACCATCATACATTCTTATATTCTTTTTGAAATTGCAGTGAGTACCCACTGTCCATAGTTTTAGTGGGAGTTGGAGATGGACCATGGGATATGATGAAAGAATTTGATGATAACATCCCTTTGCGAGCATTCGACAATTTCCAGGTTTAGTGTAATTTACTTAGCCTTGTTGACCTGCCATATTTATATTATATGATTCTTTTACTTGTGTCTGGGTGTAGTTTGTGAATTTTACGGAAATAATGTCAAAGAATGTTGACGCAACTAGAAGAGAGGCAGAGTTTGCCCTTGGAGCCTTGATGGAGATACCTTCTCAGTACAAGGCAACCATAGATCATGGCATATTGGGGTAATAAAATCGTATTATTCATATAAATAAAACGAAAATAATCTCATGTCATATATGGTTTTACTGGTGAAATACTGGATTTGAAATCTTATGTATGTTGATGCAAGTAGTACAAGGAGGGGACATTCACCAGATAGGGTTGCACTACCCCCACCTCTTTATGGTATTGGAAGGAATTCTTCAAGCAACACCGGAAGATCTTTCCGATCGAACAGTTTTCAGCAGAGCGCGCCTATGGATACTAGTAGAGGTCACACAGAACCATCACCGAGTTCTTTATATGATAACAGGGTACTTAGACCATACTTTCCAACGTACAAAGTGTCTTGCATATTAACCTGTACAAATAGTTTAGCTTTCCTCTGTTGATATCACCGTCATCAAGATTCATGATCAGTTTGATGTCACTTTCAGTATTGGTTTACGGATGATGACACATTTGAATGCAGGTATGCCCTATTTGTCTTACTAATGGGAAGGATATGGCCTTTGGTTGTGGGCATCAGGTAACCAATTAAATTAGAGTAAAGCCTCAATTATATCCTCAAAAGATTATGATGTAGTTGGATAGGTTCTTGTAAGCTTTGTTGTCATCATTTATTTCCTTAAAAGATTTAAAACGTCACCAGATTGGTCCTTTTAAAGACTTAAGCCACCAATTAAGTCATTTTATTTAACATTTTCATTGTCTAAGGACTTGATTAATGACAAAAACTTGGACCTATCTCGCGAAAACATGATCTTTCAAGGATTGAGAGTTTATATGCTTCCATATAGTGTTTACACTTGAATCTAAGTCTGCATAAAAGGACTAGTATATATTAATTTTTGTTACTCTCATGGCAGACTTGTTGTGAATGTGGAGAAGACCTTGAATTATGCCCAATTTGCCGGAGCACAATCAAGACTAGAATAAAGCTTTTCTAGTTAGCTTTTTGTTGCAGATATGCTTCCAATGTAAATTGCATTAATTTCCAGAATAAGGTTAGTCATATAAGTTTGATAAACCTCAGAAACTGAGTCTTCTATTGATACAATATCTCATAAAGATGATTCATATTGTGCAGTGTTGGTCTGCATCATGAGGGGTGGAGTTTCTTGGTCATAACAAACTTGTGCTTCAAAACAGCATTTGGAATTTTGAGGCAAAAGTTACATTCTCTGTAGGGAGAAGTTTTTCATAAAAAGACCCCACTGTATATACGTAGTTTGTGTTGTGAAAAGTCATGTTTTGAAGTAAATTGCTTGTATAAATATTGTGTGGATTTTATTGTACTATAATTCTTTTGTTTGGGTGTACATGTTTTGTTCAAGTTCTGCATCAGTAACAATCCGTATAAAATTGATAAGATTGTATAGCATTTCTGATGTCATTTATGAAATAATCATAGTGAGTGCAATTTGCCATAATTTTTATTCATACTTCTGAGTTCATGCTAGAATTTCTCAATGTTTATTAATTAGGCTTTCTGCATTTTTATTCCTACTAACTCACTTCTAGGAAAATGCATACTTCACTTGTAATAATACAAGGAAGTTTGCCATTGAAATATGTTGATCATGGAAGTGTAATTCATATAGCCAACTAAGCATAAGTCAATGTTAGTTTTAGTTGGTTATAGTGTAGTTAGTTTACTTGCTATAAAAGGAAAGCATTGTATTTGAAAGTTATATAGAAAAGTTCATTCTTCATATTTTCGTCTCTCACGATAATCGATTAAGACAACATGTTAATCGATTAAACATTCTTCTTTCTTTTAAAATTTGCCTCAAATAGTATATGTCTCAGTTTCTTGGATCAATGCTCTTATGTTGGAATGAAACAACCCTTTATTCTCCCTATACTATCTACTACACAGAAATGTATAACACAACAAAGTTTACAAAATACTCTTGCATTCTTTTTTGACTGGTTGAAACATTCCTTAAACAATGTTCAAACAAAAACAGATGGGAATGGAAATATTCACTTTACCTAACACTGTCTTTTAGACCCCTTATTTGCCTTATCCACCTAGGAATATGATTTTCATGGCAGTTATAGTCCTAAACATCTAACACAAAGAAAGTCTCTAATCTTAATAAAGATTTATCATCAACTCAAAACACTCTTAACCTTAAACATTAGTATGTTTTGTCTTGGAAGTTCAGGCTGTTAATATAGTATCAACATAGTTGGTAGATAAATTTTTATATGACTCAACCTCATGTGTGTACTTGTATACTCCTTTCAATGAAATACATTTACTCTAAGGTTGGCCTTTTAAAGCCAATAACTTTTTGTCATACAACATCAGAAGTTTTATAAGTTATGCATTATACTTAATACAAGAAAGTTTGTCAATGGAATTGCCCCAATTGGTATATTTCAAGTACAATGAAGGCCATCAATTCTTCTATTAATGCTCCTATGTTGAAATGGAACAACCATTCCTCTCCCAAAACTTTCTGCTACAAAAAAATAAATAAAAAATACAACATAGTTTTTCAACTTTCATGATTAATTATAGTTATTAAATGCTTGATTTGATAACAAATTAGATTGCAGGCTCCTTCCTTCTGGCTCTTTAAGGAACTTCTTATCTTCTATGTAAGTTTGTATCTCCACAACAGTCCTTGTCAATTCTGGTACATTCCGCGCTTTCAAATCAACTAAAAAGTTCTCAGAGATCACCTTCAGCAACTTCACAAATTGAGATTTATATTTTCGGAAGAGAGCAAATCCAGCCATCTGAAAACAAGTAGAACTTGTTAACCTTAGCAGATCTATATAACAATAAAAGCATATCGACATTCTTCATCACTTACTTGCAAGAATGCATTTAACGAAACAGCGGTGTATTGATTGGCTGGGAGAGCATTCAGAAACCTTGCAAGCCATGCCCAACCTTCTTGCAAGCCATGCAAATTTTGAACGTTTTGAATTTCAGTCTGTTAAAAAAGCAAGCATAGCCAGATAAGTGAGACGTGAAACAGTGATGGGAAAAATTGCGAATATGGTCCATGAAAACCTGTGAAAAAATTGGGACTACCATGACAAACCTGAACAAGTGCGCCATAGACCTTCATGTATGATTCCAGCCGCTTTAAATAGTCGTCTGTACTTTCCATCTTCCCATCGTCTTCTTTGTAACCAATGGTTCTGAAGTATGCCTCTTTCGATTGAAAGGTTGCCTGACGATACAAAATTAAGAATCCAGATTCAACAGCATCAGTGCCCATGCTCTATAATTATATTTAAAGAACAAATTTGCAAACCTATAATCAGAATAAATAATTATCCTCCAATTGATATATTATTATAAAATTTTAGTTAAAATAATCGCGGCAGTGAGGAATTACCACTAGTATGAGTTAGAAATATTTTCTTTTATATAGCTACCATCCAGCATAACAAAATTATGCTCTCTGCATGAGTTGATGCTCTATAGAAAATATCAGTGTTGCATCAGAAATGTTTGATAGCTAAGGTTTACTACATTTTAGCAGTTAAAAGCAACCCCATTATGGTTCTCTCATAATAAAATGGGCTCAAACCACTTACAGGTAAAGTATGACATAAAAAGTGTAAACAAACAAATTTAAAATGTGATTAGAAATTTTATGAAGTTACCTTTCTGTAAACCAAGTGCTTTGGGACAGTGTACAGGCAGGCCCTGTGAAGTTCAGCTAGCAAAATATCCATTGCATGTGGCACCTGCCTCCCAGATAATAAACAATTGAACACAAGCAAAATTACAATTATTAGAAATGAACTCAACACATATCTATATTTTATGTTCACTTGAAGATAATTCTGCACAATCCCTCTAAATAATCCTAAAGCTAGAGAAGTAGAAGATGGATTTACATACCTGAGATGTAACGAGAACAATCACATAGCCACTTGCAAAGGGGGCATTACCAGGGTTTTCGCAGTATGAAACAATCTGTAAAGCATTTTGTCAAAAAAAACTTTATTACCAAACAATCAAAGGCGGTGAACCAAATTCAACAATTTCTCCCTAGTTGTTGTTCCTGGTTTTGAAATTTGAAATTCTACATAGAATTCAGCCAAATGTTATTTTTTTTATTACAAATATTTCCAAATACATCATTAGCTTAATATTAGCTTTTAGGAAGTTTAAAAGTAACAAACTTCACACTCTAAAAGTACTCATTTAGTAGTAAATGTTCCAGTTATTCTCAAATTTGATCGGAACTAAAAATGTTATCACTGAAAAACAGCAGTATTAAAATAAAATAAAATATATTTTAAGGATTAAAAAGAATAAGTTATATATAACAACAACCAAACCTTAATTTCGGGGTCGACTACATGGATCGAATAATGTTCTATCATAAATCATGTAAATTGACAAAATATTAATCTCGAAATCTTTCTTAATCATTTTGCCTATGGTTGTAGGAATTGGTCTCACTCTTCTTATAGGAATTGGACTAACCTCCATTTGATCTATTCTCCTTACGATGGCTACTACTAGTCTTCTCGTCACATGTCTAAACTACCTAAGACGTGATTCTACATTTTTTAACAATAGGAACTACTCAAACTTTCTTCTTAATGCATTCATTTCTAATCATATCTTATCTAATGTGTTTACCAGTCCAACACAACATTCTCATTTATGCTACATGAAGTCTATTCTCTTGTTGACATTTTATCCCTCAACATTCAGTCCTATATCTCATTGCAGGTTCTATAGTCGTGTAGTAAAACTTCCCTTACTTGAATATTACTTTTTTATCACATATGACACCTGAAGCTCTCCGCCATTTCATCCAACACGCTTGAATCCTATGGTTTACATATTCGTCAATTTCCTCATCGTCTTGTATGATTGACCCAAAATAACTAAATCTAGTAACTTGTGATATGATATGATCCTCAATCTTGACGTGTACAGTAGGTTTTGTTTGCCTCTTGCTAAAATTACACTCCATATGCTTCACCGACTTATATGAAAGCTATGTACTTCTAAAGGTAGTTTCCATATTTCTAGCTTCCCATTTAATTTCTCTCTCAAGTCTCTCACTAAGACAACATCATCTGCAAAAAATATACATTGTGGCACTGGGTCTTGGATATGCTCAATAAGCACATCCAAGACCAATGTAACTTAATGTTGATCCTTGGTGTAGTACCATGACAATAGGAAAATCTTCTGAGACCCCATCTTGTGTTCTTACATTGGTCTTGATCTCATCATACATATCTTTCATCGTGCGAATGTAGCTAATACGAAAAAAAATTAATTATATATAAAATACACCACTGTTCAAGGAAGCCTTATACTTTTGGATTTTAGAGCTTTAATATTTTAATTGTATACTTTCCTTTAATTTGCTACCAATTATACAAATAAATTGAGGCAAAGATAACATCTATAATAAATTACTAAACCCAGTTTTAAGATTATTGTTTCCCTTATGCTCTTTGTTCTTGTCAAATAAAGCAGAAAGAAACCATATCAAAGGAATGGCCAATAATATGAAATGACCTTTTTAGCAAATATCTCAATGCTGATTGATTGAGGACATTGAGGATCATTCAACAGTTTAGTCAGATCTGTTGCTTTTGACCTACAGGTAGAACGTTCAAAAGAGTCATTAGACATGCAATACTGATGTCCTGGGGGGGGTAATCCTAGAACAGAATACATTTCAACAAACGTTCTTAACAGATCCCAAAGCTCATGCATGGATGATAAATTGATAAACAGCATTATGATTTATTGAAATGAAAACATTCACTTCACCTAACATTGTCTCTTACGCCCCTTATCTGCCTTATCAGCCTGGAAATGTGACTTTCATGACGAGTATAATCCTGAAGAGATTGTAACAAAAAGAAAGAAGTCATGACACTGAAATCAGAGTACGCTACAGGGAAAGTTAATCCTTATAGTGATGATGGGCACAAGCAGATTTCTTGCAATGTAAAATAGTTAAGATACAATACTATATATGACAGACAAAATCAACAAATAATTAGTATTGCTTATTGCATAAAGGATAATAACTAAGCCTCACAAAAAACATATCCAGTTGTGCTTTCAGTATTACCTGACGAGAACTTGATCTTATCATTTGGTTTTGCTCATATAGCTCTTTCAGTTTTTGTAGTCTCCCATGCTCGAGATTTAAAGTACTCGCTGCAGCTCGATATACAATACCTAAGATTGTGCCAGCCACTTGAAATCTCATATGATAAAAACAACTTAAATCTAAGTAACAACAATACTCAAACCAAACATGCAGAGGAGTACACCAGTACACCCACGTGCACATACCAATTAACACTAAATACACCACAGCCTTACAACTTTACAAAGTGGTTCAATGCTTTTCCACAGAAAATCAAGAAAAATATATTTAAAGAAAGAAAAAGGGTGTATGAATGGCAACTTTTGCAACTAACAACATGATGCCTGGAGATAAAATAGAAGATTCGGATGTCTTAAATGACATCAAATTTGTTGCTTACACCGATAGCGTCATCAAAACAATGTTGATGAGACAAAAACAAATTCCAATTTCACAACCATAGAGATATGAGAGGAAAACATATTTTATAACTAAATGGTAGTCAGAATAGAAGGCAAAGCATTCTTGAATATTAGATTTGATGAAACTGACATTGGAGATTTATATTCCAAATGTGCAAAAAGATGCAAATATGAAACCATTACCAGATTCCTTGGTTTCAGCATTGGATGGGCTCGATGCATTATCTGTTAGGCGAGCAGCAGCTTCTGTGGCTTCCTTTTCTGCTCTTTTTTCAGCTTCCGTTGCTGCCCTTATTTTGGCTTCCATTGCAGCTTTTCTCTCAGATTCCAATGCAGCTTGTTTTGCCTCCTCAGCTTTAAGTTTTGCCTGCACCCACAAAATTGAAAAATAATAAATGAATAGGTATTTTGCTGAAGCTCCTTTAAAGAAAATTGGCAAGCAAAATATCTCTTCAACTAAAATTAGCCATATAATTGTGGACAAGTAAATATCAGTGATAATAATACAATTATAAACAAATAATGGGCAAGTACCAGGTCAAGGGGATAGACAAAATCCAAATCAATGCAATAATAAACTTATTTTTAGCAGTATAGGACTTCAAAACATTGTTGTGCTAGATGGATAATTAAATAAAAAAGAAAGTAATCCAATAAACTTCGCAGAAAGAATATGAATTTGTAAATGTAATAATGTATACAGGTGATAACTAACCTATCAAGCTTTAGCAGCTTAAGTTTCAAGTAAAATGTAAGAACATATATGCATGTCTTGCATGAATAAGCAAAAAGATAAAGGAATGGTACCGCTGCTTCTGCTTTAGCCTTTTCTTGCCGCTGCTTTTCCTCTTGCAAAGCAATCTTTTTCTTGGCCTCTTCATACTGTGCATCACTTCTTATTTTCCTTTCTTCTATTTGTGATCTAAGTTCACGGTCCCGTTGAACAGCTGTCAAGTGATTATCAAGTGCTTCTGCACTACAAAAATTTGGAGATGTCAAAGATCAGTTTATTCAGTTTTAACAACTTCAAAAAGCAGCTATCTAACAAAAGTAGAGCAAAAGAAAATGAGAATTTTGTGGGAGAGGGGATAGAGGACTAGTCTAAAACATACTATGCATGTCAAATTTCAGTTAATAAAATGGAAAATAGCACCAATATCAAAGTGCCCTCAAGTTCAAGCCATAAAAGGGCGTGCTTCTTGTAAAACAAGGAAGACTCAAAATCTTCTCATTTCCCATTCTCATGACATATATGTCATATTTTTTCTTCTTCCCGTATGTTAATAAAATATATATCCTTTCAGACGTAATTCTTTAAGAGTACTACGAAAATTGTCTTGACCTCACCTCCACCGAAACAAGTAGCAACAAAACACAACATTATAATTAATAGATCTCCACAAATGGTATGATACAGTAACAAAATTATTATCGTGCAAATAATACATAGTTGTCGCGCCACGACCGCAGAGGAGCTGTTTCCATTCCCTCAACATGGCGAGATGCTAATTGCAGAGCGAAAGGCAATCACTCCCAATAACAGTGAAATCGCAGAGTTCGCAGCCACTCCTTTATGAAATGTAAACCCTATTTTTTTAAGGATGAAAAGTCTACTTTTCCCGTACAAACACATGTGGAGTCTATTTTTCCCTTAATAAT
The DNA here is from genome assembly GCF_001865875.1 of Lupinus angustifolius. Lineage (NCBI taxonomy): Eukaryota > Viridiplantae > Streptophyta > Magnoliopsida > Fabales > Fabaceae > Lupinus > Lupinus angustifolius. Next base: position 292,013 of record NC_032023.1, on the reverse strand, counting down.
GGCACTTGAGAAGCCTTTTTTATGTATCCGACTTTTCACCCAACCCTTCTTCTACCAGAACTTCTGAAGCCCTAGTCCCTTCAAATTCACACATAAATGAGAAAGAACAAAGCCAAGGCCAAACCTCAGGCATTTTTTGGCGATTTCCAGCCACGCCCACCTTACTTTTCTTCTTTTCCCCACACTTCTACATAGCCAATCATCTCAATCTTGTTTCAAGAATGTGTCTTTGATTTGGTGTATTTTGCTATTTTTTAGTGTTTTATATGTGTAGGGTATAAATTTATATTATTTTTCCTTTTTGGGTCAACCACTACACTCCACTATCCAGGATTGACTAACTAGGTTTAAAGTTCTCATAAAGCACATTGAGAAAGGATTGAAATCTTACATCCGGCGCTGATATTGAGTGTCCAACTTTCTATCCAATTCCTGTCTTGATTCTTTATATTTCTCAACTCGAAGAAGAGATGAGGTAGAGTTCAGACTTTCGTTCACTAGGGCTGTCTCCAATGCTGAAATCTTATTCCTGATTTCGTCCTGTCAATTCAGAAGATTAGAAACAAATCTGATCTACAGATATCAAACAACACATGAGTTTACTTTCTAATTTCCTATTATACATCATATGATGTTCAATAATGAATTGTTAGCTACAAGTCAAACATGAACATGTAATAAGCACATTGGCATCAATGTGATCACTCACCTTAACCCTAAGCTGATGTTCATGTGTGAACTCAAACAAGGCACCTTCTACCTCTCCCACTTCCTCCATCAGGTAGGGTTGCACTTCAAAAGAAGAGACAACATCAGAATTATCACTGTCACTGAAACATGAAAGGAAGCGCAAACATCACTTTCAAAACACTCAAATGAGAAAAGTTCATACTTAATTAAGAAATAACATGAAGAAAACATCAACAATTCAGAACACGTTTAAATTGCATAGGGTTCAAAAGAAGTTTGTAAATAAAGCTAAGATTCAAGAAGTGTGCACCTCAAATAAAGTTCATCACAAATGAACCGTTTTCCAACTACTAAAGCTTTCTCATCCTCATCCTCACTCTCTGTATCCTCCATCTCATATTCGTCAGCACGCAGTATGAAAGGTTTACCTCTTTTAATTTCTTCATTCTTCCCACTACACAAGTATGACAATTAGTATGATTCAATTTAACAGCATGTGCATTCTGAGTATGCATAAATAAATGAAAAAATAAATATCCAAATTCGTGCAGGAGAAACAACACACTCCCCAATTTAATACTTAAAAATGAAAACTCCAACTTTATTCTTAAGAATCCCATATGCCTGACAAAATAGTAACAGACAGGGACTAATGTATCCTTACAGTTGTCCTGAAAAGGACTTTCTACTGACCTTTTGAGATTCTTAGGGATTAAGTTGAGATTTTTTATTTCTCGTGGGTTAATTGGGGGCTGCATTTTTCCATGAGGATAAATTTCAGTATTTACTCAAAAAACAGTACAGTGAATGACCAAAAACACACCCCAGTCCAATTTACTAATTTAGAACCTAAGAGATGAGAAATACAACTTGGTTATCAACTCTCAAGAATCTCAGATACCAGTGAAATGAGTCCTTCTGAGAACAAATTTTAGGGCCACGTTAGTCCCTATCATATCAGGGACTACTTTGATTCTTAGGGACCAAATTAATCTGTCATTTACTGAAAATAATATAAGAGACACAGAATGAAGTACCGGGATATGGTTTTATCGAAGAGGGGAGGAGAAGTGAGTTTTGTCTCGAGAGCATTAAGTTCAGCAACAAGAGCATCAAAACTCCAATCTGGTTCAGGTTCAATACCAACGCCATTCACTCTTTCTGCACTACCAACCAATAATTTCACAGCTCCCCTACAAAAAAATACACCATCGTCGTAATCACAATAAATAATACTCAATCATCTCCCTACATTAGAGACTAACAGGACAAGATTAAATTAAACTCAAACTACTGAATTGAAGCACATTCATGACATAAAAAACTTACATTGTTCAATTCTCAAAATGAAACTTCAAGAATTAGAGATTCTAACAGTTGAACAACGGCAATGGCTGCTTGGGCAGTTGAATGGGACAATGGATTCAAACGGTTCGACTCGATTTTCACTAATGGTAGGGAACGGATCCTCTCAAATTAACAAAAAAGAAAATTGACACGTCCAATTGTGACCATCAAGATCGTTATCAACGGTTGTAAATTAAGGATAAACTTCCTTGTTGTTCTGAAAATGAATAAAGAAACAAAAAAAACAGAGTTAACTGATGTGAGCATTTCTTCAAATAGTTGGTGTGCAGTGAGAAAATTTTGTAATTTCATAAAAAAGAATGTTAAAATCACAAAACCATGAAATAACAATTACTCACGAAGGAGATAACAAGAACCGCTACGGAAAAGACGGCGGAGCGCGGGGAAACGGAGACGACGGCGCGTGCGACTGTGTCGTCGCGGTGTGGTGGCGGGAGAGGGAGGATGTAAAAGAAACGCTAAATCGGATTCAGAAAAATATCCCCTTTTGTTTACAACCGATGATTCCACTTGAAACAATCAACGGTCTAGATTGGCTAGAATTTATCCTGTCAATTTAAATAAAAAACAAAAAGAGCGTAAAATTTATAACTTTCAGATTTATACACCAATATTATATCATCCACCGTTGATTTGGATTACTATTTTCAATAAAGTCAAAGATTAATAAGTATTAATGATTGATGATGTATTGATAGTGTATAAAATTCATCAACTATTAGTGTATATATCTTTTTCTCTAACAAAAACATATATGCACTTCAAATATGATGTGTTAGAAAATGCTTAGTATGATTGTGGTGATGATGTGATAGTTGTGATAATTAAGGTAGTTGTTGGGTTTATTCAAGTGTGAAGTCCCACATTGGATATGTGGGGAGGAATAAAAGAGTTTATAAGAAGGAAAGACTCATGAAACTAATGCCTTAAGGTTTTTGTTCAAGACATTGTGTCTCACTTGTGACTCTTCACTCTTCTCATACTCATGTAACAATGGAACTCCTCGGTGGTATCAGGGGCCGATGGTGGCCCATAGATAGTCGGTTTAAACGGTTAAACCATTTGGCTGGACCAATTTATTTTATTTATAATTAATCATTTTCATCTATAAATATTTAATTATATATAAACACAAATTTCAATATGATTAATAATTATGTATAAATACATCGAAGTAACATCTCTCCATCTTTTTTTAAATGGAGTAAAACAAAACACTATGGTAATCTTCCGTTTTTTTTTAATTTTAAGTGAATAACCAAGTTTGATACGGTCAGATCAGATCAGAATTTTCCCGGTTCAAAGCGGTTCAACCCATCATTCAACTATGACTATAAACAATAATCATTTTCAAGTCCGATCAACGGTCAGACTGGTCGGGTCGCCTGGTCCAGTCATCCCAACACGGGTGAGACATTCTTTGATGTAAACAAACTTTTTTTTAATAAAATTAAGGATATATATTTTCCACATAATCAACCAATATACCCTTTTTCTAGATGTGGGACTTAGGGATTAACACATTCCTTACTTATAACTTACTCCAGATGAATCTCATTTTATACATGTTGATAGAAAGAGGTGTCAAAATATCATTAGCTATATAACATAAATTATAGTTTAATAAGTTTAATTGTATACAAATATCTCAGTTTATAGATAACATAATCTACACACATGCCTTTTCATGAATGTGTAAAGTTGGTAGTTTGAGAATTACAGAATCAATCTTTTCTAAAAGAAGATAAAGCATTTCCTTATTTTCTTTGGGATAAAGGAAAATGCCAAGTATACTACATGAGTTGTGTGAGAAGGAGAAGCTTCTTCCACTTTTGAGAAAAAGATATATTGTAAGAGTTTTTTTTATAGTGTTATTGTATTATCTACCAATCATTTTTAGTCATTATTGACATTTTAGAAAAAATAATTTAAATAAATGGTGAATAATGTACTGATTGTGTATCAGTCTTTATACTGTCAATGCATAAATATTTCATATATTTTTCATACGAGAGATGTTCATACATATAATTTGCAACAGGCTTTATCTTCTATGTAAAAAAAATGTAACAGCACTATATGTATAGATTTAGTTATTCTCTGAAGACCACATAGTAGAAGGGTGTAGAAAATTACTTTTCAATTAAGAGAATCTCTTGATAACTTAATCTGACTTTTATAATCACATTGAAGACAATGTTATTTACATTGTATCTGGTTTACTTATAGGTAGGGGTGGAAAGAGGTTCGATTGCATATCAGAGATTTATTATCTGACCTATAAAAGACTAGGTCAGATTAAACTTTTTTCGTAAATAGGTTAGACTAAGACTTTTTGAAAAACCTATTTAGTTTAACAGGTCAGACTTTGGGTCATCATACAAAAGGTCTATTAAGTCTAATAGGTCGACCTATTTAGCTATTTAACTATCTAGTTAAAAGAATGCATATTAGCCTATTTAAATGTAGACATGATGACATATTTCAATATAATATAGTATAATAGGCATTTAAATATGCTAACAGGTTAGACTATGCTTTTAAACAGGTTATACCTAAGTTTTGAATTTTTCTTTTTTAAACAAGCTAATAGGTCAAACTTAGGTTTCTATATGTTATATAGGCTCGACTTGTTTAAGTCAAAGTTTGGCGTGACTTGTTTCTACCGTTACTTATGCATGTAATCACACTTCGGAATTTGAAGTAAGTACTTAAGAAAAAGATAAAGAAAAAGAGAAAAAGTAAAAGTTAAGAGACATTTCCTTTTTTATATCCCATAATAGCTTATGTAATGCTTCATTGGTAGAGTAATGGACCCCATAATAGAACAAAAGTATTTGGCCTTAATATATGATGATATATACCAAGTTTATGTGGTGCATTTCAGCACTATTTCAGCTATGAATTTCATGAACAAAAAACTGGTTTCAATTTCCAATATGCAAGATGATATTTTTATGAAGAAACTTCTCCTTTCACATGATCCAGATGGTCGTTGGTTGGATTCTGAGACAATGCTTCATGCTGTCGGAAACATTATGTTTCATGTTTCCACAATAGGAGTAATGTTTTTTACTCCCTTCATATGTTGTTAATTACTATAAATATATGTATTATCATGCATTTTTTCTCATGGCTTTTTAGATTATAAGTTTAAGAACATTTAGATTATGATTAGTCATCCAAAATTTGACAAATTTAGCACTGTTACTTGACCTGTGAGAACTTCAAATGTATGATCATGATAGCCTTATTATGCAAAAAAAACATCATTGTATAAGATTTTTTTGGGCGGCCCAGTATACGAGGCTACTACTTATCGGATCTGAGAGTAAATGTATGCAGTCTTATTCCGACAAGAGGTTGTTTCCATGATTTGAATACTAAGTAATAACCTTCCTGTTGCGTCAAGCTCACCATCTTCCAAGTCGGTTATGATTGATATATGGAACATAGAGATTGTCTCTTGCACATACAAGATCAATAGGTTTTTACTATGTCATTTAGAAACCATCTCCTATTAGAAACTTATGACAATAAGCTTGAATTTTAAGATTAACTTTTGACCAAACATTCAATGTCCTTCACCTTTAAGATTTAGTGATCACTGATTCATGATTATTATATTACCTTCATCTAAATTTTCATACTATGGTTTCAATTGGTTTCTCTTGTTTCAGGTGGCTTCTAATATATATACTGCATCCTTTCCTAAGATTGACATAACTGATCAAATTGAATTACTTGGCTGTCCTGAACCAATAGGATGCATCATCAAACAAATTTCATGCAAAGTACTTCATATTCCATATTTTGGCTTAACTTTGTGCATGCACATTCACTTAATAATTAACATATCTATTTTATTGACAGATACTTTGCAAATGTTCCGGCGAAGTCGATCTTAAGTCAAGGATAATGAGTTTGTTTGATTTAATAGGGAACTATAGATGGGATGCAAAAGTAGTTTTAGTCCTTGCTGCTTTTGCTACAAAATATGGTGAATTCTGGAACCTTACACAGCTATACCCTTGTGATACTTTGGCTGCATCAATTATGAGGCTTAAGAAACTGCCCTACAAATTAAGGGTCCTAAAGCCACAAATAAAGGCATTGAGCTTGTTGGTTAAGACCATGATGGATGTGGCAATGTGCATCATTAAGTTTGAGGCTATGCCACTTCAACATGTAGAGCTTGGAAATGATGTACTAATTGTCACAAAGTCTCTTATATACTTATCTGTTTACTTGATAATCAGAAGCAGTTTGGCATGTTTTTCTCAAGTTGCAGAATTCTCAACCAAGAAACATGAGCAAGTGCATGTTCTTTCCCTTGAGACTTATAGACCAATAAATTCATACACATATAATTGCTTTTATTAAGGGGGAAATCCAAGAACACCCTTTGAACTTTGCATGATGTCCAATTTTAGAAAAAAAAATCTGTAAAGGGATCTTGAACTCTGATTAGATAACTTGAATAGAAAATATCACATGCAAAGCATAGTTCAGGGTCCTTTTTATGCATTTTTTGAAGTTTAAAGATTAAATTACACATCATGTAAAGTTCAGAGGTATTTTTAAATGATAAAGGATTATTTTGCACTCAAACTAGAGTTCATGGCCCCTTCTACATACGTTTGATATTCATGGACTAAATCACCATCTTATAAAGTTTAGCTGATGTTTTTGGACTTTTTCATTTCATTTATATGACATAGTGATTGATCAAAGTTATTGTTAGTTTCAAATGCATATAACATAAGAGTTTAATATATATGCTATTCTCTCGGTGTAAAGTTTTTTACACGGTCACTACTCAGGCCGTAAAAAGCCTCTTGATCTTGTTTGTGCATAGAATATTCTCTCACAATAAATGACATGGGATACTATTTTGATGTATCCACAAATTTCAGGTTTTCAGATTCAACAATAATTGCAGCATGGGAGCTCTCAAGTTTGGCTTATAGGTTAAGTAACATATATAGCATTCTCAAAGACCAGGTTGATGTGTGTCAACAAGAAATAGGTTAATTTTTGGCTTCATAAGAGTGCTTATAATGGAAAGTTTATTAAGCAATTCTGACTTATGAACTAATATCATTGGTATAAAATATATGTTTCAGAGAGAAACTTGCATGTCAAGCTATTGAGCCTTGTTGATGAAATGCAAAATGATAATCAGAAGATTCTCAATTTACTGTTTGCTTCGAATAACTACTTGTCGCTGAAGGATTGTCCAACACAAGTAAAGGTATTATGCTCTTTGATGCTCATTTATGTGTTGATAAAGGTTTTGATTCTATAATTAGACTTGAGTTTATACCAATAGATATATTAGTTATAATCAAGTAAGAAATATATTAAATGCTAGGAGAAATCGCCAAAATGATGCAAATTGCATGACAAAAAAATAGTTAGTGCCATAGAAAATGCAGGGTTCAAAACCTGAATATTGGTAGAATTGCGAGACATGAAGTGTGAGCACCTGAGTTCAGAACCTGACAGTTGCACAATCTCTCCGAATGTTGCCTATCAAAAAAGTATATATAAGACATAGAAATAGTTCCTCCTACTAATGTTAATATTCTGTCATATACAGCTTGGTGTGTCTGAACTGAAAAATAAGATAGTTCTGTTATTGATCTCGAAGCCGAAGCTGTTTTCCCTAGAAGAACTACTCTTACTTGTGCAACAAACATGTGATCATCATTTGAGTGAGAGTTACAAGATTGTGTGGGTTCCCCTTCCATCATCCGATACATGGACTGATTCCGAAGATACTAGTTTCAATTTCCTATCAGATTCCTTGCCTTGGTATGCTATTTGGAAACCGAGGTCACTTAGATCAGCAGTAGTGAAGTACATTAGGGAAGAATGGAACTACAATGAGGAGCCCCTAATGGTAGTATTGGATTCTAATGGCAAGGTTACAAACAACAATGCTCTTGACATGATCAACATTTGGGGAGCGCGAAGTTTTCCCTTTTCGGCTTCGAAAGAGGCAGAGCTATGGCAAGACCAGAATTTGACAATGCAACTTTTGCTAAGTGATATCAACCCTCTCCTTGCTTATTGGGTAGGAGCCTGATTCATAACATATTTTTGATAAGTTCTTTTATGTGCACATCATTTTTATACTTGACTAATGATATACAACAAAAATGTAACATGCATCAATAACAACTATTACACATGTATTTTCATACAAGAACAACATCACTAGCAGCCAAAGAACAACACCTATGTTTTATACTTTTATTGTATCTAACATGCTTAGTTTTTCAGGTTAAAGAAGGCAAAAATCTTTGCATATATGGGAGTGAAAACTTGGCTTGGATTAAACAATTCAATGATAACATAACTCAGCTCAAAAAAACAGGTTTGCAACTAGAAACAATATATGTTGGCAATAGTAAGTTAAGTGAACAACACATAAAAGAAATAATGGCAACAACTACTGCAAAAAATCTCAGTGTCCTACTTTCCTTCACAAAACTACAATTCTTTTGGCTTCGGTTAGAGAGTATGAGAAGATCAAAACTTAGACAAGGAAAGACACCATCTTCTGATCATGTACTAGAAGAGTTATCAACATTGCTTGAAATGAATGATAAGGAACAAGGTTGGGCAGTGTTTGGAAGTGGAAGCTTAACTAATATCATGAGGCTTCAAGGAGAGAAAGTGATGGAATTATTAAAGAAATATCATGAGTGGGGAGAAAATGTACCCAAGTTGGGTTTGTTGGGTGCTATAAGAAACTTCTTAGACCCTACTTTTGTTGCAGGACCTTGCAGCCACTTTTACTTAGTTCCCTCAAGTGAAGAAGTAATTACTCAAGGAAGTGTAATTTGTGAAATTTGCATGCATCCTATGAAGAAGTTTGTGGTGTATCAACCATGAATTTGGTAAGGTAATAGGTAAGTTTGTGTGTTATTTTAAGATTGTTTCTTGTTGTGAGTGTCTCATGTTTTTTGAGGGATAAAACTAGAGACCAAATAATGGTTTAAGCAAAGGACAATGTTTAGAAATAATTATTTGGGTACTTGTAATGTTTTCCAATAAAAATATTAGGCAATGTCCCGGGTTCGAGTTTCGTAGATGGAAAAAATGTCCACTGACAGAGTTAGCCCTACGTACTTGTGGATGTTCCCAGCTTGAACATGATTGGCTTCAGTGCGAGTATACATGTGCGAAACAAAAAAAAAGAACAGATTTTAAACATAACTTAAAAAACCACTAGGATTGGACTAATTGTGAAGGGTTAGAATACTTTGCATAAGATCATGGAAATATGTTGCACCTGCTCAGGATGTAGAAAGTGTTCAAGACTTTACAATTTCTAATCTAGTTGTAATTTGAGAAGTACCTTTTCTATATGCAAATTTCATAATCAGTGTTTGACATTGTTAAAATACACATAAGATGTACCTGAAGTCTAGTTAGAACTTTCTTTTGTATGTTTCTGGAGAGAGCTTTGATATGATGATCTTCTTCAACCAAATCATAAATTTCTTTTATGACTTTCGTTTTCTCTTTAATGGGGAGAGCTGAAAATACTGTTTGAGTATTCACTCATTGAACTCATATCTATTATCAGTTTTAGAAGCTTATGTATTATCAGAATTAAGTCACTTATTAAGTTTGTAGCCGATATAATTATATTAAATTGAATTTCTGAATTTATGAAAGTGAAGTCTAAATATGTAACTCAATTGAATTTATATGGTTAATCAATATTATCCTTTCTATCTTTGTCATCATAACTTTCTTAACCATGCCATTAATTTGACATTTGTCAATAGAAAATGAGTTGAGCCTTCTTGAGAAATTAGGTCACTCCTCATAGAAAATGGGTATAAGTTTTTAGCTATATAACTCTATTTCTAAGTGCAAATGTTTATTTATAAGATTACATAAAATTCAATAAAAATACACATTCAATATACTTTATTACCTATCTAAAATGCATCCCTTGAACATGAGGTCTAAAGTTAAAATTAATGTTTTATGACCGTAATACATGTGCACTATTAGTATAACAATTTATATATAATCATTCATCATTTATTTGTAATACTTTTTTAAGAGTCAACGATGATTAAATATGAGTGGTGCATGATATAATAACATGTAAAAAACTCTTACATTGTTGGGGCATATATATTTTTTCTCTTGTTTTATTTTGTCATTCTTTTCCTAATTCAAGCATACAAATAGTTTAATGATGAAATTAGTAGATAACAGAAGAATACATGGACTCCATTATTAGGGCTTAAAGCCTTTTATTTCCTTATTTTTTAGGGACAAAAATCCTTGTAGGCCACGGTTACCCAAGAGACAAAGTAATATTTTGGTTTGTGGTCCCTCATCACGCGAGAGTACTGCTACCCAAGACCATTAAAACTCAAGTATATATTGAAATCAATTAGTTTATTGAGTTCATTATTTTTTTTGGTTTTTCACATGTATTCTTGCACTGCACTGGAGGTAATCCTGTCCGAGTCGGAAACATTCACAGGTACATGAGGCTAACTTTCTAAACGGACATTTTTTCTATCCACAATACTCGAACCCAAAACTTTGCTTAAGGGGAATTAAGTATGTATCACTTAAACCAACGCTCGTTGGTTATTGAGTTCATTATTTGAGTATTATAGAAAATGATATATATTCTTACAAAATGTTCTATTGAAAAACAATATTTGTCATAAATTGATATTTTATTTATGACTGATTGGTTTATATGATTACACTTGAAAAACCAACATTTTCTCGGGTTTGTGGTTTCCCCTCCCAGTAAGTGTCGTTTCCAGAAATTGAACTCTTGACATTGGGAATTCAGTAGGATGTTACATCACTAGATCAATATTTTGTTGGTACATGAACACGTAATTAATTAATAAGCCGACCTTGTACACAACTTTTAAATAAATTAAAGCTTAATATATAATTTTTAATTATTAATTAAATGTTTTTTTTTTTCAATTTGTTATCAGGGTTTTCTAATGTATGTTCAATGAAAGTAGGAAATGTTCATAGGAAAACTAAAAATGCCACATAAAATTACTAAACAAACTATTTTTCCATATAAAATTATCTACTTAATATATGCTCTATCATACACATTAGATTTTTTTTTTCTTGGAAATAATCAAATATGCTAATTAGTGGCATATAGTTTCTAACGTTTATCTAAGAATAGATGTCAAGGATTCTATTAAAAAAGTTTTTATAGAAAAAATAAATGTCCCATGCATATTTCAAGAATGACAAAAAGATCACCCCAACAAAACTTTGCTTTAACTAAACCCTTTAACGTATTATGGGCATACATTAAAAAAAATCCCACTTACATTGATCCACTTAAATAATTAATTTTATAGTCCATAGGATTAGGAGTTTAAATTTGGTTGTGGATTTGAAAATGTTATTCTTGATTTTTTTTGTATAACATTGTTGGGTTTATTAAGTGTGAAGTCTCACATTGAATATATGGGGAGAGGTTAAAGTTTTAGTTCAAGACGTGATGTTTCACTTGTTGTAGCTCTACACTCTTCCCACACCTCACTAACAATGAAACTCTCCGGAGGTTGGAAGTTCCTCCGGTCACAGTCTGATCCAATATAACTAATGATACCCCTTTCTCATATCAAGTAAAAAACTAATCCTTTTAAATTATGTGATTGTCTCTCTTAACAAATATCGGAGAGAAATCGAAACTTGTGGCATAAACTGGTGCTTAATTGTCTCCCAAATTAGTTTGAAGTTGTAGCCATACACCTATTGCAATGGGCACAAGCACCGACAAACATTCCTGGTAACAGGGCCCGGGAACAAACAAGAATGGTTCCTTGCACTCATGCTCATTCCCACTCTCTTTTGTCTTCTCAAATGCTTCATTACACCATGCAACGTGTGCTTCAATTCCTATACCATTATTTCGACGAGAAAAAGATGTATAGATCGACAATATAAAAGTTTTTTACATTAATACTGTATCATTCATCATTATTTCACCTAGCTCGTATATATTTCTAAAAAATTTCTCTTACTTAGCTCGTATAAAATCTCACTCGAAGCTTTGTAATGAATTATATTGTATCACATTGTGATGGTTAATATCTATATTAGAATAAAGTATATTATGGTATAAAGAGATAAATTATCTCATTATTTTCTATAAAGATATTTCTAAAACTAGACGAAATAGTACACATGTCATACTTTTATTGGTCAGAGAAGATAAATTATCTTAGTAAATACATTATTCTCTATCTACTATATAGTAAGGTAAATTAATCAACTCTTTGGGAGAATGATACATGTTTGATTTCCCTTAAGCAAAAACTCGAGTTCGGGTCTTGTGGATGGAAAAAATGCTCGTTGGGAGAGTTAGCCCCACATACCTATGGATATTCCTGGCTCGAATAGGATGGCCTCCAGTGCGAGGATACATGTGGGAAACCAAAAAAATTAAACAATGTATTATGCTTGGATATTGTAAGGTATATATATATATTAGAGGTTGATTGATGAGTGACCAAACAAATGAGAATGTTGTTGTAAAGTGTAGTCCACTCCACTCCTAAAAAGGAATAAAGGATGGTCAAGAACAAAGGAAACATCACTTTCACTCACTTTTCATCCTTACATCAAACTTGTTTTATTCAATGCCATAAAAAAGAGAAATCTAGTATCATGGTTTATTTGTATACCAAATTGGAAACACCATATATCTAGCTAGCTCGTCTTTTTAATGCATGACGTCATAAATGTTATTAAATTACCAATTTATTTGTTATATGTAAATATATAAACACTTTGTAATAATTATTCTCCACTACCAATATAGAATATCATTCCTTATAGTTGATAATTAATAACAGACTAAAAAAGTATGTGTATTAAAAAACGAAGTATTTAATATTTAAAAAGATAATAGGCTTAGATTCTAATACTTTTTCACTACTTTTAGAATCTATAGGCAGTGAGAACTTGGGTTCCTAACCTAAAGACATAATCATCACCACCCATAACTCTTGTATTATCTTTTAATCTTGATATTTCAATCATAAACTTTTAGATTCATTTTCATATGTACCACCCTACAAACTTTAGTATAGCATTCATAAAGTTACCACAAAATATATACATTCGTTTATATGAGATATTCAACATATTTTTCATTTAGTTATATTTTTTATTCCCTGTCATGTTTGGAAACCTCATCGATTTCGGGTTCAGGTTTTAAATTTTAGATTTAAGTTGGGTAAGTATAAACCCGACCCGATCCATCTTGTTGTCATTACTAACCCCATGTCAACATATCTATCAAGTAATGGACTCTCTAGTACTTTAGAGAATATGCAACAATGAGTTTCTTGGTACTAACATGAGTTAGGATCTTCTCCATTAATAGAGAGAATCTTGTGTGAGCCGAGAACATCTACAGGTATGTGGGGCTAATTTTCCTAATGACTATTTTTCATCCACAAAACTCGAACTTAAGACATTATTTAAGGAGAATCAAACATGTATCACTTAAACCAACACTTCATCCCGTAGCTAAAACATATTTCATTAAACATAAAACAATTAATCCATACTTTAATATAATTTTCATTCCATAATAATCATTTTATTATACAAAAACTATTTTTTTTATGGATTTAACATGTATGCCCTAACAATTTAAATTTTTTTTTTACATAGTCTGTATATATCTATATTGATATTATTGACTCTCAAACAAAATTAATACAAATCAACAGTTGATGATGTGTTGTGAGTATCAAAAACTTTACACACCCAAAAAGTGATATTTTCATTCAACATTTGGTGGGGGCAATATAGTAATTTAGTAAATACCACTACAACATAGTCCTACCACTATTTAGCATAATTTGTTCCATAGTAACATTAACACCCAAACTCATCTCTCTCTATTCTCTCCTTCTCCTTTGACATTATTAGAGATAAATACGAAACCACCAACATTATTGGAACATACCCTCCACTCTACCCCATGGGAGGACACTTAGACCCTACAGCTCAAGAGTTCATACCCTCTAACCCTTCATTCCCTCTTCCTCACATTCCTCTTGGGCTTTCCTACGCTACTCCTCACTTATCCTACACCACAACATCACCACCACCCAACATCGCCACGTCACCAACACGCTCTTTACTCATAACCCCATTCCAAATCTTCATCACTGAGTCCCTATTAAGAACTGAACTACAAGTTTTCGGTGATGTCAGAGGGGTACAAATGGAAAACTTATTAACTAACGGAACCGTTACTGTTCATTTCTATGATCTCAGACATGCACAGACGGCGTTGACGGCGATTCAGGGTCAACACATTATGCAACAAACTAGGCTTAGAAACTATTACTATTACTACTACGGTGGTTGTGGCGGTGGTGGTTCTAATTTGTTCAACTCGCCGCCGTTACCTCCACCGGCGCGTGGGCTTATTGCGGGACGCGCCGTTTGGGCTCAGTTTGCTTTGCCGGCGTGTAATGCTGTTCCTGATGGTCAGAACCAAGGGACTATAGTAGTTTTTAATTTGGACCGTGAGGTTTCAGCGAAGAATGTTCGACAAGTTTTTGAAACTTTTGGTATTCTTTCAACTTATCACTTTTCACGTTACTATTATTTTTTGTTACTATGCTCTCACGAATCGAAACTTCGACCTTACTAGACCAACGTTTTGTTGGTTCAGGTTACTATTATTTTAATCATGAATTAAGTGGCTTCTAAAAAAAGTAATTTTTTTGAAGGAGATGATAGCACTCTTGATTAGAGGTTCAATGTGAGTTTATGAATGTTGTTAAGTATCACACCAAAAAATGTTGAATTTGATATAAAGTTATTGAAGTTTATTTTGTGTGGTTGATTTTTTTGACATGTCTCTATCTCATACTTTTGTGTATTTTAGTTCCTTAAATTATTGTAAGCATAAGCTATAGTAATCTCTTATTTTATGAAATTGTAATTTGGTGTATAAACAATAGGTTAATGCAGTATAAGGACTAATGTAGATTGTAGGGTAAAGTTTTTAACATTGTGAATTTCATTATTCATATTCAAGTATATGATTTTTGTTTAAAAGATAATGCTTCTTGATACATCAATGGTGTGAAAATGATGATTATGTGTTCATGCACCATTTTTTGTCTTCACTAACACTATTTATTATTGGATGAATTGATAGGTCCTATAAAGGAATTGAGAGAAAGACCTAATAAAAAGAACCAAAGATTGATTGAGTTTTATGACATAAGAGATGCAGCAAATGCTTTGAAAAACATGGATGGGAAGAAGATTCATGGAAAAGTGGTTGTTATTGAGTATAGTAGAGAAGGAGAACACAACAGAAAGTTCTACCATTCCAATAAGCCTATCAACTTGAATGACAATGTACTATCACCACCCTCACCCTTTTCTCCTCCCTCATCGCGCTTCTCGTTCAAGAAATCATCGAGTGTTAACAAGAGGAGCGCCAAGAAGGTAAGGAATTCGGCAGGGACCATTGAAGAAGCAGTTAGTTCAATGAATTTGAGTGAGGAAGTTGTCGATGGAGTTGAAAAGAAGCGGCTGCAGCAGCAACAACAACATTCAAATGGGTCTTCAAGGAAGAATTCCATTAAAAAACATAGTAGTTGTGAGTCTATGATAGAAAGCACAAAGCATGGACAAGAAACATATAGAGGTAATAGGCATTGGAAGGGAAAGCAAAGAAAGAATCATGATACTCAGTTTCTCATACAAGAAGATGCAATTGTAGAATCTGGTTGTAGAGATACTAGAACTACTGTCATGATCAAGAACATACCCAACAAGTATAGGTTTGTCTCTCAATTTTTATATAACTGAGCTGCAACACAATTAAGACTATAAGGTTACGTTTGCGAGTTAGATTTTGGAAAGGAAAGAAAAGGCTTCAGAAGTAGTATTCCCTTTCCATTCCCTCCTAAAACCCAACTCGGAAAGAGACCCGAACTTGAGCATTTGGAATATAGTATTTAATTTTATTAGTATAAAAAAAGTTGTGAAAGTTATGGAAGTGACTAATATTAAATTTTGGTTGCAGTCAGAAGCTGCTATTAAACATGCTGGACAGCCATTGCATACAGTGCAATGAACAGATTGGTGACTGCAACAACCAGCCTTTATCCTCATTTGACTTTCTTTACCTTCCCATTGATTTCAAGTATTTTTCCATTCCTCTAATAACAATTGTTCTTTAATATTTTGTTGGAAAGTAAATCCCACATCGCCTATCTCATTGTCAATTGGTTTTGAGATAGAACCTTACCATATTTAGAGTAAATACCCATTTTAGTTCTTTTCTTTTTTGGAGGACTAAACTGGTAAAATCGAAAAATATGAAAGAGTAAAATGAATATTTACTCTAATGTTTATATACATTGAATAAATTAATTATATTGGTGATTACATTTTATGTATAATGATGTTGAAACAGTAACAAGTGCAATGTGGGATATGGGTTTGTGAACATGACATCTCCAGAGGCAACTATGAGGCTCTATAAGGCTTTCCATCATAAACATTGGGAAGTCTTCAATTCTAGAAAAATCTGTCAAGTCACCTATGCTAGAGTTCAGGTATTTATTCTTTTCAACTTCTTCCTTTTCTTTCCATAATTCATTCACTATTTATAGTTTATAGTATTATAGTATTTTTAGTCAATTAATAAATAGTTTCTGCAGTAAGAAAATGGTTACATGATTGTTAGTTTGTTATTATTTTATTTCATTTTCTCATTTATAATGGATAAAATCGAAAAACTAAATGCTTCAAGATAAAGGGTACTATTCAATATACTATTTTCAAATTTTCATTCAAGTTTCTAGCAAAAATCAAAAAGATTATAATTTTATGTTTTTTATAATGATAAGTTTCCATAAAGAAAAATAGCATCTAACTTAAATAAATGTTGTGTATATATATATATATAGGGGTTGGAAGCATTGAAAGAGCACTTCAAGAACTCAAGGTTCCCATGCGAGCTAGATCATCACATGCCAGTGATGTTTTCTCCACCTCGTGATGGTATGAAGGAATTAACAGAACCATTTCCAATAGTTGCCAACAGCAACAACAAAACCATTCCAATTCCAATAACAATTAGTGTCACCAACTCTAGTGAAGATAGTAGCAGCATCAGAAGCAGAAGTGTTGATGATAATAGTGAAGTATAAGGACTAAGGGTTGTGTTCTATGGTATTAGTATGGTTATGAATTATGTGCATTAACAAGTACCATAGATGATACACATACCAGTTTTAATTATTTGTGTTTGGTGCATGAATTCTGATCTAAAATGTGTCCTTTTCTTTGGTACCCTTTTGTTTAGTGTTGTGTGAGGCTATAATAGTCAATGTAAATAGGGCTATTATTGTCAAGAACTCAAGACATAGTTAATATTATTTGTGTTTGGCTTTATTTCAATTGTGGACCATTTCTAATTTTCTATTATTATCATTTGTCCTGCATTGGTGACTCATTAAATGCTCTCTGCACTGAGTTTTGTACCTTTCACCTTTTCTTTCAAGCACACCACTAGTCACCACATAGGATCGGAATTATCTGTTCTAAATCGTGTCTCGTCTTAAGTCAATCACATATTGACATGTGAATAAAAGAATTTTTTTTAAAAACAAGAGGTAATAAAAAGTAGCACTCTAATTAGTTTTGGACACCATTCCGGACAAGTGATTTCTGTCGCCCACTACAGTATTCACAATATCACCTGTTCTTTTTCCTTGATGTATTGGGGCTTTGACACGTGGACAACATGATGCAGTACACCTCATAGGATCCTTCTCCAACTCCCAACCATAACCTTGTAATGTTAATGTCAAAATATATTGGTCATAGCATATATCCTTGTCTATGTTTGACCAATTTTACACCAGACAAAAGTTCCAGGACCCCAGGTTTCTCTTTTAGGGGGAAAATATTTCTGGTATTGCTCCTTCAACTGAGTTTTTTTTAAAATCAAAAGATGACATGCAAAAAAAAATAATAGTTGTATTCTTAACAACTCAAATTGAATAACTTCATTTTTAATAAATCAAATTTTTTTTTTATTTTTCTCATTTTTTTTATCTTTTATCTCTATAGTCTAAAAAGTATGGCTGAAAATCAGCTGAATTGAGTTGAGCTCAATAAAAATTTGTTTGGCTCGAAGCTCGACTCAGTTTAGAATGAGCTATGTTTCAATCTCAAATTCAGTTTGATTGAGGTTCGCGAACTGTTCGGTTCGACTCGTCAACTTAAATTAGATATTTCATGAAGAGTTTGTAAACTTTTTTGTTTAACTCATTAGTTCGATTGGTTAAGTTCATCAACTTGAATGATGATTATTTATTTTCTATATGTATATATAAATGAAGGGATATGCTAACATAGGTGAGGTAATATTTTAAAATGAGTAGATTAGCATTATACACAAACAAAATTTTGGACAAAAATAATCTTCCTATTTCACTTGTTAACTTGTTATGAGTTTTAGTAATGAGGGTATTACTCATAATTTGCATTTAGAAACAAATATTCTACTCCACTCTCCCTAACATAACTAAATTAGGGAAATTATTTTTTTCCAAAAGTTTTGATGTACAATACTAACATAATTCTAAAATACTATTTTACCTTGATTACCAAATATCCATGTATATTGATATATATACAATATATGAGTCATAAAGTGATCATATAGTTAGGATGAAGGGTTTAATTAGTAGAGTGATAAAGAAGTTAAAAATTTAATTTTTACCTGCTAAAAATACTAACATTTGTCTATAAAAAATATAATATATATATATATAAGATTGACACATGAATAAAAGACAAATTTTAAAAACAAAAATAAACAAAAAGTCATATTTTGATTGACTTGAGACATGGAATGAGACACTATTTAAAACAGGTAATCTTAGTCGGAAGTATATCGCCCTATTAAAAATGTAGCTTAAATCACTTATAAATTTTCTGATGTATTAAAGATATTGGGGCAATGCGAAACCCAAGTACATGGTCCATGGTCCGTGGTTGTGGCATGCGTGAGTGTTGTTTTGATGCAATCTAGGCCACACGGTTGGGCACTTAGGGACCCATCCCTTGTCCTTTGGAACCCGATGAATATCCCACTATCATCTTACATTTGCATTAAATAGCCCTTTAGATTCTCTTCAACTATTTCTTACTTTTAGAGATGGCAACCGAATCGAGCGGACATAAATAGTGTTTTCCCATACTCATACTAATAATTGTTTCTATGTTGTCGTGGATCGATTTCATGTTGTCTTCGTGGAAAGCATGTATAACCAACACGTTTTTTCTCATGGAAATTAATGATTTGGGTAAGAGTTTATGTTATTTTATTATTCCAATCTTAATTTGTTTTATGATTAAACTATTTTATTGTTAATCAATCTAAATCGAGTTAACATATTAAATGGACCGAGTTATAAGGTTCATGTATAGTAAATTTTGGTGTCTGGCAAAGTATATGTTTGGCCTAATATAATATAATAATTAATTCAGATTTTACTTCTACAACTCTCTAACCTACAAAATCATTTGTCATAACTCCATTATATAGTAATCTAACATTTCACTTTAAAAACTAATGCATGCAACAATCATAACTATTTTCAAGATATAGAAAAGGATGTATGGAACTTAAAAGATTTTAATATTGTTACTGCATCATCCACTATTAATTATCATTGACTTATAAAAATAATACAAATGAATAATACACAATATATTGATTGTGTATGAATCTTTATATTGTCAATATATAAATATTACACTCTTTACAATAACTTTTTGTAACATTTTTGGACACCTTATTTAATGGACATATTACGAAAATAATGCGGAAGTGTAAAATAAAATTTGTGGATATTTCTCATTGCATTATCAAGGTATGAAAAGCCTTATTTATAGTGTAAACTAACTAGTTAACTAATCAGCTAACAATTAATAAACACATGTTGGAAAACAATTCAACATATATTAAATACGTAAAATATGTAAAATGTGGTAGTTTTGCTTTCCAATAGGACACTTGTGATTGCTATAAACAACCACAACCATGTTATATACATACTCATCTAGGAAAGTATACTTGTTTTATATTTTTTAATCAATTATAACAAGTGATACATGAAATTATTTACCTCTCATCGAGTTTGTGACCCACAACCCACTCACCTTGAAATTGACACTATCTATACACTGAGGCAAACCACATAATGTATTATTCCTTGAGGGAGAACAAAGACATCATAGAAACAAGATAGCATCAATAACAATTAATCGATTAAGTGGGTAAGTGTTAATTGATTGACACAACTGTTAATCGATTGACTGGTTAGAAAGTCAAGTGAAGCATTGGTTAAACAATTATTGTAATTAACACATTTTACACATTTAACCATGTTGAATTGTTTTACAACGTGTGTTTATTAGCTTGTTAGAAAGTTATTGCATTGCTTGTTTTACAAGACATTGTATATAAACAACACTCTCTTATATCATTTAAAATTTAATGAGAAAAAAACATTTTATACATCCGCGTTATTTTCGCAATCCATAATGCTATGAAGTTATACATTAATAGCACTTCCTGCTAAGGAAATTGAAGTAGTAGGCATGTTGGTGTTCAAGCACAGTTTTTGTGGAGGCTAGACCCTTTGGTAGGGTGTGCATGTAGGGAGGAGAGTTTTGATGGTTTTGATCATTGTTGCTGAGTTAGTATCTCTCCATTAATATAGTGACAAGTGCTTCAAAAAATAAAGCAAAATATAATTTTCAATAACACATTTATCATTTTATTACAATAAAATTTCATTTTTGTCATTAAAAATAAAGAACGAAACATGCACTTAGCTGTTGAGTTCAGAATTTTGGTTCAATTACCATATCTCCAAGTTAGACATAAAAAAGAATTTTGTAAGTTTTGATTCTAAAAAATGGATTGTGAATCCAAATCATTTTAAATATGGGGAAATTACTTTAATCTATTTTCCTAAGTGTGTAAACCATGATCCATCCAAAATTACTTCATGACATGATGGAAAGGTGTAACCAATTATTTTCTTTTATATTTCATAAAAATTTAAATAGTTCCTAAATAATATTGATATATGTCACATTACAACCCTAAGTTATAAGATGATTTCTTTTTAAAATATTTGGTCGAAAATATATCCAAGTTTCATAAAAATGAGGTAGGAGGTTTAATTTGCTCTTTTGATGCAACAAAGAAATACGTTAAAATAATTATTTTTAATTAATTTGTATGTTTTAAAATTTTAATAAAAAATACAAAACATAAACACATCAGTAAATTAATAGTTTCATTGAAAAATAAATAACATTTTTTTAAATTTTACTCAAATCAATGTCATCAACTCCAATAATTTATGAGTAACTATATATATATATATTATCCTATAAAATTAATTAATAAATATTTATTATAAGAAATTGACATGTGTCATTTTGTAAACTAATCATATGTCATTTTATTGTATGTGTCAATTTTCTTATGATGTTGTAAGGTTTGCATGTTGTCTTTGTAAAAAAGGATTATCATTTTCATAATTTAATTTAATGTTTTTGTAATGAATTTAGGGAAAACTAAACTTTTTCATTAAAAGTTACATGAACATTCCATTTATTGAAATTTATATTTAGAATATTTTTGTTGATTTTTTTTTTAAAATCAAGAGATAAAACCTCAAGAGTTAAAAATTGTAGGCGATATTTTGACTAGAGATTTTGGTTATTGAGCTTGTTCTCAACTCTATATTTATCTTCTGAATAATAAAAGATTTTGTGAATAATAATTGTCACATAATTTTTATTAATATTTATCAATAACTATACATGAATGATTTTGATTTAGAAAGAAAAAAGTTGGATACAGAAAAGGCATGACAATAAAATTAAATAGTTTTCAAGAATATTGAAACATGCATTCATTATCATACATAAATTTTTGAGCAAAAAAACAAGTAATTACGATTTACATCACCATAATTATTACAATCATGCATGGAGAATGCATCTATATTATTGCTAATAAAGGGTTAGCAGTAGTTAGTTGTGGTAATTTCCTCTCATTCTATTTTACACTTATAAATAATGGATTTCTCATAGTTAAATATTAATTTCTTTCTATAGGATCATGAAAGTGAAGTTTTATCTCTACAAAAAAAAAGAAGTTAGATTGAAATTTTGACATAATATTTGAAAAACACAACTACATATCAAATGGGTTGGAGGTGAAATTAAAATAAAAAAATTAATAGTGTGAATATTTATGCTAATACCTATATTATAGTAATATATAGGGAAAACGTCTATGCAATCATCTAAATAGATTTTTTTGTCATTCATTTTAACTTTTACCCACTCTTTGAAAAATTAAATCAATAAAAAAGGTAATTGTATTTAGATAATTTTCAAATTTCACAAGCAACCCTTTTCATATTTATTTATTTTGTTCTATCTCAAATCCTTCTAAACACCACACATAAAAATATCATATTACCACCACCATTACATCAATATTATCATATTCATCAAAATATTGAATAAGATAAACACTTATTATACTCATATCCTACATTTTTTTTAATCTATGGTTCCTAAATTTAATGGAGGTTTAGAAGGCTAATAATATTAAACAAAAAGGCGTACTAATGATGGCCTCATCCCAATGATTAATGTAGTGAGTCATATTTTCCTGTGAAGCCAATTACGAAAGCTGAAAGTAGAATAGCTTACGTGTAAGATTCCCACTCTTCACCTATAAATATTTTTTATTTTTATCATTAAATATGCTATTGGTAGATAGAAATGTAAGTGAATGAAAAAATGTCTGGTGGGAGAGTTAGTCTTATATACCTATAAATATTTCTAACTCAAATAAGATTGTCTTCGGTGCGAAAATATCTGTGAGAAACAAAAAAAAAATGTATTTTCACGTATTCAGGATTAGTTCACTACATAAAGTAAGGAAATATTTTTTATAGTACTAAAAAAATATTAAAATTTGATTTTAATTCTTCTTCTCATTCTTTGTTTCCCTCTTTATGTTTTCTAAATGATTTATTATTGAATCTAACAAAATCTTATAATACTAGGCCAATGTTCAAGTGACAAGAAAAATTAATCATTAATTTTCTTATCTTTTTTCATTCTAAAACCATTTCAATTCATATAAAATGCGACAATGTTGATATTAACCCGAGAAATAAATATTTCTCTTACTAATATTTTTCATAGCAAAAATCAGGAATTAAAATCTAAACTAATTAATTTATAAGGACTAAAAATAAAACCACTTAATTAACTATAACTAAAATCAAGATAAGGTAAATGGGTAATTGTAACCTTCCCCTAGCATATAAGCTATTATTCCAAAAGCTAATTCTCCTAAAGTTAGTTAGAAAAATCAGTATCTTCTCCCCAAAGCTAATAACAAAAGCTCATAGTAAAAGTAAACAAAAAAATAATATTCAATAACTAAAATAAAATGATGCATATTTATAGGTATAAAAATATATTAAAACCCATTCCTTTTTTATATTCATTCATTCATTCATTCACTCTCTCAATTTCTCTCTCTTCTTTGCAAACAAACACACTCCAACGTTAATTTCATCAAACAAAACCTCTGATCCAACAAAAACACACGTGAGAAATTCTTCTTCACCGATCAAGATGATTCAATCTCAGGAACCTTTTCTGTCTCTAATTCGTAGTAATCACCCTTTCCATCACTCCATCATTAGCGATCAAAACTTTTTCTCTCTTCAATTTTGTTGTTTTTTTCTTCTTTCTGGTTGCGTATTTAGCAAGTATACTTGATCATCAAGATTACGCATACCCACAACATAGAAGCTGAAAAAGATTATTTTTTTACCGTACCCATCAACAATAATTGATTTCACAATCGGTTTTGATTAGAATTCCCTGTTTTTGGGTTTTCAACCATGGAGGATATTTTTTCTTGGGTTGATTCATTTTGATTAATTTGATGATTTATTTTGAGTTTACGTGAACCCAAATTTTCAAACTTTGATTGCAAAATTGATATTTATTTTCTTCTAGTTTTGGAATATCCAATCCTTAGGGAAAAAGTAATGAATACTATACTTATCCTTCAAGTTTTCATCTTTGGATTGACCTTTTTCTTCATCTGGGTCATCTAAAATCTAACTCAATCAATTGCTTTATAAAACTATACTTTTTGAGTATCTTTCTCTGTCTCTGATATTTTTTAAGTTTTTATTTAAAAAAGTAATATTTATAGTTTTTGTGATCCTTTTATTTGGAGATTGTGTGGTTTGTAATTTATAATTTGGTATATGATTTAATCATATACCAAATAGAGACATTTGGTCCTATAATTCAAATTTTGTTATTTTTTCTTTGTAACTTTGTGTCACATAATGAGTTGTAAGCATGTTTTTCTTTGTAGGTTTGAGACCTGAGATTTGCTAGTGAATTATATTTTTTGAGGTACACACTTTTTGCAAGATACTATAATTAGAGAAACAAAGAAATTAAATTAAATGTAGTAATAAATTTGCACATCATTTGTTCATAATTCCCAGAAGTTTAGATCTTTTCTTCTGCAAGTTTTTGGGCACTGCAAGTTAAGGTTTGTTAGTGCCCATGGATGCCACAACAACTAGTGGAACCCCAACTATCCAATACCGTAACATAGACCAGTCAATCACTACTGCTATTGTTGTTGCCACACCACTGCCACAACCGACATTCCTAAGGCAACAACGCCATTGCTTCGGCGACTCCACTCCTGGAGAGTTTCCTTTATCTGCTAATCCCTCCGTTGTCCTTCATATCCTCACCGCGTGCGATTTCGACCCTCAAGACCTTGCTAAACTAGAGGCAAGTGCTATCTATTTATCTATGCTTTTCTTTGTTTATGATGGTCTTGATTTGCATGCTCATATAGAAGCAATACATGCATGTTTTTAGGAAAATCTTCACCATTGGTTTTAAGCACATTCTCTTCAATTTTAAAGGGTCTTGTGCACTGGTTAAGGGATACAGAAAATTTCAAGTCAGCATTGGAAAACTAAGTTTACCACTTCTTGATATCAATTTTTTAAATACGCAAATGCTAACTAGAGCCATTGGTAAAGGAATCGAGGGTTGAAAAGTTTCATTGGAAAGTGGTTTGTTCAACACATTGCATCATTTTCCCATCAAAACTTTCTACTTTTTTATTGTTTAACCAGTACCATATTGAAGGGGTTAGTAAGACCCTTTAAAATAAACCAAATTAAACCATTGGTGAAAATCTTCTTGGATCATGCATTTATTCATGTTCCACGAGTATATTAGAATTTCTCATTATAATAAGGCTGGCTTCATTTATATATGGATGTTGTTGCAGGCAACATGCTCCTTCTTCAGTCAGCCAGCAAACTATGCTCCGGATTTCGAGTTGTCCTTATCGGAGCTTGCTGCATTGGACATGTGCCAGAAGAGAGCCATCTTTAAGCCAATGACAACAGAACAAAGGCAAGATTTTAAGCAAAGATGTGGAGGTTCATGGAAATTGGTGCTGAGGTATTTGCTGGCTGGAGAAGCATGCTACAGGAGGGAGAAATCACAGGCAATAGCAGGTCCTGGTCATAGCATTGCTGTGACATCAAAAGGTGTTGTTTATTCATTTGGTTCCAACAATTCAGGACAACTTGGACATGACAAAACCGAAGAGGAATGGCGGCCTCGACCAATAAGGTTGGAACATGTTGTGGCCAATATATTCCTCAATCCTAACTAGAAAGTGAACTAGTTGATTTAAAAGTTAACAGAACTGCGTTATGTTGCAGAACTTTGCAAGGCATTCGAATTATACAAGCTGCTGCTGGAGCTGGGAGGACAATGTTGATCAGTGATTGTGGGAAAGTTTATGCATTCGGTAAAGACTCTTTCGGGGAAGCTGAGCTTGGAGTTAATGGATCTAAAATGGTTGCGGCTCCAAAGTTAGTAGAGTCTTTGAAAAACATATTTGTTGTTCAAGCTGCAATAGGGAATTATTTCACAGCTGTACTGTCAAGAGAAGGCAGAGTTTATACATTCTCTTGGGGTAGTGATGGCAAACTCGGTCACCATACCGATCTCAGTGATCTGGAGCCTCATCCTTTGCTAGGAGCTCTGGAAGACATACCAGTAGTGCAAATTGCTGCCGGACATTGCTACCTGCTTTGTCTGGCTTTTCAACCCAGTGGAATGTAAGCTCCAACTATACCTTTCTTCGCTTTCCTGTTGGAAATTTGAGAGAGAGAGGACTCTAATTGGTAATTACATTATAGAAGTTAGGCTTTCTTGCATACCCAAAATTTCAAGAATATCAATGTTGCTACATGAAATTACAATTTTTTGTTCAATATGATTTGTTCTTTACTTTCCATTTTTTCCTACCTTGGTTACATCTATTTACTTGAAAAATCCATGTTTTCAAGATTCATGATAGTGGTGTAACATTGTTGATTTGTATTTCTAAGTTAGCTAGTTTGTAATACATGTAGCTTCATCCACATTGTAATAATTATTTTTTGAATGTTTGTTATGTCACCCTTCGTTGAAATTTCACAGGTCAGTCTACTCTGTTGGGTGTGGCTTGGGTGGCAAGCTTGGACACGGCACAAGAACTGATGAGAAGTACCCTCGTCTGATTGAGCAGTTTCAGCTTTTAAACCTTCAGCCAATGGTGATTGCAGCTGGTGCTTGGCATGCTGCTGTGGTAGGACGGGATGGCCGTGTTTGCACGTGGGGATGGGGCCGTTATGGTTGCTTGGGGCATGGGAATGAAGAATGTGAATTGGTACCGAAGGTAGTGGAAGCATTGAGCGATGTCAAAGCTGCTCATGTGGCGACAGGAGATTACACAACCTTCGTAGTGTCGGATGATGGGGATGTGTATTCATTTGGCTGTGGAGAATCTGATAGTCTTGGGCATAACGCTGGAAATGATGGGCAGGTCTGCTTCGCTTCTGCTTTTTCCATGTTTGATTTTAGTTATTTTTGCTCGACTTTACTTCAGATATTTCTTTTCAGCGCATTCAATTATCTCAACATGTCTACATCAAATATTAGTTAGACACTTAATCACAAGATTTAATACTCTTAATCACGTCAAGATTCACCTGAAGTTGCTCATTTTATGCTATGATTGTGCATGTACAGGGAAACAGGCATGCAAATGTGTTAAATCCAGAGCTCGTTACTTCGCTGAAACAGATCGACGAAAGGGTGGTACAGATTAGCCTAACCAATTCCGTATACTGGAATGCTCATACCTTTGCACTCACCAAATCAGGGAAACTCTATGCATTTGGTGCTGGAGACAAAGGACAACTAGGAATTCAGCTTGCTACAAACCAGACTCAAAGAGGAAATCCAGAAAGGGTTGACATTGATCTTAGTTAACTATTCTTCACACCATTGCTCTATCCTCTAATTTATGGTCAATTGCATAGCATTTAGTGTTTAAATTCCTTTGTCTACTTGTAAATATAATCAAAGAATGCTTCATGAAAGTCCAAGGTAAGGTAACAAACAACTAACAAGGGCTTCATCTCATGATGCTGCCTTATGGTTGTTGATATCAATCTTGGGTTGTTTTATGGTTTGTTTTTAGTTGATACATTGGTTAAGGTTAAGGTTAAGGTTCATTTACAATTTAATTGTCTTGAATTGCTTTCATAGATCATTTGCTTAGAAAGATTTGGTTGAATTTAGCATTCATTCATCATCAAAATTCTCACAATCCTTAAGGGTAGGCAATGTAATTTAATCTTTGTGAAAAAGTGGGGCAGTGGATATCCAGGAACCTAACCTTTCACCTCGAACTCGTATCTCATCGTTGATAGAATCTCGTGGTATGGTTAAGTGCTAAAATCAAACTCTTTCAATAGTATTTTTTTACATGCATGTGAATTCGAAAATTAAACTAATGAGATCATGTTTAAGTGATTAAAATCAAGATTAGAATCTATCGCACCATTTTCCAAGATTCAAACTAATTTATAGAGACACTTGGAACACCATTTTTGAATCACAATTCCAAGATTAGATTGGTAAAATAGGAATTGTTGTACACATTTAGTTTTTATTTATTTTTCAATGTTCACAAAGAATGAAGGGCACGACCAATTTTATTTTCAAATGACCCATTCAACCAACGATAACAACAAGAATTCATAAATTAAAAGAGGTCCTCTAATATTCATTTTATTGTTTAAATTTTAAAATTTTGATAACTATAAATTTGCTAATTGACAAATTAAAGAAAAAATTTCAACAATTTAAATATTATTTAATGTACAAAAATTAGATAATTTATTAGGGGGAATGAAATGATAGCAACTTTATCTTTATTTTTCTTGGACCAACATTATTCATCTAAATCTAAATAAAATGATAGGAAGTTCATACGTGCTTCTGTTAGGCTGAAAATATGAAATAAACCAACCACCAATAACAACCAAAACTGTACCTCAATTATCTGATGAGGATCTTCTGTCCCTAATGGTGTCCCAAACCAATTAAAATGAGTTATTTAATTGGGAAAATAAAAATAAATGAGTTATTTATATTATTTATTGAAATACTATTGAATATGGACATAGGAACAAGGTCTTTTTGGGACAGAGGATGTCTGTCCTCGATTACCGGCCAATGCTTCATGCAACAGAATTTAAGGATACCATAACTTCCATAGGGTACCTTTTGGATTCAAATAAAGACAAAAGCTTCATAGTTCAAATGTCACTGGTGTGTATTTAGTTGTTTATTTGAACTAAAGTTGGTACATATAAGTGCATTTTGCTTAATAAAATAATGATCTAAAAGTCTAATATGATCTATACATTCCTTTAACATTGTGTTGATTTCCCAGGAATTACCTATCCTCAATCGTGTCCCATTTCATGTTTCAAGTCAATCATATGTTGACATGAGAATGAAAGAATATTTTTAAATACAAAAAGTGATAAAATGTAACACTATGATTGGCTTGGTACATGAAGTGAGACACGATTCGGGACAGCTGATCTCTATCCTTAAGAAAGATGCTTCATAGGAAACAATTCTGAGCTCCCTGATTCTAAAAATAATGGACATTGGACAATCATTTTTTAATCAATATTGTTCTACTTCAGTTGAGTCCTTATATAAGCTAAACTTGTATCATCATTTCTATAGAACAAGTCACAATTATATACTTCCCCTACTTATTATTCTTCACTCCATAGGCAGACCAAGAAATTATGGCACTTTCATTTCCACTTATGTTACAATTCTTGCTTCTTACCACAACTCTTACCTCTTCCTCTTTTGTTCAAGATCCTGAATATGTTGTCCAAGAAGTAGAAAAGTATGTTATGCAGTACTTTTGTCTATGTTTTCAATGATACACACATATGTTGTACCACAATGGGTACCACTCTATGTGTCATGAGATTGTGATTGGAAGAAAAAATATATTTAAGTTAAAATTTAATTATTAAATATTTTGTTGACCAATCACAGTTTCTAGCGCATGGAGTGACACAAATCATGGGACAGAAGATGTAGTCCCGACACACCAAATCATTTTGTTATTCTTTGCCACATGATCAATGTCTAGCATTCCAAAAACCCCTCAAGGAATCATGCATTTTTAAAAAGTAATAACAAATAATGATTCCAAGCAAATATTATCATGAATAAAACAAAACATTTTCCTCATGATTATGATGAAACATAAGTTAGTGACCACAACATAATTTGTCTTTTGTTTTTTTCTTTGTTTTATAGGAAGACCAATGATTCAAGGAGAAATTTAGCATTGTATTCTTGTGGAACAGGCAACCCTATTGATGATTGTTGGAGATGTGACCCAAATTGGGAAAGTAACAGAAAACATTTAGCAGATTGTGCTATTGGTTTTGGAAAACATACCATAGGTGGTAAAAATGGTCAAATATATATTGTCACTGACCCTAGTGATAACTCTAAGAACCCAAAATTAGGCACACTAAGACATGGTGTTATTCAAGAAGAGCCTTTATGGATAATATTCATGCATGACATGGTGATTAAGTTAAAGATGGATCTTCTAATGAATTCTCATAAAACAATTGATGGTAGAGGAGTAAATGTGCACATTGCAGAAGGACCTTGTATTAAAGTTGAATACAAGACTAATATTATAATACATGGTATTCATATACATGATTGTAAAAGTGGTGGTAGTGGCTATGTAAGAGATTCACCTAACCATGTTAGCATGAGAGGTAAATCAGATGGTGATGGTGTAACAATATTTGGTGGGAGACATGTTTGGATTGATCATTGTTCTTTGTCAAATTGTTTTGATGGATTAATTGATGTTGTTCATGGCTCAACATCTGTTACAATTTCTAACAATTATATGACACATCATAATAAAGTTATGCTTTTAGGACATAGTGATTCCTTTAAACAGGATAAGAATATGCAAGTTACTATAGCTTTTAACCATTTTGGAGAAGGGCTTGGAGGAAGAATGCCTAGGTAGGTTTTTCTTTGCTATTGCCAAATTTTACAATAGTCTTTAATGCTAGTATTTTTAGTTGTCATCGCTAAAATGATCTCAAAAATTTCAAATCTGGGTCAAAATAGTCATTTTTGGGGTCAAATTTGTCCCTACCAAGTGTTGTAAAACATGCTAAAAAGAACTAATTTAACCCATATTTGAAATTTTTGGGGACCATTTTAGGTCTTTTTTTTTTTAGGACTAAAATGGTAAGGTCGAAAAATATGAGAGACTAAAATGAGTATTTACTCTTTTTATTATTATGGTAAAAAATGATGTCATTCATATTCACACTACAAATTCATATATTGCAGATGCAGGTATGGATACTTCCATGTGGTGAACAATGACTATACTCATTGGCAAAAGTATGCAATAGGTGGAAGTTCATCACCAACTATTTATAGCCAAGGCAATAGATTTCTTGCTCCAGATGATGAAAACCATAAAGAGGTAATAAAACAATGTCATCATTAGTTACTAGGAGCTAATTAATAAATGTGGTACTAGTTTTATGATGTTTTTGGAAACATGCATGTGTTACATGATGTTGTTTCATACAACAAGTCAACAACCAAACTTTTATTCTTAGTTTGTTAGCAATTTAGTAAGAAAGAAAAAAAGGGAATTGAAAGAGCAAAAGAGGAGAAAAGACATTGAACTTTTATTATTGGAATTGATTCTACACAAAGGCAAAGTGCATAGAATTTATATAAATGGAAAATTTTATAGTTGCTCGAAACTCAAGCTACCCTTTAAAGTAAACACAATCTTAACTATCATAACCACCAAAACTATCTTAGAGAGGAACCAATCATAACTGAACTTGTGTGGTTAGCCTTAAGCATACGAGCCATATTTAACATTTATCTCACTAGATGGGGTTAGCTACATGGATCGAACAATGTTACAACGTTCTATCATAATCCTATAACATAATATTTTTTGATAATCATTGCGCCCAGGTTTTCGGTTATGTGACTTATTGGAGTTGCAACTATGTTTTGTCATGCCCTGATTTTCGGTAACGCGGCTATAATGAATCGAAAATGTGAATGTGTGATCTTTCAGGTGACTAAACATTTTCATTCATCAAAGAGTGGATGGAAGAACTGGAATTGGAGGTCTGAAGGGGACTTAATGTTGAATGGTGCCTTCTTTACACAGTCAGGAGCCGGAGCCCGAGCCCGAGCCGGAGCCGAAGCCGGAGTAGGAGCATCTCTTATGTATGCTAAGGCATCAAGCATGGTGGCAAGACCAACTAAGCTTGTAACTTCCATGACAGCAGGGGCTGGAGCTCTTGATTGCAGAAAAGGCTATATCTGCTAGAATCATAAGAAATGAATTAATCAAAGAAAAATGTTAAATACACATAAGTTGTATTGACACATCTTTCATACATTAAAGTGTAAGTATACAAAGAAACAAGGTAAGATAATTTGTTAGTTGTTATCTGAAATTGAAAGTTATACAAAACAAAAGTGAAATAATTTGAGGCTGCAATATTTAATCATTATCAAAATATGTTGCATCTTTGGTCCTTATCCCCCAAATATAAAATAAATTCTGATCTATGGAATCTTGATTATTCTTTGCCTTAACTCATTACAAGTTGCATTGTTAATCACATGAGGAATCAATGATTAAGATAATGAGTTATTGATCTTCTCAAAGAGGGATTAATGAAGTGAGATAGGACTAATAATATTGAGAAAATCAAAGTTTGGACAAAGTATATAATGTCTAGAAATGAAGTTTAAGTTCATTAATTAATTAATTTTTTGTGTGGGAAGGAAAAAGAATAGGCCAATCCATTGATACAAGGAGGTTTATTTTGAAATATTGCATATTTTGTAAAATATGATCATTGCAACAATAACATCATCAAATTGCAAGTTTATAGTCAAAAGCTTAATAATTTCTTAATCAAATACAACATTCCATTCAATTCAATTCATTAGATTGATCATTTCTTAAGTTCATTTTCCTACTCAACATTTTCCACTGTATCAGTTCAACATCATAGAACAGTGAACAGAAACAACCAAAAATAGGGAAGGAAAAGGAATAGGCCAATCCATTGATACAACTCATAAGGTCTAACAACAAAATCAGAAACATAAAAGCCACTTGAACCTTAATCTACCATCAGTAAACTCTTAATTCAGTCATCGAAATGGTGACGGGTCACCATTTCGATCCTTCAAAGACTTGTGTCGCGATAAAAGTCGGTAGAAGTTTTAAGAACTTAACTGGTGACACTTATTGTGCCACAACATGGTGGCATTTATTCGGGGACACGAATGTTTAAAGGGCCTAAGTGATAACATTGTCATCTTTGGAAGATTGAAGTGATGGTTTACTTAGCTGCATAAATAAGCAACATATATGCCTACACATTAGAAGCATGCATCCTTTCATTCCTTTTTCTTTGAGTCCTTGAGCTGCCCCCTCTTTCGAATACCGAGGCAAAACCGTAGGCGCCAAGCATCAACGACAGACTCTGGCAATGAGTATGCCAAGGCCCAGAGAAGGGTATGGGGCCAGTACGGTGTGCAACGAGGTTCATAGCCTATCCATCTCACACCGGCTTTGGCATATCCATCTGTTGATGGAACAAAGAATGATGATCTCTTTATTGATGCCATCTTTGTTGCTACATATAATGGAACCTGCATCCCCAAAATCTCCATTAGAAAGGCCGAAAATCATAGCAAACTTGGCACACGTAAAAGCGAATCAGTCCATGTTGTTTGAAAGGGTTTCTAGAGAACTAACTTAAGCTTGTCAACAATTGAAATTGATTAACTCGAACACATCAAGAGTAACCAATTGACTAAAACTTGAATAACAAGGGGGATCCGAAGAAGAAAAGAGTGTACTTTTACCCCAAAAAAAGAAGAACTGAGTGAGATGCGTGTAACATGATTCAAAAGTATAACAAGAGCAGAAATCAATACCTGACACTGCACGTCAATCCCACTCTTCTTGTATTCCACATAGAGAGATCTCGAAAATTGATCGATGTACCTGAAGCAACACACATAAAACCTCAGTTCACCAACTAAAACAACATAATACACATACTTTGAAGCCAAATAAAAGCACAAAATAGAACAAATCTCAATACATGTAAGTGGAACACAAACTTTATACTTGGTTAAAGAAGAACGCTAATTGTTTATATGGAACCAAAAACATAAAGTTTGTATTGGAAACTGGTGCATTCCATGCATTAAAATTTCAAAAGTTATACTCTGCAATACAAACTTACTAACTTTATTTCCTTAACCAATGCATTGGTTAGCATAATCCTTGGTTAAATTGTAGGAAAATATTGCTATTTTTTCAAATACTTCTCAAATAAACTTTTCATTGTAACTTTTTTTTATGTAACAACAACATAAAGGGGATCTTAAAGGGATGAAAGTAACAAGACCAGATCTAATTTTGAAACATAAAACACCACACATATTACACATACTATGAAGCCAAATAAAAGCTCAAAACAGAGTAAAAAGAACTTATTTTCATAAATTTCTCTTATAACCTTATTTAATAAGTTAAAAAGAACTTAAAGGAAAGTCAATAAATTTTTATAAGCTTATATTCATAAGGTGTTGTTATATAAGGCTAAGTAAAAGTTATAAGCTCTTCCAAAAGCCACCTAAATTCTAAGTGCATGCAAGTGCAACAAAAACTTAGTATTCAATTACTTACACCATGTTTGGTTTTACTCATTAAAATTATAATTATAAGTTATATATTAACCACAAAATAAGCTAATAATAATTGGAAGAAAATAAAAACAAACACTTACGCTTTAGATGCAGCATAAACAGCATAAAGTGGATCAGAAGGAATAACAATAGCAGCACCAGAACCAATATTAACAATAGCACCTTTCTTCCTCTTAAGCATACCATTCAACACAAGTTGAGTAACCTTAGTAGTCCCTTCAATATTGACCTTAATCAAATTCCTGAAAAGCTCTTCATCAACCTCATGGAAGAATCTAGCATAAGGGTAAGAAATCCCAACATTGTTCACCAAAACCCCAACATCAAGACCCTCAATCGCTTCTCTAATCTTCTCCATACCAGAATCTAGATCACTGGTTGCAAAATCGACAACTACTGTGACAACCTTAATTTTCCCGAACTTGGCGGCGATTGAATCAGAAACCGCTTTGAGCTTGTCGGGACTGCGACCAACGAGGACAAGGTTGAGTCCTTTTCCGGCGAGCTGAAAGGCGAAACCTTTGCCGATGCCGTCGGTGGGGCCGGTGATGAGGGCCCAAGATCCATACTTTTTGAGGTTTTTGGAAGGTCTGAGGAAATTGACGAAGACCCATTTGAGGAAAATGAGAGAGAATCGGAGGAGGGTGATGAAACCGAGGGAGAAGAGGATGAGGAACCATAAAGGTTGGGTTTTTAGCTTAGAGAATATGCAGCATTCCATTTCTATTCTATTTTGAGTGAGAGAAGAGAGAGAGAGAGAGAGAGAGAGAGAGAGAGAAATGGTGTAGCAAGAAGTGGTGGTGTATGTGATTATAGAGGGTGAAGAAAGAAGAAGAAGATGGTGGGTTATATAGAAGGTAGAGATTTAATTAAGAGAGAAATATGTATATACATGTTCGGAGTCCACATTAAATAGAATAGAATGGTAAACTCCTAATAAATTAGTTATTTGGTTGGGCTGTCTTTGTGTGTTGAAGTTCTAATAATTACTGTTTTCATCAATGTTGTGTTACAGAAAAAGTTTTTTATAGGTTGGATTAAGGTATACTACAGAATAATTATTCTGATTGCTAAGTAAAGCCGCTAAAAGATAAAGGACTATCATCGGGTTAATGTCGATAAAAAGTAAAAGTCAATGTGGACTTCGGTCCTTAAATGGGCGACAATATTAGGAGTCTCACCCTCAGTAAAATGATAAACTCAATGTGATATTTAAGTCACCAAGTTCTCTCACCTGATAGATTAGTTTCTTAAGTTGAACTCTTCTCTAATCTTTTTGAGTTAAACTTTACTCATATGCATTAAATCCCAACAATATACTAATTATGTATAAATTTTTACACCGTATATATATATTTTATTGTGCTTAAATAACGTGGGTGTGGTTGATGGTTAAGGTTATAGAGAGAGTCTGTGTCTAAGTAGATGAGCGGAATATTGACACATTTGGTTGATCCACTACCCAACGCCATGATTGTATTGATGTCAAACAATGGGGTTGTTTATCAAATTTAAGAACAAATTTACTATTTTAATAAATTGCTTCACCAAATAGCTCACATTCACATGCCACATGTGTGTTTTCTTTTTATTAAAAGTTTGGGATAAAACGTTCACAATTTTATCAAAACCACGTAAGTCACGCACCATGTTTATCCAAAAGTTTGTGTTCTCACGTTCTAGGTCAATCATATCTCACCAAATAACATAAAAATGTTATGTTATATTTTATTTTTGTTTTTTGTAAGTATAAGTTAATTAACAATTGTATTTAGACATAATAAGACACACAAAAAATGGGACAGATTTTTATTTCCACTAAAAACCCTTTTATTTGAAAATAACCTTTATCTCCGCATAACTAAGTTAAAAGAATCTAATTTTTTAATCTCCACACCACTTCCCTTCTTAGATTTACAAATCAAGTCCCACCTACCCCATACAATCTTCTTCTTATCTTATTTCTTTGAAGTGCCATCATAATATTATTTAACATTTTATTTCGAAATCTCACATTACCTAAGATTTCACGGTTATAAATATTAATTAAAAATACCCCATATAGAATTACTTCCCCTTAAAAAAGGAATGACATATACTATAGAACATTATGATATTATATGTTTCACCCATCTTCAATCAATAATAATAAAACAACTCTTAATTGGGTGAGGTGACATGTCAAACAACTAATTCTCCATGTCAACTACACGATGGGCATATTTATAGGGATTAGTTAAATAAATATATTTAAGTTAAAAATTTGATAATTAAATAATTTTTTAACCAATTACAAGTAAGGACACATAGAGTGAAAAATAAATATGATGAAATAAAATATATTTTTATAATGCCTAGTATAAGAGAAAAATAAAAAAAAATGTATCTTTCTCTTTTATTTTTATTTGATTAGATAAAAGGTGATAAGCAATAAATGATTATGGTAAGTGCATTTTATGCTTTTATTTTCTCTCATCTTCATAACCAAAGACCAAAGATTCTTTATTTTTCTTCAACTGCTATCACCCTTTTCTTTTTGCTAATTTTGTTGAAAAAAATATGGTATGAGTTTTTATAATATTACTGTAATATTTAACAAAATATTTGAGCAGGGTTCCATTTTTATTTTTAAATGAATTGTCCGGTTTACTTCCGGGTTAATTCAATTTAAAGAGTTTAACACAATCGGACCAGAATTTCTCCAGTTCAAAGCGGTCCAAGTCTAATTCGGTTAAGACCACAATACATAACCATTTTCAATTCCGATCAACAGTCAAACTGGTCAGACCGTCCGGTCGGGTTCTCCCAACACTGGTTTCAACAACTAACTTGCACAGAAACTTTAAATAAAACAAGGACTTCAAAAGTTAATTTTATTTTACAAGAGTAATGTCTACAATGTAGATACATCACAAGAGTAAAAAGAGTGCATTTTCTGGGCTAAAAAATACAGAAATCTCTTTTACCCCACTTCTTTTTCATAAACCAGACTCTAAACATTTGCGGTCCGGATTTTCCTATATGTACATTTTTGTTTCTTATTATTTACTGAAAGACTGAAACGAGACTCCCGCCCAATGAGCTCGATGTACACTGCGTTATCACGTCAAGCACATAGGTTGTCGGAAAGCCGTTTCCAGATCATAAGCCAGCTACCTTATTGTTGCATCGAGGCTTGGCCTCTTTAAATCAGGTATTCATAATATGTTAGAAAACGCGCATCAGGGTGATCTTTGGGTAGCTTGCTGATATAGAGGTAGAATCGCCACAAGTCCTCCTTAGAAACTGTTTCGGCATCAACAATATCTTCATCACATGTTAGTACCCACAGATCCTCTGAATTAACTCTCCTCAAGCTACCACGACAAAATGGACACGACTGTGACCTAGTGTTCCTGCAGGTCGAAAAACACCATCATAAGGCTGTTCAAATATTTAAACATTGGCACGTAAATTTACTGTTAGATTATACCTTTGTTCCCTATTCTTGAAACTTGTTTTCAACTCGGTCGCAATAGGTAAAAAAGTTTTAACTCAGTCCCTAGAGATATACAACCACTTTTAACATGTTCCTTATCATTTACGGTTGTTAAAACATTGTTTGTTGGAGTTAAAGTATAGGAACCAAATTGAAAAGTGTTTGCCACCAGTAGGGACCAAACATATACTTTGGTGTGGACTGAATTGGAATTTTCCTACGTTTAGGGACTAAGTTAAAAAAGAGCGTAATGTATAGGAACAAAAAGTATAGTCTAGTAACCATTGGCATATAATTTTGCAAGTTAACAATATGAGCTTTCAACAATAAGATTACTTACCATTTGCGGTAGCATCTAATACACATATCATGGCAGCAATTCGGCAAAACCATTTTGGTGCAAGGCTCTAGGCAAATACCACACTCATCGTCTCTTTGAAAATCGACATTGTTTAGTTTCCCATCTCCTTCAATCATTTTCTTGCAACGACTTGAACCTTCTTCTATGCGAGAGTGCTCTTCTTCGGAAATCTCCAACTTCCCCAAGCTACCATGAAGTCGTTCGAGGGATGGCAATATGACGGCTAAAGTTCATTTTTTGATGGCATAAACAAAGTGACAAACGATTAGTCATGGCAACCATAGATGGTTTTACGGTTTATTAAAAAAGTGCTTTTGCAAGTCAAATATTCACGCACCATAAAAGTCCTCAACAGTAGCTTTCCTTCCATGAGTACTCATTATTGATCTACCATCATTGTGTACCTTTGGTAAAATAGTAGACCAACAACAACAAAAGATCAATTATCGATTTCTGTTTTTGGCAACTACTGCCGCATTTTACAGGATTAAAAGTAACATTTATTATTCAGCATGAAAAGCATTACAAAGAAAGTACTATAACCGGTCTTGTTAAACAAGGGCATGCTTGGTAAACAACTTAATGAAGTGTTTATTCAACAAGCTTTATTTAAATAAGCTATTTTCAATGGCTTATATGATGATAAGCTTATTGAAATAAGCTATTCTCATTAAGTCCAAATAATCTCCCTATAAGTTGTCCCAAACGGTCCGTCCCTAAATACATTATTTCTCAATACAAACTTGTTTTTTGTTCCTTTAGACACCAATTAACATTCACCTATAATTTATAAGCACGGGCCAGTATATCCAAAACAGAAACACACGAACCAAGCAGCTATAAAAGAAATAGACGGCTTTCATCCCGGAACACTCTCACCTTATATATAAGTATGTGGAAGAGGTTGAGATATCTGTGTATAAGAAAGCCTGCACAAGAACAATCCATCCATTGTAGAAGTAATAGAAAAAGAGGTGCTAGTTGATTGTAAACCAATTTCATTTGAAGAAGAGTCCCACCCTTGCCTCTTGGAATTGCAGCAGCCCTATACAGCACAAACACATATTTCAAACGAGTGTAATATCTCTGCACTGTCGATATAAAGATTTAACACGGTCACTGAATTATCCTCGTTCATTTGGATTACTTTTTTTCTTTTTCGAGGAGTCAATTATGATTAAATATGATTGGTTTGTAGTGACAGTGGATAAAACTCCTTTCAAATTCAGATGATAAAATAAACAATGAAAATCATAACCGAATTCCAATTATGAGTAACTAATTCAATGAACATGTATATATGTTGATTATGTCCCTATTATCAAATTATCTGACTAGAAAAACAAAATAAGGGCAACTAATCAATAATTATCAGAAAACCATTCATCAACAATTATCTATGTACCCAAATAAAAATATCAACAATTATATGAAGACCCTTTATTCTCATGTGTTCATAGTACCAAAAAATAATCATGAATAATACAAATAAAATAAAAAGTTACTAACTTTATGAGAAAAAATAAAAGGGCATGGAAAAAAAAGAAACTTACAAAGCATTGGCATGTTGTATATCAGCTTCAAGCAATTTGAGGGTATCTTGATAAGGTAACCTTGAAAGTTGATATGGCATCATTTCCATATCTTATAACTCTTTGTTTTTACTCTATAGAAAGCTGAAGCAGAAAATTAACACATATATACTAATAGAGACAGAGAAAAAGTGTTCCTTTTTATGAAAATTCAAGATGAACGAAGGTTTTTGTGAAGTTGATGAAATTTTGAAAAGGCTTTTGGATTGATGAAGAGAAGAAGAAGCAAAAAGGGGTTAGCTTTTGGATTGTTTTTTGTGTTCAAAGTTTCAAGCTTTTTGGGTTAAGGGGTTGGGTGAGGTAAGGAATGGCGTATGAGGAATTATTATCTTCGTCTTATTATTATATATATCATTAATTAATTGTTTTTTTGTACTCTATCATTATTAATTATGGATCATTCTGTATACAGTAATCTCTTTCGAACACGAGTTAAACTTTTGACTTCCTGAGATCGAATAGAACCTTACACCACTAAATAGTATTATGTAATGTGTATGAATTGTCGGTGTAAAAATGTATATATTTATTATACCATCTATCAATCATTTATATTATTTTTTTTTTAAAGTCAATGTTCATAAAATATCAATAGTGACCGACAATATATAAAACTCATATACTATTAGTGCATGCCCTTTTTTTATTTATCTAAAACTATATGTTAAAAATATTAGAATAATGTTTCTCTAGCAACTTTTGATGATAAAGTTGTGGTTGTCTTCTCTCCTGGGTGATGACTATGAAATAAGTAATAACTATAACTTCTAAAGGAGACAAAGACAACAATAACTTATATTTGTTAGGAAACTATGATTATTATTTAATTTTTATCCTTATACTAAAAGAATTAAAGAAAGTTCTAATTATTATTGAATATATTGTATGGTGTTCACATTGACAATGAAGTTGAGATTTAAACTAATTAAAGAAGGTTGTTCCTCTCTTTGATAAGGAATGCAATCATAACTCAAAGTTTTTTAGTTCAAATTTCATTATCTTTATTAGAACTTGGTTTATAGATGATTTATAAATACCTTATTAATATCATATAGTTGTGAGAAATGTCTTGTCTTGGTGAGTACTATAAATTCAATTTACCCAAAATTTAATCAATAAAAAAATATAACAAAAATGGATGTACATAAAGAATAAGGAGGTATGTGTCATAATTTTAAAAAGTTGAAATCTTCCTAAACTATATGAAAATGATGATTAAGACATTCACTTTAAAGTTCAATAAAATGTATACCATAACTAAACTCTATGACTAAGTTAAGATATATCATTGTTGTATGCTATTTTGTTGTTTTAAGTAAGGTATCATTTTCATTCTATTAACATGATATATGACTAATATCTTTGAAGCATGTGACTATTTCTCCATAATCGCTTTTTCCAAATAATTATATATTTTTGTTTCATTTTCTATTTAAATGATTAAGTCCTTTAAATTTTGTAAGAAATTATATTATTTTTAATAGATTTCTTAAGGAATTTCTACTATAAGTTATTTTAAACACAAAGTGAGATAATTCAACCACATACTAAATATCATACAAATTGTCAAGAGCTTTCTGAAAATTTGTCAAATATAAATATATAAATTTTCAGTAAAATAAAATAAAATTAAGGGTAAGTCAACAAACTAATTGGTTTTAGATAGCTTCTTTGAGCATTAGATGAAAACTTGAAATTGAATTTGAATTATTAAGTCCTAGGTGTTAGATAGTTTCCAAGGTCAAAGAGGAGCTTTATGCAAAGTAGTTGAAGATGAATAAAAATATTTAATTTCTCTAATCTTTTTCAACACCAAATATTTGTATAAAGCATCTTATCCTCTTTTTATTCTTGGAAATCACGCATGGTATGGGTTGGCTGCTCAATTAATAAACATTATGTTATGTGTTTGATGCAAATTATTGAGTATTTTAGGTGAACTACCATTACTTATTATTACATCATATTATTGCCATCATAGCCTTTCATATTTAGGTGTCCCAATTATATTTCTACAATTCATCAAAATATAGTCAAATCAATATTTATGTACTAACAGTATAAAAATTTATATATAATCAATATATTAC
The DNA here is from genome assembly GCF_001865875.1 of Lupinus angustifolius. NCBI lineage: Eukaryota > Viridiplantae > Streptophyta > Magnoliopsida > Fabales > Fabaceae > Lupinus > Lupinus angustifolius. The sequence goes on along the minus strand of NC_032023.1, from coordinate 250,037 downwards.
TTATCATTTATTTGTATTATTTTGTTAAATAATCAATAATAATTAAATATAAATAGTAGATGATACAATGATAGTGTTTAAAACACATATGGATGGTTTTTTCAAATGAACTATTATAGTATTGTTAATGTGGTACGTCCATTATAGATTGTTTTAGCTAAGTGGCTTTAGTTTCATTATACTCCATTAATGCTACAACGATGGAGGAGAATTATTGGTATCATTTCAATTTATCTATACGAAAAAAAAGAAAAAGAAAAAGGCACTTTCCATTTCATTTGATTTAAATAGGAATCATTTATTATATATTGTCTTATTTGGAGAGGGGAGGGGAAATTAATGATCAGATTTCTAAATATTATTAAAAGTTACCTTTAGTTGTTTCTCAATAAGATGGGTTTTTGTTTTTAGTGAAAATTTATTGCTTGATTTCAATCAAAAACAATTTTAGTCCAGTGATATATCTCACTAGATCCACAGAATGACCAAAAGATCAATGATTTGATTTTTGTGAGCAATACTTATTGGAAGGAATAGTCATATGTCCCGAAAGAGAAAAAGATCAGTTCTTTACTCAAAAAATAACAAAAAATACTCTTGATAGTACAAAAAAACACAATTTTTTTACTTTACACAAAATTAAGCACTTTTTACACATAAAAATCACTTCTTTTTAAAGCCTCTCAAGTCAATTACTGCAAATAGTGGTTTCCTTAAAATAAGGTACAGAGTTCATGTGTTGTGAATAAAAGAAAATAGTCTAGCTCAAATGTGATTTTTAGATATCATAAACTCTCATAAGTCATAATAAAGACAAAAAAATAATACAAATAGAGTGGAAGAAAAATACAGTATCATTGGTTCTAAGCTTTCAAGGTATATCACTGTTTTATCACTACTCTGAGTATAATTCTGATACCTAACCATAGTCTAATATCTTTTATCAAATTGAAAATGAACTTATGATTATGAAGTCTTGAGCTGGTTAAACCCATTGTTATTAGGTTCGAGTTTGGATTTTACCCGAGTGTAATTTTCGGATTCGGGTTTGGTACATGTGGTACCCTACCTCGAACCCGCCTAGATAGAGAGCCAACATACAATCGTACATAGCCTCATCTTACTCCACAAGTAGAAAGATTGTTTTGAATATTCGACTAGTTTGGACCTTTAAAGTTCAATAAAATGTTTATTTGCACATTTTCATACAAATACTACAATAGTTGATTTAAATCACTAATGACCACATGATATATACCAATTATCACTTATTTTTATGTTCATCACTGACATAAAATGGTGTATAAGAATAATAAGTGAATAACAAAATGTTCAAAGAAAAATGTTCATGCTCTCAACACTTAATATTTGATAGGTTTGTAGCAAAGTAAGTCATATACATGTTCCTATTTAGCCTTATATATCCATCTACCCTAAACTGGTTTAGTTACATAGTTCTTCAACTCATCTACTGATGCATAGATATGACTACATAAAATTAAAGGGGCATAGAACTTTACTTCAAAATGTGAAAACATATCAGAAAATACACCCCTCCTAGTGATTCTCTTAGAATCAAATCATAAGCAAAGGTATTATCTTTCAGTACATCGACTTCGTCAAACACGGGCTCATGTACTTTTGTTTTCATGTTCTTCAATGCTGAATGTTCGGAGAAGCATTTTATCGTCATATTTGATAAAGAAGTTACCAGTTGCCTCGTTGTTCGTATAACTTTTTCTATAACACATTCGGTATTATTGGTGCTGATTGGAGGCTTCCATGAATTTCGGATGTTTTTGTCCTGGATAGATAAACACAAGGAAATTTATAGAATTATGGTTTGCTGTTATATCACATTTAGTCATTGTCAACATCAGAAGTACCATGCAAATATACCTATCTAATCTGATTATTTGGTGATTGTGAATTTGTGATCCACAATGCCTATCCTCATGTACTTTGAATTTAGAGCTTCATTTGCCGAAACTTCTTGTGATCATATTGTTTTCCCCTGCATTACATGATGATCAAATTAAAGGTGTTCATCTTCACCAACTAAGCATATTTAGCTTTAAATTTATCTTCTTACAAAAACAACAGCCATAGCATTTAACCACTAGGTGAAATCAGCAACAAGGATTAGACGATGCCGATGTGTTTTATACTGTTGTTATAAATCATGCCCCCGGAAAGTTAGTTAAAAAATCAGAGTAATTGAATAGTAGTAATGTAAATTAAAGAGAATTGAGAACATAACTCAATAAGAATGTGTTTTCATGGTATAATGCATTTCTTCACAGGGGACATTCATGCAACTATGACAACCTAGTGCTTTTGGAATGAAAAAACAGTCAGTACCCCATCGAGGTTTCCCGGTCAGGTTGGTTTGAGCCATACAACTTCGACAAACAGAAACAAGTAAATCATTGTAATAGCAGCAACGTTATAAAAAATTATTCACCTTGGGGATCCTTCGCAGCTGAACTTTCTCTTCTTCCTTTGATTTAGTTCCATCCACCCTCTGCAAGAACTGAAATATAGAAATCGAAAAGTTAGTTAAACCTTTAAGTGCTGCCACGAATTACATACCTAATTTACGGGACAAGTACATGAACTTGCCTCTTTGCGTTTTAATGCTCTTTCTTCACTTTTGAATCTAAAAGGTGACGATGTGGTAAGGGATTGCAGATTGCTTTTGGTAGTACTTGAAGATTTTGGGCACCTGTTCCAAATTTAATTTTAAAAATAAAGAACACATAACGAGGCCTCCACATTTCCTTCGATGTTTGAACTTTCTACTACTAGTTTCAAATTTGTAAAGCAATAAGACTAGTGAAGCATGCCAATGAGGAAAAGCGCAGATTAAACAATATTAGCAACTCGTAAAATGCTCTTACTCGACAGAAATGGAGGAAAACTTGGCATTTGCGGTAAAACCTCCAGACACAGACTTAGTAAGTAGTCTTTCAGTCCTGAAATAGACAACTCTGATAATGTCAGTGAAATTTTCTAATCATGCATGCAGAAGTCATATCTCCTTAGATAGATTTTATACCACATAACCGTAAAAAAGGTTCAGAAGACAAAATACCTTGTACCCTGAGAAGGGGGATATGCTAAAGCTTTATTCGAGAAACCATGAGATGGCTGAAGAAAATGGATGAGAAAAAATTTCTTTAGCGATTAACACATTTTTCCAGCGACAGTGCCATTTTGACAAATTTGTATTTTCATTCACAGAAAAACCACTGACATAAAAGCAATTACAAACCAAAAAAACGAGAGGTTATTACCTTAGTAAGTGCCTGCGATGACACAGGATGATGTTTTGAAACGCTTGGCAAACTAGAAACAAACTTCTTACTTCTGTTATGTTCAAACACCGAAGGTATTTTGCTTGTTAAACCAGCACCAGAAGGGAGATTAATTGACATGTGGAGTGAGCCTGAAGTTGCTCTCTTTTCAACTTGTTCTCCCACAACCTTCATAGCTTTTGAAGCATGGTTTATTGCAATTGTTGGTTTAACAGCTGCAGTAGTTGATTTTCTTGTTTCGCCGGATGGAGGAATGGCTGACATGTTGAGTGACTTTGAAGTTAGTCCCTTCATCTCAACTAAGCCTCCAACAACAGCCTTCTTACTTTTCAAAACATTGTTCGCATCCTTTCTGGATTTTTCAGCCGCAGCAGCTGTATTGTTTCCTTTACCGGTGCCAGAGGGTAGATTGGTTGACATGTGGAGTGACCGTGCAGTTAGGCCTGCATTCTCAAATGAGTTTCTGTCAGAGTTCTTACTTTTCAAAACACGGTTTACGCCATTTCTGGTTTGTTCAGCTGCAGAAGCTATTTTGTTTCCTTTGCCAGTGCCCGGGGGGAGATCGATTGACATGTGGAGTGACCGTGCAGTTAGGCCTGCATTCTCAAATGAGTTTCTGTGAGAGTTCTTACTTTTCAAAACTCGGTTTACGCCATTTCTGGTTTGTTCAGCTGTAGCAGCTATTTTGTTTCCTTTGCCAGTGCCCGGGGGGAGATTGATTGACATGCGGAGTGACCGTGCAGTTAAGCCTGCATCCTCAAATGAATTTCTGTCAGACTTCTTACTTTTCAAAATACCGTTTACACCAATTCTGGTTTGTTCAGCTGCAGCAGCTGTATTGTTTCCTTTACCGGTACTAGAGGGAAGATTGATTGACATGCGGAGTGACCGTGCAGTTAGTCCCATCTTCTCAAATGAGCTTCTACCAGACTTATTATACGTTGTGCCACTTTTCAGAGATGGTAAAGCTGCAGCATCCTTCCTTTTATTAAGAGATTGAGAAAGTTTGGCCATTGTAGTTTTAGTTGATAACTTTGGAGAAGAATTAACTTCTCTTCCCTTGATCGGCAAAGCCAAAACTTCGGAACCAGCAATGCCCTGCAGCATCAATATGTCAAGAGTGGCCACAGTTAGAACTTTACTCATCGGACGAAATAAAAGGAAATAAAACATAAACAAGAGAGAGAGGGGAAATTTACAGGATCGATTATCCTCTCTTCTACAGGGATGACAATCTCCTTGTTAGAATTATCATCAAGGACATGGTTTTCCACAGTAAGATTTATACCGACACAAGTTTGTGCCGTATTCTCTGCTGCTCCTTCCACATTGAAAATGTCTAAAACACTTTGTCCAACATCACATTCACATTGGTTGGTATCATCAACAACTTGGTAATTGACAGTATCTTTATTTGGCTGCTCCACGACGACAATGCGGTCGGCTTTTAACTTCTTCTCAACGGATGTGTCATTGCAATTTTCTTCCTGAGTTTCTGAATCCGAAGTACCGTTAGCTTGAGCATTTGCTTCTTCTGTCAATGCAGCTGCTTTTTCTTGAGCCTTTCTCTTGTAGTGAGCCTCAAAGTAGGCCTTTTTTGCTGCAACAGAACCTGGTTTTGAATACTTTTCGGCTTCTTCTACATAACGTTTGTGTGTGAATGTTGACCATCTCTCCCAATCCATGCTCTCTGACAAAAACCTCCCGAAAGAGATAGATTCTCCAAGCACACGCATGGGATTCAACTGGAATTAAAGCGAAAATTAAAACACTTAGTAATGACGAATGAAGATGCAAGTTATCAAAGAATGAACTCTGGAAAATAAAATTCAACATTTTCATATAGAAACATCCAACAACAACAACAATAAGCATCGTTAATAGAACAACAAAGTTATCATCCCACGCCATTTTTAACACTTAGAGGGAGCTTCACTCAGATTATTTTTCAGGAAAACAGAATTGTTGCTGCTCAAAAACAATAATCTGCAGAAGAGGGAGGTGTAATCTGAAAAACACTGAACTTTTTAACCTGGACTTTCGAACATCAATACTATCTAATTATCGAAGCTGAACCAAACACACACTAAGTTAATGACGTATAATTTCGTGCTAAATCATCTATGTTGGAGATGGTTGAATAAATCTGTTAACACCATCCAATATAAATGATCAACAACAAATGTATACCTCATTAACTAGGCATGAGAAATATAATGGATTATACAAAAAGGAAAAAAATATAATAGCATAAAAAAATTTAAAATTCACCAGTGCCATAGAAACCCATGCGTTTGGTTCTCTATCCTTAAGAAGAACAAGGTAAAGAATCCATAGATTTTGGGAAAAGAAATACCAAAATGTAACAAGTTGAGTAAGCATATAAAAGCTATAACTAAAATAAACCTAAATTGCAAAAAAAACTCAAAACAAATGCAGTTACAGACCACACTTCTCCAACAACAACAACCTCTTCAACTAAAGAAAAAAAAACACCAAACATGAATAACAAACAATTTTGTACATACCCACATAAAATAAAGAAATGGGTTTTTAAGAAACAGAATAAAATGATGTGAAAGTATAGATTTTTTTACCTCTTGTTGGGTTAGAGAAGAAGAAATAGAAGTAACAGGGGGAGAAGACAAGGATCGAACGAGACAAGTTGTTGGTTCAACCATAACTGCACTAAAAAACAGTTATCAATATCAATATCAAAGTCCCTTTTTTCTTTGTCTATTATCTGTTTATATGAAAGTAGATTCAGTTCAGAGTTGAGAGTTGAGAGTTCAGACAGAAGAATATGAGAAAGTGAAGTGCTACAACAAACTCTGATATTCCAAAGAGTTATATATTGTAAATATAATATTCCAATGGCATATCAGTAAATTATTCAAACTTTATTCCTTTGGGTTATGAATATATATGAATATTCAGTTTTGACTTTTTATTTCATCTTAGTTTTCATGGTTTTGGTTTTTACCATTTTAATCTTCTCATGTAACAAAAGAAAACTAATGCCTATGCCATGTTGAAACTTATTATTATGTTAGTAACTTAGTATTATAGAAAAATTGTTACAGTTATGATAATTGTTTTAATAATATTTCTTATCAACTTTCCTTTTAATTATATGTAGGAAATCTCAGACTAATTTGATTTTTTAAATTATTAAAAAAATGAATTATTAATTTTTAACTTTATTATTAAAATAATTGATTTTTTAACTTAATTGTTAAATATTTTGATTTTTATATAATAATCAAATTTTGCCCATACCGGCAAGGTTGACTATATGGGTGAATGATATTATCGTATATCTTATTATAGTTCATGTTTATTGGCAAAATATTAGATGTTATCACTCAAGACACAATTATGTAATATTCTACAAAAGGACTTACCAAATTTTTCATAATACATTCATTTCTAATTATATTTTTTCACAGTGTCTTCACTCTTTCAATGCGACACTATCATATATGTAACATCGAGTTTATTCTCTTGTTATAGTTTACCACCAAACATTCAGTCTCATATAATATTATGGATCTTGTTGTGTGACAAAATTTCCTCATATATGGTCTTGTATCTTTATTTCTACACTAGGTTTTGTTTGCTTCGTACAAAAACTTACACTCTATATAATATGTGTTACTTAGACTTATGAAAGTTATGTGCTTGTGTATTTTCACATTTCTAATTTATCATTTAATTTATCTCTCGATTTTCGAACTATGACAATAGCATCCACACAAAAACATGCATTATAGCGTTGGTTCTTGGGTATGCTCAATAAACACATAAGATAAGGTAGACAAGTAGAGGCACAACGTTAACTCTTTGTGTAGCCCTATAGCAATAAGGAAATCTTATAAAACGAACGTTATATTGTATTCGCACACTCGTCTTGAACAATTATACATATTTTTGATTACTCGATACATATACTATGAACTCATTTCTTCTATTTTCTATTATACATATATAGCCACCTTATCATACGCATATTCCAAATCACTAAATCATGTGTAAGCCCACCTAGTCCCTTTTGTATTACTCTGTCAACCATTGTAGCAAATATAGAGCCTCTATGGTCGATTTTTTCTGTAAAGAACCAAATTGGTTTTCATCAATTCATATATTGTTTGCTCAACTTCTACTCAATTATCATTTCTAATAGCTTCATAAATATTCATGAACTCAACGCCCAATAATTTGGACAAATTTGTATATATATATTGTTTATATAAAGACATAGTGTACGTTAATTTTTATCAAAAGCGACCTACAGGAAAATGAATAGAAATAAATTAAAGACAATATCTTAATTAGTAAAAAAGACAAATCTAAATGAAAATTTTCAAAATTGGAAAGAAAATTTATAGAATTAAAATTGAAAATGAAAATACCAACTCATAATTGATCAATCCCAAAATAAGTAAAATAATGATGAGATAATCCAATTACTTCTTAATCAAGTTGAATCATCTTCACATAATATTAACTATGCACCATATTAGAGTATAAATATAGAGAACCAATCCCAACGATTAAACACATATGTATAAATCATAGAATGTGAGTTACTATATGTTATTGATAATGAACTATTGTACATTACTTTTTATTAATGTAGATAAAGTATTACAAAAATTATATAAGGGTAAACAAAACAAAAGGATGTGAACTTTGTTTTAAAGAGGATAAAATTGGAGTGAAGAATGTGATGATGATGAAATTTGACATAGAGAGAATAAATGGTAACGTGCATTATTGATAATGGCATATTATACGTTATAGGAAGTGATTTATTATATGTTATTCATAATGAAAATTACTTATTGTATGTAACGTTTTATCATAAACTGATAAAGTATTAAAAAAAATCTATCTGTAAACAATAAAACAAAAATATGAAACACACTGAATATGTGCTTTAAATATGTACTTTGTTTTAAAAATGGCAAATTTGGAATATAAAATTATAAATATTATATGTGTTCAATTACGTATTTATCATTTGGTTATGTTTTAAGAAATTTTGAATTAATAACAACATAGTATTTTGTGAATAATAAATTAATTATCTTGCCTTATTTATGCATGACATTTTATTTCCATAAATATATATATATATATATATATATATATATATATATGTGGATATCAACTTTGATTAAATAGAAAAATAATTAATCATTAGTATATACAATAACACAATTTCTGAGATAACATGTGACATATATGAGGTTGTAACATTTTTCACTAGAGTGAATGAGAATTAAGATAAAATTTAATTTTTCCTATAATTAAGACAATTTTTTATAAGAATTGTAGTGAAATCAATTATAATTCCTATAAACGTGAGTTAGTTGCTAGACATACATAACATTATGACTACTCATAATTTATGTAATGATCACTCAAATAATTACAAATATTCTACTAATAAAATTGTCACATTGACAATTAGATTCCACTATGCATTTACGCCCACATTGAAATATTATTATGAGTAATAAACCATTGCACCTTTTCCTCCAACGTCTAGTTTGAAATTGAAATAACATAAAGTATAAATGCTGGCAAGTCCCTCCATTTAAGGTATCAAAATATGTGAAGGTTAGATGCATGAACATTGTTAGCTTTTGGTGAAAAGTATTCTACCAATTATCAATCTCTTTTAATGGGAAAATAATTTCAGTATTTATTAATTAAACATATTACCATTTCTGTTCAATATTTATTAATTAAACATATTACTAAACTTTACTAGTAGTAAACTCGTGTATTTGCATAGCCCTGACTTTGAAAAATATAAATGAAATACTTAAATTGTTAGTTAAGTAGAGAAATTTATTTATTTAACAATGCAATACAAATATTAAAATTGTATCACTTGAAGAAACAAATAGACATGTAAGTCAAAATAATTATAATATAAAAACAAAAATTAAATGTGAATCAATATTTTGAAGTGATAAGTTTATAATTTTTGTAATAACACTACCTCATTCAATTTATAATAAGATCAATATCAAAATATTGTTATGGGGCTAGTAAATGAGTTAGGCATTGAGCAAGGTGGAGTTACGTTGCATTGTGACAGTCAGAGTGCTATCTTTTTAGCAAAGAACAAGTTGTATCATGCTAGGACCAAACATATTGATGTGAGATTTCACAAGATGAGAGAGTTGGTAGCTTGTGGGCAGATACTATTGCAGAAGGTTTACACTTCAGATAATGCAGCTGATATGTTAACCAAATCGGTTACAGTTGACAAGTTCAGACATTGTCTGAGCTTGTTGAACATTCACTGATGATAGACTATGGAGCGCCCCAACCCAATGTGGAAGATGGAGATTGATGATATTCGCCAAGGTGGAGATTGTTGTGCAATGACTCATATCTCTAGATAACAGCAATACAAGTTATGGGCTTGGGCTGATGTAAAGGGGTTGAGATAGATATATATATATATATTGATGTTATATAAACCTAATGTAACAAGGAGAAGAATAGTAAAACACTAATCTTTATTCTCTAATACTATATAGTGGTAGCCGCTCAACGCTCCCGGGGAGGTAGGCACAATTGGCCGAACCTCGTTACCAAAACTCTTGTCTTATTCTCTTGTCTCTATACTCTTTACTATTTTTTATTGTGCGCTTGTTCCCAACATAAACTATACCAATATTAATATCCAATGCTAATGGCCTAGTTCATAATGTAATCTCTGAATAATTCAATTAATTTCTGTCAAACAAATGCATGGATAAACATTACAACCAATAATTTTTACAACAATTTCAGGAATCTCTTGAACTGATAAAGATGCCACTGAATGATCACCCAACATGTTATTTGTTCCAAGACATCATGGATATGACATACATGATAGAGATCAACATTAAAAATGTGTTCTTTAACTCCTTAGAACATTAAACTATGTTGATGACTATAGATATAGTAATAGCATTGTTGTGTACATAAGCTTCTTCTTCCCACATTAACCAATCCACAAAACTCATGAGGCCAAAGGATACTCATAGCAATTCAAGTAAATCGGTTTTCGCAATAGTTTCATCCTTTAACCCTGCCATTGACATAAAAATGATTTAGTCCATCAGAAAGTTTGAGAATTCATTACCATAAGATTGAATGATGTTCATCGATCATAGAAATGCCGAGAATCAGTTATGACCAAGATGTAGAATAAAGGTTTAGTTACTAGGTCCCTAAACGATAAGGTTGTTTTCCTTGTGACCTGAAGATCATGAGTTCAAATTTTGGAAACAGTCTCTTCGTTTCGTTTAGGAGAGGAAAGTCGGCTACACCTATTTACTAACCTTTAAAGTTCAGGACATATTTGAACTAAGGGTCCAAGCATTGTAGAGTAATTAAACCTAGAGGAAAATCGATAAAATTTCCCTGTGCAATCACAATTGAGAGAAGTTTCTAGGCATAAAATAGATAAACTCACTTAGATTTTTCTTCTGTATCTTTCTCTGGCTCATCATCAGTGGCAGTAGAGCCTAAAGCAGTTATCTTCCCAAAGGATTCTTTTGCATCTCCAAAAAAGTCTTTCACTTTATCAAGCACAGTTTTTAGCTTATCTTCTGTTGGAAGCTTCGAAATGGATAGGCAAACACAACAACATATTAATCGGAAAGCATCCGAAGATCTCCATCCTCGTCAATATATGCAATATATGGTATAAAAGACCGATAACATTATCTTAAGTAGAAACTATACATTTTATAATGCAGACTATCATCAATTTACAAGCTTCAAAAGTTTAAACCTTAAAAACACAGTAACAATGATAATAGTCATTTTCATGCAAATTCATTTACATAAACAACCAGGGTTCTTCTTTATTTGTATTTATAGAACACATGCATCTTTCGTACTAGGAGGTTTCGAAATTCTGTTCAAAACTTCAAATTAGTTTTTTTTATAGAGAAATAAGAACTTACTATGGTAATGATGATGATGATGATAATAATAATAACATCAAACACCCCTTTGTTTTAAAAATTACGTCAATCTTCCTTAAGGTTTATGCTATCGTTACACTTAATTCCTTGGAGGGTGGTGTTTGAAATTACACCGACCTCCCCTGAGGGTGGTGTAACTTTGGAAACAAAAGAGATTTTGTATAATTAAGCTAAATTTCATTGGAGGCTAATGTTAATATCATTTCCGTTGATAATAATAATAAAGAAAATCTCAAAATGTTACCTCAATTACATCTGTGGTAGAAAGTGCAGATCTTATATTGCCGTTCTCCTACAAATTAATCACATAGAATAGTTAGATCGGCAAGCAGTATTCTTATTTCTAACTTTCGTAAAATATACATGTCCAACTCTACAAGACTGGAATTTGATTTCAAAGTATTCATCGAGGTATATAGAAAAGAAAGTGTAAGAACATTACAACAATTTTGTAGCCGTATCTGTAATTAGTAGCTGAACGCAGTACACGATACTGCTTGAATGCAGTTTTCTGTATTGCCTTCTCATCCTATTTGAATTCAAGCAATCTGTGAGTAACAAAGATAAGACCATGCATAAACCAAAAAAAAAACAGACCAGTATGCAAATTACATAAGATCTTCATCTCCGGTTAGTCAAGTACATGGCTCCATAGTAGATCAGGTTTTGAATTACGAATTTCACAAAACTAGTACATATTTCATTCAGAAAAATATTGTTCAGACAAGTCTAGGCTTCAAATCGGTATAACAAACCACTTTTTTCTTAGTCAATTTGTCATATTAGTTGCCTCTTTCACCAACTCAAGAAAAAAAAAATGTAACAAGAAAACATGGCAGACACGTTTAACGACACAGAAAAGGACATTTCCCATTAAAATTAAGGTTCCATCACGTTGGAGCAGGTCCTGGAGTGCGACTCTGCTGCTAATCAACCTGCGCCAGCCAACTGTGCTGCTATATGCCGTTTCATTGCGTGGAAGGCCGACAACATTTGCGACCATTGCTATCGCGCATGATCCACTACCTAGAGGTACAGTCTCTCAAGCTAGATGTGTGAAGTTCAAGGAAATAGTATTGCACACTTCCCAATAGCTATGTTTGTCCCCTACCCGACCCTAAATATTGTATGGGTCTTATTTTTGAACCTGAACCCGCCCATGACCGGGTCAAACCGGATGAACGTGTAGGGTCGGGTCCTGCTCACCCCTAGCCTAGGAGCATGGTTCTAAATTGCAATTATTGTCACAGTTATCACAATTGTCGACAAATGCAACAAAAAATGTGGCCTTTGTGGCTGCAATTATGGCCACGGTGCGGATTGTGGAGACCACCAAAACCGCAATTGTGGTTATGGACTGCAATTTAGAACCATGGCTAGGGCTATCCACAATTGAAGCTGTAACAACCCCCTTTCCCACAATTATGATATATAAATACAACATAACCAACCACAAATAAGAAATTCATATAGCTTTTCCCACCTAGTGGTAAATGGTTGAAAGAATTAAAGTGTGTAATAGTTACTTGGTATATAACAGCAGCAAGGTTTCTATCAAGTGTGTCTTTGTAGATATATTTGCCAAGAAAATTATCCTTAGCTGCAACCATTATTTTTGCAGTGGTCCCACCTGTGACTACACTAAGAGGGTACCAAAGGTATACCTGTGAAAGTGAAACCAACATTCGTATCGTTAATAGAGTGTAATATCTATGTATTGTCAGTGTATACATCTTTTTCCGAGAAAAGTAATGTAATAAGAGTAACTAACATTGGCCATGCGCATGAAAATAACAAATTTGGGATTGCCATCATCTTCAATCTTGGGTAAAGGAGGAGGAGGAGGTCTTTGAAATTGACGAGAAATCATTCCTTTTTTACCCTTTGCTTCAACCACTAACACAGAGTGTGTTCTTCTTCTATTTCCATGGTGATGATGATTATTGAACTTTGTAGAAAAGAGAGAGTGTTTGAGGAGTGAAGCGTCGTCGTTTAGATGGAGCCTTGAAGTAGATGGAGGAAGATGAACAAGTGCATTCAAAGACATACCAACTTCCATTGTTATTGTTTGGAAAGAAGGAAGGAACATAACACAGAACAACGTAGTGAAGCTAAGTTGAGTTCAGACATTTTTCTTATCTTATCCGAATACACGTGGAAGATGGAAGTACAAACAATTCATGCTATCCTACCGAAACAACGCTTAAACATGTAAGAGTTTTATACATTGTCAGTCTATTATTTATTTTTAATCATTGTTGACTTTTTAGAAAAAATAATACAAATGAATGGTAAATAATATATTGGTTATGTATAAATCTTTACTTACATTTTTACACTCTTTTTTTAAATTAATATTTTGAGAAGAAAAAATTGTTCATGTAAAGCAAAACAAAATTGTTGCCACTTATCTAAGAATATGTTAGACAAAATTAACTTTTTTTTGGGTAATGAGATAAATTTAATGTAGATAGACATATTAATTAATCTTTTTAACTTGCATGACACCATTTTAAAAGAGAAAGAGGGAATAATAAAATAAAAATGCTATACTTGGAGGTTAAATTTTGGGAGTATTTAATCCGGAATAATTTGGTTGAGGAAAATCAACATGCGTTTGTTTACACTAAAGGCTTTGATTTTTAAGAATGTGGTTGTGTTTGTGGATACCAAGAATGGTGGTGGCATTGAACCATATGTTCTTTTGATGGATGAAGGTATGGCAAAGTTGATAATATGGTTGCATGTGAGTAAAATAAAACTTAGTAGTTAAATGATGCATGTAATTTAATTTTTAATGTTTATCATATGGTTTATTTTCCATAAGAATTCAAGAGAGATGCTAAGGATGTACAACAATGAACCAAATTGTTTATTAGATTCCCTACACATTTGCATATTTATGATTAGAAGAATGAGAGAGAGCACAATTTATTATACTCTCCTCCAATTTTTTGCAATATCATGTCATATTCAATGTCCTTCAATTATGTATTATTAAGCTATACTTTTTCACTTTTCTCATGTCATATCAATATTGAAATCAACTCCACATTTACAATGTAGCAACTAAATTGAATGATCTATTTAGTCAATTTATATATTGATAGTATAATTATTCTTTACACTATCAACATATTCTTCATCATTCATATATTAGTTATTATTGATTGTCAAACAAAAATAATCTAAATCAATAACAATAAAAAATGTGTTGTCAATATAAAAAACTTTTAGCCGACAATGTACTTATATTAAACTCTTAATAAAATACCAATCTCAAATTGTAGTGGTTTGGCTTGATGGGTTGGGATACTTGATTTGTCAATTTATTTAATGAACTATTTGGGTCACATGGCTTATGTCGGGTTAATAGTGACTTGTGGTTCATGTTGTAGCAAAAAATTCTATATATAAACAAGGTTCGATTTTACTTTTTTGTTTAGGTTTCAACCTCTTATTGGAAAGTGGAAAGTTGTCATGATAAAGGAAAAAGAAGTTAGAGCAAATGTATTATAGATGAGTATAACTTATGTCAACCCAATTATATCTTAAGATTTACTTCAATACTATTAAACTCTTATATCATGAATTGCTATTGAGATTTTCTATGGTGATAGAATGTGAATTATTGATGTACTTTGAAACAAAGTAAAGGTAATGATTGACTCTTATACTATTTGAATTTGTCTTCATGGTATACCATATTTTATTTGTTTTAATTATACTCACTATACTTTTTTGTTTAAGAAATTACACATATCTCTTACCTAGATAGTCAATGTAATATATATATATTTAAATGTGATTTATGTATATCTAAAAAATGATGAATAATTTATATAATTTTATTGTATCTCGAAAATGTCGGTCTAATTGAATTTTACTTTTTAGTTATACTCTTATTTATTATTTATTTTTTACCATCTATTTCATCATTTCTACATTTATTTTTAGGGCAACTTATATTTGCATTAAACAATGTTATTTTAGTCATATCTTACTAAGTGTTACATCATTCAATTATTACTTAAAAGTATTTTAACTTTTAACATCAAAATATATAATTTATGAAATGTAAGGAATAATAAACAAACATTACCTTGATGTAACAACTATATTAACTATAAATATGTAACTAACTACGATTTATTCAATTAAATCCACCATAACGAATTTAACTACGACTAACTAATTAACTATGGTTAGAGAGCTCTAATTAACTAATTGGATCCTATTAAAGAAGTAATCATTGATATCCAATTATGATTATTGTGGTTATCTAATTCTACCATGGTTTACTAACCAACTATTGTTAACACATTAACTATGGTTATCTAACTTTAGTTAACAAACATTTATATTTTCTATGTTAAACTAACTAACCATGGTTAACCAATTCTAACTATGAACCATGGTTAACAATTTCACCCTACTTAACTCAAATACTTGGTATACCAAATCAATCGCAAAGCTCCATTCATTTAAAAAAGAAATTACAAAAACGGAAATGAATATTTTAATAATATTTTGTGAAGTTCGATTGAGCCAAAACAATGACAGAAAAATTAAGAGGCATGTGATCCTGGTCCTTCAACACCTATCACTTATGACTTGAAGATAAATTAAATAAAATGAAAGGTATATAAATACAAAACACACCTCAAAAAAGAAAAAGAGAACACAAAAAAATGTACTCATTAGAAAAACCACGACCCATTGATTTCTACAAAGAAGAAGAAGAAACCCCAGAAATGATGATCGAAGTGGTCCCCACCACCGACAACAACAACAATCACCACCTCCAACAACCACCACCACCGCCACCACCGTTAATGCTCACCGAGAGCAGCGGCGACGACCCAGAACTCGACCAAATCAAAGCCCCCAAAAAACGCGCCGAGACATGGGTCCAAGACGAAACGCGTAACCTAATTTCCCTTCGTCGTGAAATGGACGCGCTTTTCAACACTTCCAAATCGAACAAGCATCTTTGGGATCAGATTTCGGCGAAGATGAGGGATAAGGGTTTCGATCGTTCTCCAACTATGTGCACTGATAAATGGAGGAACTTGCTTAAGGAGTTTAAGAAAGCAAAGCACCAAGATAATAGAGGAAGTAGTAAAATGAGTTATTATAAAGAGATTGATGAGATTTTGAGAGAGAGAAGTTGTAAAAGTGTGCATTATAAGACACCCATTCCCCCAACTCTTTCTAAAGTTGATTCCTTTATGCATTTTGCTGATAAAGGTGCTTCATTTTTTTCATTCATTCTCTCTAACGTTTTTTGTTAAAGTTCTTTCCTTTCAGATTTAGAAATACTTGTTTGATTTGTTATGTTGCTGTGAAGGTATTGAGGATACTAGCATATCTTTTGGGCCTGTTGAAGGTATGTGTAATTGTAACATATTGTAACTGTTAGGTTCTTATGTTTTAGTACTTTCTATTATGTTCACTTGTTTCCTTTATTATAACTCCATGTAAAATTTGGTTTAGTACTAGATAGTTGCACTGGTAGATTTATCTAATTGAAGTTACTTGAGATATGCATGTGGAATACTAAACTATTTATAAGGATTGAACATGCTGATGTACTCATATGCATTTCCTTAAAATTTAACCGTTATGATGAACATGCTTTTAGCATTCTGGTATGTTCTCTTCTTTTTCTTTTGCTGGTAATTGTTTAAATTAAAGGTGGGAATAGTGGGATAAATGATGAAATGTTGTTACTTTGAAGGGCTTATTGAAATGAGAGTTCAAAATCTGTCTCTGTAGAATGGATAGTTCTGGGTATCATAGATTTACCAGGAGCTCGTTAGTGTGGTAGTCAAGATCGAGATCCTAGCCAAGAACGAGAGATCATGAGATCCTACTTAGAGAATGGTGAATAATAAATAGCAAATTAGAATTATGAGACTGACATTGACATGGTTTAATGATAATGTGATTCTATGTTGTAAAATACAATGGGAAAAATCTCGTTTATACTATTAAGTAAACAGATTAGAGAATAATAACTAAGAAATATCTCCCAAGAGGTCTTGTAAGACACTCTAAAATATTCTTGGATACAATGAGGATATTAGGAGATACTTTTTAGATATTGTAACACTCCTCAAGCAAATGCTTACTAAGATTAGAGCTTGTTACAAATGAACAAGGAGGAAATAATCACACCGCTTCTTTGTCAGTTGTCACTGTAAAAATGTCAGTATTTTGCTGCTCTTTAATGCCTAAAATAATATTTAATACCAATTATTACCCCTTTTAGCATTTTGATTTGGGGTAAATAAAAGGAGCGCTTATTGTTTCTTTTTGTACTTTGTGAGGATATCTTATCCTCTTCTCATCTAGTATACTCCTTTTTTATACAAAAAAGAAGCGTTGATTGTAACAAATCTAGCATATGTATGATCTCGTTTGGATGTTAACCTATTCATTCTTTTGCATAGTAGTAGTTGCCATTTCATGTTTATCATAATACTTGAGTACGTGACATTTAGCTAATGGAAGACCAACACTCAATCTTGAGAGAAGTTTGGATCATGATGGGCATCCTCTTGCCATTACCACAGCTGACGCTGTTGCTGCAAGTGGAGTCCCTCCTTGGAATTGGAGAGAAACTCCTGACAATGGTAAGCTATGTAAAATTTGTAGTTTGATGTGAACTTAATCACCAATGAAAGACAAAATAGGCAAAGAATATGAAAGTTAATGACTTTGTGTGCTAATAATATATGTACTGTAAGTGTGGATGGGTTGATGTTTTTGAAGCAAGTTTTGTAGAACCTATAATATTACTGCTCTCTTGTGACCTGGAGGTCACAGGTTCAAATGTTGTATGTAGTCTCTTTGCTTATGGGGGTAAGGTTGCGTATATATACCCTCCTAAAACTCACTAGGTGAGAGCCTCGGGTAGTAGGCCACCATTTTTTCTCTCTAGCTACTAGAGGATGGCCATTATACTTTCTTATTTTTGCTTCTGGTTCTTCCTATTTTAGCAGGTGGGGAAAGTCAGTCATGTTGTGGAAGGGTTATATCGGTGAAATGGGGTGATTATACAAGGCGTATTGGTATTGATGGCACTGCAGAAGCCATCAAGGAGGCAATTAGGTCTGCTTTTAGATTGAGAACTAGACGTGCATTTTGGTTGGAGGATGAAGAACAAATTATCAGAAGTATTGACCGTGACATGCCCTTAGGAAATTACACTCTTCACCTTGATGAAGGTAATTTAATTTAGACTCATTTTATTATTCAGTTTTTTTAAGGGACAGTTTATTCTTCTAGAAACTGTTGCCATCTTTGCAATACTTGTATATACTACTGTGGTTTTTGCAAATTTAGTGGTCTCATATTTCTCATAATGTCTTGGATATTAGTGTAGTTTAGAAGTCCCTCTTTTGAATTTATGTTACCCCATAAATTCAGGGATGAACTTTATTTTACCCAAAATATTATGATGATGGTTAAATATTTAAAAGGCTGAAGTATACTTTTGGTGTTAGCATGGTCCCTATATGTAATAAAAATTTAATTCAGTACTTATATGTACTATTATTTCAATTTCGTCTTTGTTGTTTATTGTATTTTTAACACCGTATGTTGGAGTTAAACTATAGACAGTGAATTGAAAATGATTGTCACATACCAAACATATACATTTTGGTCAAAATAAGTAGCAATTGCAAAAACTAAAAGGGATATCCTAATAGTAATCATTTTCACTTTGGCCCTTATACTTGGCAATCATTTCAATTTGGTCCCTACACTTAAACTCCAACAATAGGTGTTATAACAATAATACATGGTGAGGACCAAGTGGAAAAAAATTGAATTGTACATACAAGGACTGGATTGCAATTTTTTACATATGTGGACCAAGTTAAAACCGGTGCACATAGGGACCAATAGTATAGTTTAACCACATTGCAGTTACTTCCTTCCCACCCTTTTCTTTTGGATGTTGTATGATTGCTGGTAACACTAAATTATCATTTGCAGGAATGGCTGTTAAAGTATGTCTCTATGATGAGTCTGACCATATCTCTGTGCACACTGAAGAAAAGATCTTCTACACTGAAGATGATTACCGTGATTTTCTAACACGCCGAGGTTGGACATGTCTAAGGGAGTTTGATGGCTATAGAAATATTGACAATATGGATGATCTTCGACCTGGTGCCATATATCGTGGTGTGAGTTGAGAGTGCAGGTACATGGTATGATCAATGTTAAGCTGTTTAACTCTAAGATGCCTATAGAACTTTGGAGGAGACTGTTTATGTTAGTACTATAAGTGTAATGTTTGTAAAATGCTGCTTATCTAGTCTACTACTATAGAGAAAATGAGCTATGGCCCATGCACAGATTCAGTTCTAATCACGGGCCTCAACATGTTTGTAAATAATTAAATATGCATTTGCTGTTCAAACATATTAATTACTGTTTTGTGATGATTTTATACACTATACTTTTCATCACCTTTTCATATTTACTCATAGTTCTAATGTAGTTCATCTGGGCAGTTGCATATTTTTAATCATGCTGCTTAAGCACGAGCCTTCTTCTGAGCTCATGAACTTTTTTGTTTTGATTTTGGAAATTAGGACTTGTCATCTAGGAATCTAGTTACTGAAAAAATTATAAGATAATTGAAAGACAAACAAAGAATATCCAAGTATGTAGTCATTTGATACAATACATATTGGATATTATTTCATAAGCCTAACAATTTTTCTTGGTAATAATTCTATATGGTAGTATCTCTTGGATATTATTAGCAAGTGATGTTCATGTATATCTCGCATGGAGATATGCTCATTTGCACTGATTTAAACTCATTTTAGTTGTCATATCATTTAAGGCCTTATTATTTATATAGTGACAACAATATTCTATAGTGACAACAATCTCTCAAGCGTTATATCAATTTGATAAAACTTGATCTGGTATTGCATTTGAAGGAACAAATGGTAGTTAAAATTGAGATTCAACTTAGGATCAGAAGAAAAGTCAAAGATTATAAATGTTTGATCGTAACATGTATATATGTATTGAAATTCATATATGTATATGCATAGAAATTTGTATATACAATACTATAGATATTGATAAATATGCATAAAAATTCATAAGTCAAAAGATAATCATAAAAATAAAATATTATATGAATTATGAAAATAAAATATTATATGAATTATGAAGTAATATAAATTCAAGTCATAACAATTATTGTTCATGTTTTAATTAAGTTTACGAGGTTAACAGATTAGGTTACCACAGTTCATTAGATCCATTTTTTATAAATAAAAAAATTGGAAAATTGTATAATGATTATTGTTGGTCGTGTGACTGCTAGAGTTATTGGTCATGTAGGTGTTGAGAGAGATAGGATGTGAAGTAGAGAGTAGGACAAAGAGGATGTGTGAAGCAGAGTGATAGAGATTTAGGTATGGATGAGCTCATCGATTCCATCGATTTTACATACCCATACGACAATCTCACTCGATCCCATGGAGGCACGAACGTGCCCAAGAATGAGATTGAGTAAAGGTTGGGGGTCGAGGATCATAAGATTTTGCGTTTTCATAAGTAGGATCATGATTTTGACTATCATACACAATCCACTAGTTTTTGGTGTGCCCAATAATTCTCCATGTCTGGATTTTGGGTATATAGAAAGGTATAGGCTAAAATACGAATTGAACTGCTGTTTAGTTCGCTTTGAAGCAAACTAAATATAGACCGTTGGTTCAAAAAGTTTGGAAGTTGTGGTGGAATTTTGTTCACAAGTTGATATGTTCCTACCTAGAAGTCGTGGAAGTGGATTTTTTATGCCTAGATGTGGTGGAGTAGGATCATGACTTCATAGGGTAGATTTTTTATGCCTAGATGTCGTGGAAGAGGAATACATCTTCATAAGAATTTTGTTATGTCTAGAAGTTGAGGAATGAAGAGCCGACTTCATAATTTTGATGTCCAGAAGTTGTTAATGCTTTGAGAGACATAACAAGTTCTGTATGTATTAGTTTTAAAATATAAGGTGAACAAAAGTCGGTAATGGGCAACCCAACTTTTATAAATTTTATATATTTCACACCCAAACAAGAGTAATGTGTATTTAACTAGCTGGCTCGAGAAGTGAATAATCCTTGTTTTGGAATAGATACTCCTAACTATCTAAGTAATTGTCCTAAGCTTTTCATATTTAGCATTTCAGGAGATTATATAGAGATGATGAGGCTGCAATGTGCTTTTCAAATGTGTACATGTACCTTGGTATTTTTCCTTGTTACCTCTCATCACAATACATTACTTTGTTGTAAACTAATTAAATTCTGTAACAAAACTTTTCCACACTTGAAAACTGATACCACTGAGAGTTTCATAAAACTGAAATGATAACCATACACAACTGAAATTGGTACTATGATTACTAGTACCACTACCATGTTGACATTCACAACACAACAGTACATATCTAACAATGTGAATACAAAATTCACAAAAATGTTTCCACTCAAGACATATGAAGAAATTTCAGAAGCTGAAGAAAAAAGGATATTCACTCCTCATCCCATTCATCATTCTTGTATGATACCAGTGTGTCAACCTTATGAATCTGCATATAGCCAAAAACAACAGCAATTAGTGATAACCAAAGATGGTAACCAAGAATGTAATGTAAAAATAACCAATTGCAATTCCATATTCACCTTGGTATCAAAGGAATGTAACTTCACCATTTGTGGATTTGCAATCAGTTTAGGATCACTCTCAATCCAAGTGAATGGGACTGCCACATCTGTGTCAGTATATGCCAACACATCAAAAACACAAGGTTCATCCAAGCATGGCAAATAGGTTATACTTGAAGCAATCTGCCTCATAATTGCTTGTATTTCTCTCATGATTTCCTTGTCACTCTTCTCCCTAGACACACTGAAAGGTAACAAGAAAATAAATTAGGTGATACTCAAAGGAGAAAAAATGATTCAGTTATGTTAAATACCTACCCTTGATCAACAACTTCACCATCTGTTTCAATGCTGAAGTTCCACCTTTCAAGGACTTCACCAGTGGCCTTGCTCATTATAACAAGAACAATCCTTTGTAACTTTCCAGCTTCAAGCCATTCTTTACAAAATCAAGATTCAGACAATTTAGTCAACAATGATATCACAACTGAACTACTTTACTCTCAAGTTGATTAGGCATGGAGGGAAGAAAATGATGAATTGAACACATTCATCTTAAGAACACATATCCCTAAAGTACCTCACCAATTTCAAATGATCTCTAAGATTGATTCAAATTCAAAACCCCATACTTCATACTAGCAAAAAAATAGTTCTAAACAGTTATAAGTCCCAACTAAACAATGAATTATTTCACTTCTAGGAAGCAAAAATATGACATGGGGCCATAGATACAATCCTACACCAAAACAGAATCATAGATACAGCAAGTTTTAAAGCATTTGAGTTTCGTAATTTCGCCTTTTTCTTATGTTTTTGTCCAGTCATAAAGAACCACAAACACAATCACAAAAAAAATTAGGGACCTATTATAGTATGTATAAGTCATTTTATTTGTATTATAAAATCTTGTAATTAAAAGTGTACTAAGAAAACTTTTGAAAGAAAAAGTGATTAATTCTCATAATTTAAGCTGAAATCAAACATTACCAGAGAGTTGAGCTGTTAGATTGGTTATGAAAGATTTGACACCTTGATCATCAGTGAGTAACATAGGGAGACCATATTTCTTAACCTTCACAAAGCTTTCTTCTGGATACACTCCACGGTTGTAAAGGATACTGAATCAAATCAAATCAAATCCACACTCATAATATCACATACTTATTAATTAATAATATTAAAAATTCAAAATTTACATTCAGAACAAGGAGAATTAATATCACATACTTCTAAATTAATATTAAAAAATTCAAATTTTACATCCAGAACAAGAAGAATTTTCAAACCTGTTAGCAGCATATCCTGTTCAAAAGAGAAAAAAAATGAGGCATAAATTCATATAGTGAAAAATACGAAATTATTTTAAAAATAATTGAAAAAGAAGAATATTAATACCGAAGAACTCGCTGACGATTGCTGCAGAACCACGAAGAGTGATTATGTCTTTGGATCCTGTTCTTGCTGCCATTAGGGTTTTTGATTTGTGGAACTAGAAGCAGAAATGAAAATTGAAAGTTGTTAAGGAAAAAGAAGAAGAGGGATGAAGGAAAATGAAAAGGGTTTTCAGATATGGATGAAAGTGAAAAACTTGGTTTAATTATTGAGGGTATGGGGTTGAAGAAATGAGTAATATGATTTGAAATGAGTAATATGATTTAGGGATTCATGAAACTTAATGGGAAACGCTGCACTGTAACGGCTACTTTTGTTAGATAAAGGTTTTTGAATTTGGAAATTCAACGGTCATGTATAGGATATGGCTTTTGCTATTAAATTTCCAATTATTACCTATTAAGGATTTAGGCCAACTTGATGTTAGATTCATCATATTTATTGGGAGGGTAATCAAGAATATTGAAATAGGTTAATTCCTTAAAAAAAAAGTGAAAAGATATTCTTATTAATACTAAGAAAGCTATTAAGAATTTAATAGTATCTCTTCTTATTATACTTAAGAAATTAGTAAATAATATATTTTAAAATGTATGATTGTTTCTCTTAATAAATGTTACTCTCTACAATTAAATATTTGGTTTTTTAGCATATTTAGGAATCTACTCTGATCTTAACATTACTCAACCAATGTTTTGTCGGTAGAAATTGGCTTTTTGACAAAAGTGCTGAATTATATATTAGATTTGTATTTTTATTATTTGTTATGTTTTTAATTATTATTCAAAATAGTTTCAATATCATTTTTATTGGGTTAGATGGTGCATGTTTAATTAACAAATAAACGCATTAAAATGTTAGATGTTGTACAAATTTAGGGAAGACACTTGGTGCATACAAAAAATTAACATATTTTTGTTTTATTGTTTTTTCATAGATAATTTCAATCTTTTGGAGTGCAATCTATTGAAAGAGTTTAGAAGCATAGTATGAGTTTGAACCTTGTCGATTATACAACTTTTCCTCTCATTTTTTAGTAGAAAACTTTGCTTATAATTTTTTTATTCTTAAAATTGGATTATTATTTAACTAATTTTATTAAACTTTATTATTAGACAAATATAGAGTATAGTTTAATCCATCAACAAAGACCTCAAACATCATATACCATTCATTTATATGAAATCACAAATACCATAAAACCAAAATTAGTCTCAAATAATCAATTTTGTAGAACAGAGTTTGGCATCTGATTTTAATCCAAATTTGGATCAGAGAAGAACTTATTGAGGGATGGCATAATCTGAGGGGTCTTGCCACGAACAAATTTCCTCACAAAGTGTTGGGAATATTTCTCACCCTCTGCATGGTTATCAAGAATTCCTGCAGTTCTATGCTCCTTAGTTACCCTGAAATCACAATCAAATTAAATTATTATACATAATAAGTAAGATATCGGGAAAAGACTCGTCTCTAGTATCTGAGAGACAAGTTGTGATTTTTATGTGTATATTTAAGGGTCGATCTGTTTGATCTATACCTGACTTCAGGATTGGTGCTAATGTTCCTAATAAGTTGCATGCCACATATCCCAACAGCCAAACCAACTGAAGCAAAAAGTGGGTATACCTATTCAAGTCATAACAAATAAAAATGCATTAAGACATTTACATCATCTCATCACAACTTGATCCATAGTATGAAAGAGATTTGCTTCTGATGTTGTATCAAATTATGTCTCAAACTGTCTCGTGCAAATGAAAACATGTTATGTCCATTAAAATTTTAAACTTTCATTATTATTGATGTTTTTGCTTCATTTTCATTGGCACAGGACAACTTATCAGACAAAATTTGAGATAATAAATCTTTGTTTCCTGAGTATAGTGATAAAACAAAAATACCAGATATGAAAGTATGTACATCTTACATGCAACACAACTATAGATCAGGAAGCTATATTTGCTCTATCTCTATGAACTAATTTCTCAACGTGAGCATATATTAATTGTAGATATTCAGATTTGGATTTGTTGCAGACAATTTTTTGACACCATGAAATATGAACCTTGCTGAAGATATTAATGTTTAAAATGATTTTCAAATACTATAGACCCTTGGATTCAATTGATTGTGCTGTGACTACACCAGGAATTAACTTTAGCAAATCCAAATCTGAGAGATTCATATTTCATGGTAAGTAACCCCAACAAGTATTTAAACTCTTTTCAAGATAAACATTAATGTTCCATCTCAAAACTAATCGGCAATAAGTAGAATAACCCAACAAGTATATAAATCATTCTTTAGACAATGAGTTAACCGATGCCAGACTTATTTTCCCACATAATCAAATCCAAGATGTTGCCTATATCATCTCACATATATATATATATATATATATACATGCATATAATTAGAATTAGAAAGAAATAAGACAACAACATAGAAGGTGATGAAGAAAATATAGAAAGACAAGGAGGAATGAAAAGAAGGACAAAAGTAACAAGGTTGTTGATAATAGATCCATGAAATATGAAAGACTATAAGCTGATATATATATGAAAACTAAGAAGGGTATTTAATTTTGAGATATTAAGCAAATAATAAACAAATAAAGAAACATAAAATGGTATATAGTTATACCTCAGGTCTCAACCATCTATTAGCAGCCATGTTGAGGATGAGAAAATAGAAACAAGAAAGTTGTTTTTGTTATGCTCTGACTTGTTTCTAAGGAAACTTGTGAAACAAGAAGACAGAGCAAAGTTGAAATGAAAAGAAAGCGTGTGGGGCAAGTATATATATATATAATGATGATGCGAATAATAAGGTGGTTAATGTAATAGTAACGCCATATATTTTGAGAAACATGTGCATGCAAACATTGACCACTCGTTTTTATTGCTTTCTAATGCCTTTCTATTTTCTAAGGTAATAAGCAACGCGTATAGGAATATTTGGTTTTACTTTTTTTGGGTACATAAGTTTATTAAATAATTGAAACATTGATAAGAAGTATAGGCAAAAAAAATGAACTCAGATATGCTTCAATTTCAACCATGAGGTTGAAAGTGATAGACCCACTATCACAGCAAATTCATCATAGCTCATATAATGCACCAGCCGAGAATCGAACCCGGGTCTGTACCGTGGCAGGGTACTATTCTACCACTAGGCCACTGGTGCTACATGCTTTCATTTTCCAAAATTATATATATAACATACCATTAGTTTAAATCTATAAAATTGTATTTTACCTTTTTTGTGATTAGGAGTTAAAAACTAATTAATATTTTATTCTCTTATGTTCGACCTTACCAATTCATTCCCTTGAAAATTGAAAATTCAAAAATAATTCACAATTTTTTTTAAATGTAAGTCAAATTAGTTTTTTTAGCATGTTTTAAAACACTTGGTAAGGTCGAAAAAACAAGAGTGAATAAAATGAGTAATTACTCAAAACTTAAAATAGTTTGGTCTTTATCATCAAGTAAGGGAATATAATTGATAATGTCATTATTTATAATGACAAACATATTATAATTATAAGTAAGTATTAATTACAATGACACTAAGAATTAATGCAGAAGTAGAGTGTACCATTACATCATAATACTATATAATATTAAATATGTATACACTGACAGTATAAGTATTTTTTACACTGTCAATAATCATCCACCATTGATTTGTTAACCACTATTGACTTTCAACAAAAGTAATACAAATCAATGATGAATGATATGTTTACAGTGTAAAAACTTTACACTGTGAATACACATATTTTAAACTCTACTATATATCACATACTTATTATTTTGTTTTAATTTTTCAATTGAGAGACCTAGGTTGGTATGGTCAATGCATTTTTTTAAAACAACATAATTTTGATTTGGGAACTTAAGTTTTTCTTTCATCCCAACCACACTACCATGAGATCCTATATTGCTCCTTGTGTAATAAGTGAATTGCATAAGCCCAATTTTAATAGAAGCTCCTATTTTTTAGCATGTATATTTTAAATTACCTTCTTTAATAATTGTGTTTGTCTGGATGGTAGTTTTTATTATTATTTTTCTAGTTTGGGTGAAGATTTGTTTAACAACAATGTTGTAGAATTATATGAATTAGTAATATTTTAGTAAAATTCTTATTTTAGGCAAAATGTCAAATAGATATCTTATCATTCACCTACTAACTTTTTATGTAATAATTACTATCAAATATATATAATTAATTTTGAAAACTTTATATATATTCCATAACCACATAGAGGTAAACTCTCCTTATGATGTGCCTAGTAATTGATCACATAGTGGATACTAGAGATGAATAAGATCTGACTCTACTCGCTCATTCGGTTTGGTCGACAATGATCAGATTCGAATAGTATTAGGTCTTATCGGATTTATGACTAGATTTAGGTTCAAAAATTATATTTGACTACTATTTAGGGTCGTGTGAATGACAAATATAGTCCAATTGACTCATTCCTTAGTCACTCATCATATTTGTATGTATCTCTATTCAATTCTATACAAAGTAATGACACTTCTCAAATCGAAAATATAATTAATTCTCTAATTATATATACCTTATCAACAATATATATCATTTTATATGTCAAATTACATATTCTTAATAATAAATACTTTTGAGAATATTTTATCTAAAACAATTATGAACTATATTTAATATGGCCTATGGGTATATTTGGTTTAAAGGTTGAACCAATCGATATTCAGGATCAGGTTAGCTTCGAGTCATGGTCGGATCTAAATTCAAAAAATGATTTGACCCACATGTAGAGCCGGATAAGTGACAAACCTTACCCGACTCAACCCGACTCATGTTAACCCCTAATCATGCAAATGAAAGGATATAATTTGAATAAAGAAGCCACTTTTTTTTTGTTAGAGAAGCCGAAAGCATATCTCATGTCCAAAAAATATATCACCTTATGTATTACTCACTTGAAAAATATATTAAAGTTAAAAATTTAATAATTAAATATTTTATAATTATAAATGTATTAACACATAAAATGATATATTTGTTAGGAAAGAAGATATCGTCCCATAAAAACCACCCCTTTCATTTCAAATTATATATGTAAACGTAATGTTCATTTGATTAATTTGTTAGGAAGAAATCAATTATTTTTTTAATACTGTTATGAATATATATTCATTATCCATCATTGTGGCGATCATAACTATGTATAATAATTGCTTGTTTATAATAACATGAGGGTAGGAAGAAGGTTGTGGAATTGTTTCATTTTGTTGTATGCAAATATTGTTGTCACAATATTGTGGCAATATTATAATGAATGAATTTAAATTTGTCACTTTAAAAAGTGTGTTAAGCTTAATATTTTAATTAATCATGTTAATAAGGTTTGAAGTGTGTATCTAATGTTAACTTTTTATCAAAATATACCTAAACCACTTATAAACCATTATTTATATCTATATTTCTATTTTGTCATGAGCATTTTTTTAATTTCTACAACAATATTATATAATCCTAAGTATACATCAATACATTAATTACACGTTAAAATGATATCTCTTATCTTAAATTAGACATTCTAATTAAAACAAAAAATTATAATTTAAAGTATATTCAATAAAAAATATAATATAAAATACACCAAATTTCAAAAAGACATTATAATTATACAAAATCAAATATATAAAAATAGAATACTTAATCGTATTAAATAAAAATGTATATTGACACATGATGCTTTGTCAACCCACTAGTTAATAAATAAATATTATTTATTAACAAATTATTAATAAACAAAGTATAATTTTACAATAAAGTAATTATAGAATGATATATCATTTTCCTTTTTTTCCGAAACTAACAGTAGAGTAGTACTAGAGTAGGAGCAGTGTGTTTTCGATCTGTACTTTGGTCACTCATTCAGACAAAGCCATGAACGCTAATGCTATAGATCCCTTTCTCTGAAACCAACTCTGTTTTTTTTCTTTTTCTTTTTCTATCTTCTTATTTTGGGATCTTAACCTTCATTCATTCCTTTCAACCAATTTGACTTCAAATTTCTCTCCTTTTTCTCTCTGGTAAGTTCAAGCTAGCAACTTTACCTGCTACTACTATTCCAATGGTGTATTATTACTATTTTGCTTTCAACTTTAATAGTTCTGTGCCTTCAATGCTTAATGGGGGCTATTAAAGTTTAATTTTTTCTTCCAATTTTAGGAACCCTTTTCAGTTTTAACTGTGAACCTCACAATTGGGATCTGTGGGTGGCACTTGTTTTAGGGTTTCAGGGTTAATTTTGTTTTGATTATTATGAATATGGAGTTGTGGCATTGCATTTTGAGTGATATGGTTTTTGTTTCAGTTAGTTGCTACTTTAATATGCTCAATTTTGCTTTCATTTCTATAAGAAATGGAGTTTTGTTGACTCTGTCCTCACTATGATGGCAGTGTGTACTATTGGTTTGGACGTTTGGGTATTTAGTGGACCAATTAAACTAAAATAATGAGGCAAAGGAAGATAGCAATTATGTTTTTACTTTGGTTGGTTGGTTGGGGTGGGGGGTCATCATTTTAATATGCCGAAAAAGAAAATCGGTACAGTTTTTGTACCAGTGAGTCACCATTTTAATATGCTGAAATTTGCTTTCTATAATATATGGGGTTTCCTTGACTCTGTCATATCCAAGATGATGGCAGTGTGTAGAATTGGTTTAGGTATTTAGTAGCACCAATACTGGTATCCGATATAATATTGTACTGGATAGTTTTAGATGCTTTTTGTTTATATATATATATATATATATATATTAATTATGTTTTAACTTTTGCAATTAAATAATCTATTGAAGCAATGTAATATAGAAAGTTGGAAAATTTTATTTTTTGGGTTGAAACTGATGGATGTTGAGTCTTGAGTTTGTTGTAGGGTTGAGCAGAAATACGGGGGCCGGTTAGGGTGTAGAGCTTGAGGTTTTTTATTTTAGTTTGTATGAAGAGCCGGAGGTGAAACTTGTCTGACACTACTGCATTGGGTAGTGGAGATGCTATCGTCCCCAGCATTGAGATACTCTCCTGGGAGGGAGCCAAGAGCAGATGGTCACAAGCGGGGGCGCAGTCTTGAAAGCGGATTGCTCTTTCGGGAGAAAGATGATGATCTTGCTTTGTTCAATGAAATGCAGTCCAAAGAAAGAGAGAGTTTCTTACTTCAGTCCTCAGATGACTTGGAGGACACGTTCTGTAAGTTTCTTTACTGACATCCGAATAAGAGAATCTATCCGGTTATATGTTTTTGGTTGCTGGATTTGGGTATTGTTAATGTGTTTTCTTCTTCTTTGGTTTTATTTTATAGCTACAAAGTTGAGACATTTTTCTGATGCCAAACGTGGAATCTCCATTCCTGCCCGAGGAGAAAGCAGCAACTTGCTGAATGCAGATGCTGACAAGAATGATTATGACTGGTGGGTACTATTCTATATTTTTAACTTTCATCTGTTAAACCACAGTGTTTGGTGATCAAATTTTATGATTCTGGTTCCAGCTATTTTGCGTGTTCTTTATTTTGCATTTATGATGTACTGATTTGGTTGGACCAATACATCAAGTTTCTTGGTCACAGCTTGAGATTATGGTCACCACAGCTTATTTCACTAATGCCATGTTTATATTATTCGTTTTAAAGGTTATTGACACCCCCGGACACACCACTGTTTCCTTCATTAGATGATGAACCACCAATGGTGAATGTTGCTAGCAGAGGCAGGCCTCAGAGTAAACCCATATCGATATCAAGATCTTCTACGGTGAATAGATATTTATTCCATATTTATGCATAAATATATTTTCTAAGAAAAATATCCTCTACTTATTTTGGAGAACCTAGGTGTGCTTTTATATATCATTCATCTTATGTTGGATGTCAAACTCTTTCAGATGGAGAAAAGTTACAGAAGCAGTCGGGGTAGTGCAAGTCCAAATCGTTTAAGTCCATCCCCTCGTTCCAGAACTAATACATTGCAATCAAGGGGAAGGCCTTCTTCAGTGCCAAATTCCAGCCCAACCCCAAGTCTACGTTATGCCACACCATCAAGAAGACCATCCTCGCCTCCAAATAAGCCCAAGACATCTGCTTCCAGGTCTAACAGTTATACTCCCCGGAGGTTGAGCACCGGCTCCACTGGTCCTGTAGTCTCATCAGGGATCAGAGGAACTTCCCCAGTTAAGACAAGTCGTGGAAACTCTGAATCACCAAAGACAAGGACATGGCAAACGAATATTCCTGGTTTCTCTTCTGAAGCTCCTCCAAATCTTCGTACTTCTTTGACTGACCGGCCAGCATCATATGTGAGGGGTTCATCTCCAGCATCAAGAAACGGTAGGGAGTCCAAATCCAGTAGGCAATCAATGTCTCCAACTGCTTCTAGGAGCCGCAGCTCTTTTCGTAGTCATGATCGAGACCAATTTAGCTCACACAGCAAAGGTTCTGTTGTATCATCTTGTGATGATGATGTAGACTCTATACAGTCCAAACCAGTAGGTAGCTTAGATAGGCAAGGTTCAATAAGGAGTGGTTCGTTGTCAACTAACAGAACTCCTAACTTTCCCAAGAAACCAGCCAGAATGGCATCCCCACATTCTGCTCCTAAAAGATTGTTTGACTCTGCTATCCGGCAAATGGTATTTCCTCTCTTGATCACTGCCATGAAGTGTGTTTATTTTTCATGCCATTTAAGAATTTGTTCCTTTTACGGGAGTATCTCTACTCCTCTGTGAACACTCTCTCTATTTCTCTCTCTCTCTCTCACACACACAACGACATACAAGCATACACAAACAGACCATATCTTCTTTTTGCACTTTCCGTTTCATGTATACTACCAGGTTGCAAAATTATTTTATATTTGCAATGGGGTGGGAGCAATTTAAAGCGGAATGTAAATTGACTCAACTATCTTTTTGGGCTGCCAACGATGGTCTCTTTGAATTAGTATTTGCTTTATCTATCTTCATATAATCTTAGGTACTATCTGAGTATTTATTTATTGTTTTCTTTTTATGTTTTATATGTGGCACATTTTTCTTTCCTATGTGCAATGTTTTTGAAGAAAAAAATTGGTTGAGTAGACAAGCAAGCCGAGCTAATGGCTTCATATAAAGTCATCATTAAGTTTGTGTGACAAGCTGTTTTTAATATAACATGCTTGAACTAGTAAGTTCATTAGAACTGAGTTTTTGCATTGGTCGACATTTGACACCATTGATGATTTTAGTTCAGTGGCAAAGAAGCCACTAATTATGTTTGGTATGCATAATTAATAAGAAACTTTTGGAATTTTCCTATTGGGTCCGGTGCAATCTTCCTAGCCCCTCCCACTTCTCCTTTTGCAATAATTTTTTTCTTCATCGTCTTTAATAGTTGAATTTAATAAAACTACTCACTATTGAATGTCTAAAATATGCAGGACAGAAGAAGTCCTCAGGACATGTTCAGGCCACTTTTATCAAGTGTTCCTAGTACAACCTTTTATGTCGGAAACACAAATTCTTCACAACGTTCCCTTGTATCTAGGAATTCCTCTGTCACAACAAGCAGCAACGCAAGCTCTGGTCAAGGTAGAAGTTTTGCAGTAGATACTGAGGGCAGTGACCACAATCACGATGATATGACGAGTGAAACTGATAAGATGTTGTACCCTGATATACATGAAGTGTTTGCCTTTGATAAAATTGATCTGTTAAATGAAAATGAGGAATCAGTTGATGTCCAGCACAATGAAACTCGAGACCCTAAGATTGATTTTGATCCAACAGAATTTGAAGATTCTGTTCATCATGGTGGTATTGACGCTGATGGCAATGAAAATTCAGAAACTACTTGCAACCGAGGTGACATTTATGAAACTGGCAGTTCTGAAAATACAGCTATCTGTTCTAATTGTGGTTGTCGTTACGAGGTCACTGAACAAGCTGAGAAGCATGTCGTGCTTTGTCCAGAATGTAGTAGGAAATCCACACTGTTGAGAGTTGTCACCCCTGAGACAACTTTGACTGTTTCCAAAGACTCTTCGGTGATTTATAAAAACATGCCTGAAGAAGAAAAATCATTATCTGAAACAGACCGGCTAACAGTTGCATCTGAATTGCCTCAAGACACTGATGCGGGTGAGTTGAGGTTTCATCTCAGTGAAAAGGATGCTAGGGAGTATCAAACTTCATGCAGTGAACGTATCCACGATCACTCACAAAACAGCTCTATTCCAAGTTCATCAGAGGAGGGAGGTGTAGAGACGGATCAACCTGGAGTTAATTACGAGAAGCCTAATAATGATTTTGGTTATCAGAAGTTGAATTGCTCCAGCGATCCCCCAAATTTGAATGTGAACCTCATGGAAGGCACTGGTATTTCTGTATTGCTGAAAAGGTCTAGCAGCAACAAAGGACCCATACTTCAGGGCAGGAGTTTTACTGCTACCACCATTTCTTACGATGATCTGTCTCTTGCGAGAGACAGTGTAAACAGTACGAGAAGCTCAACAAGACATGGTAGTTATTCTGCCTCATCATCGGTTGATTTAAGTTCAGTTAGACAGGCAGAGATTCGTGTGCAAAGGCAGCTGAGTGGCAGGAAATTGGATGTGGAGTTTGGATATGACTTAGGAAACAAGCCTCCAAGTACCTACTCATCTTTCTCTGGAACTTCAAACCATTCTCACCATGGATTACTTCTTACAAATCTGGAAACTTCTAGCAATACAGATAGTGGCTTTGTAGAGGAGACGCCCCAAGTTCTGCGAGAAATGAAAGCTTCAGAAATTACGGTGGTAGACGTAACTGATGCATCTTCTGTAAGCTTGATTGGCGTAGAGGAAGATAAATGTGAATATGATGATAATAGTAGACTAACTAAAGCTTGTAGCTCAAAAATTTCCAGCCAGGCTGCTGTCATTGTCAAGTCTGATGACAATTCAGGGGCGTCATTTCCGAATCATGGGGATTGCATTTCATATGAAAATGTTGAAGACGATCCAAATAATGCGAGTGTATTATCCTTTCATGAAAAACATGATGTGCAGAATTCTAATGTTGATGAACCGGATGCTTTGGTTACTACCAATAGTTCTCAAATTGTAGAACCAGAAATCGAAGTGGGAAAAAACTATTGTGAGAATAATATTGGCACAGTGAATGACGATCTGTCTTTGGTATCAAAAAGCGCTCTGGATGAATTTCAGGAACTTTCTACTCAAAATCCTTCCAGTGATTGTCTGACGGCTTCTGTTTCAGAGCTCAATACCTCTGAGTATTCCCATGGCATAGGTATGCTATTTATTGTACTGAAATTTCAAATGAAAGGTTGCCGATAATGGTTGAGATTAAAATAAAGCTTCTCGTCATTTCTCCCTCTCTCATAGTTGCACTCATCTATGCATATACCACAATCATGTCCTAATTTTAAACAATTTTCTGGGACAAATTTATAGAATGACAATATATTCTTAGTGAAACCATCTTCATTTGACACTAATAGTGAGCTACTAATTCAATGCTGATTTTAGACAGATAGTTAGAATATTTGGAAACAATTATTTCTTCATGTATTCTCTTGAATCTAAAATCAGTGATAATACTTTGAGTGATGTGGCTGATCTATGTTCATGGCATCATGTATTATGACGCTCACACATCTGTGCCTTCAGGACAGTTTATAGTAGTTTAACTTGGCTTCTGACCTTCCTGTTAAGAACAAAACTTTTCATAGTTTTTTATGCTGCTTTCTGAATATCACAGATCCCTAAAATTTTGGCAAGGAGTCCACAACCAATGATATCTGAACATAGATTATTTTGTTGTTGGGGCCTAAGCTTATATGAAGTTTATGGAGCAAATATTTCCACTTCATTTTTCTATTCCAAAAGAGATTATACTTCTCTAGTCTTTTCATATATTGCGCCCTTAGTGCTTCTAACCTATAAATAATGGGTTAGGATAAACAGGTTAGTTAAATGCTTATCAAGTAATTTCTTTGATGTAAGCTAAAAGGAACATATTTTCATAGGCTTCTAAGATAAGATTAATGAAATAAACTAAAAAGAGCTCATAGAAAAGTCATAAGCTTATGAATAATAATTTGTTCTCATAAAGCCTAAATAATTCTGTAATGCTTTATGCTAACAATTCTGTAATGCTTTATGCCAGAGGGATCCACTGTTACGGTTGATTGTCAAGCTGCAGGCAACACTAAAAGTCTGACACTTGATGAAGCAACCGATACGATACTCTTTTGCAGTTCAATCATCCACGATCTTGCATATCAGGCTGCAACAATGGCAATGGAAAAGGAATGCTCCGAGCCGTTCGAAGGTTCTGAACTGACAGTGACTTTAATAGAGAAATCCAATTCTAATAGAAAAGATACTCACAGCCGAACTGTCCGTAAGCGTGCTTCGAAATCACAGAAGGCCAGGCAGGGGAGTGCAGTAGAAACTACAGTCAGACCCTCTTCCGGCAAGACTGAGAATGATGAAAATCTTGACAAGTCTTTCACACAAAATAGTAATAATAATGATGATGTTGGTCTTCCTAACAAGGTAGATAGTGATAGTATGAAGCCACTAAAGCTTGAATCAAAGTGCAATTGTATCATAATGTGAGAGTGCAAATTTGAGGTTGTACTTATGATCCAAATAATGTTGGCCTATATAATACATGAGAGCTTAGCCATTAGTTATTGCCCATTGGTTTTGTTGGTTCCTAATATAATATTTTGTAACAAATGTCACATTGTGTTTGATATAATTGTAAAGTTTTTTTAGGTATTTTTTCCTTTTTGTTGGTTGTAGGTCATTAGTCAGGGGCATTTTGGAGGAATGTGCCCCCTCCAGTTGCTGCATTATTGTTTGTTATTCCATCTCAAGTATGTGATCCATCAATGTAAGTGTGAAGTAGAAAAGCATTCATATTGGTTAACAATGTTGCTATTTTATCTATGTTGTCTTTTTTTGAAGTCTGAGAACCTTGATATCTACAATTCATCTTGGTCTATGATTGATTCAAGTTGAGTTGGAAGGACCATTTAAAAGGGCAAAACTTTATTCTGGGTATTTTTTTTTTCATTTACAAATCTTAGATCATGCCACTAAATCAATTATGGTTAGGTCAATGTCTTTATTTTTTAGTTTATAAATGTTTAGGTGAGTTAGTTCTTGAGGATTCATCAATGTCATGACAATTGTCACACCTTAGAGAGATCTATAGAGGTGTTTAATCAATTGACTCTATGGGGAATGAAATTTGTATGATATTTATTTCATATATTTAAATAAAATTATGTATGTTATTTGGTTATAAAACTTTTGTTATGGGAATTTAGGAATGTGTAACTGAACAATCTTAATAAGGATGGTGATAAAATAATAGACATTATTCAATGTAAGTTACAACTATACACTTCAAGCCCAAGAACAATCTCATATTTTTAAGTTATAAAAGTTGTCTTAACTGTAAAACATGTGAAGATAAAGCAAATCTTTCATCCTTCACTAGGAAAAGTAATTATTTTCAATTATTTGGTTTAGTACTTAACAAATATATTATCTGCATTCGACAATCTTACATATATACCCTTAGTGTCTAATATTATCATGTGGAATGTTTTATGTTATGAAGGTTTTGAATAGACTTATAATCTGGTCCGAAGTTAGATTTATAAAAATAAAAAAAACTTCAGGAGCTAAATTTTCCTTGTGTGATGCTGTTGTATTCCGTTCTAATTTTTTACATGGAAGGTTCTAATAAAAGTAGAGAGAATTTATCTAACAATAGGAGCTAAGTTGATGCACTGAAAAAATATCTAACACTTGGAGAGGGTGATTCACAGAGGAAAGTGAAAGAAGAAAACAAAATCCATAAATTACACATGCCTGTACATCTCTTCTTCGCTTTGAAAACCAAAAAGTAAGCACCATTCATGGGAAGGAGCATAAAAGCAAGGCTAGGAAAAGTGAAGAGATTTACATGGAACTTTAACACTGGTAAACGGAATAGCTCTTGCTTTTACAGAGAAAGCTAAAAGCTTTCCCCACCTTTCTTCTAGATACTGACTTGCATAGTGGTTTCACTTCCGGAGGAGCAGTAGACAAATTACTAGCCTCAGGTGGGTGTTGAAGTGTCTCTGCTGGCAAATGGTCTCGGTCATGGTCTCGTTGTCGATGCTCTCGGAAGAGTATCAACAGTTTCTGAGATTTTTCTCTTCCTCTTGAGGTGCCATTCACTGATATTGACACCAATGCAGGTATGACCCCTTCTTGCAAGACCATTTCAATACATTTGTCACTCTTGTTACACAAAATTAGGAGACAGGTCGCAGCTTGCTCCTGCTCATGGAGCTCACTGGTATCCAGTATTGAAGCCAGTGCGCTTATGAGTCCGGGAGCTGACATTATTTCCTCTCTTCCAACTTGAGAAACAGCCAAATTTATCAAAACAGCTATGCATTTTTCGGTCCACAATGAACCACCCTGGCCTACAAGAACGGATTGTAGGGTATTAATGATGCCGGATGAAAGGAGGTTTGGGATACTGGAGGGCACAGTAGAGAGATTATAGAGTGCATGGAGAGAATCTAGCTTGCATTGCACATCAGTGTTGGTTTGAAGAATCTGAATTAGGAACTGGACAGCCTGACTCGATCCAATCATAGGCTTAGCATCTTCGAGACAAGAAAGATTCAGATAGAGCGCTGTTGCACAACCATAAGAACTACTATTTGATATCATTTCCTCCAATAACGATAAGACCCCTGCTGATATCATAGTTTCCTTATTTCTGCAGAAAGAAAAAGGCCAAGTATAAGTTAGTGATAATGCACAAAGGTTAAAAAAAACTAATCATTATGACACTTCATGAAGAAGTTGATGTAAGTATGGAATATTAATTCTATCATTTTGATAATTAAGATTTCTTAACTAGAAGATGACAATGTGATGGTGTAGCGTAAATGAAAGGCGTCAATTATCAAATGACAATAACTGCAGTAAGTTTGTCAGTATGTGAAAAGCAGTAGTACTTTATGCTTCAAAACTATAAAAACTAGAAACAGTAAAAACACCTGTGGTTATTCACAGCAAGGTTGAACAGAGCCATAGCTCCACTTTCCTGAGCCATCAAAAGCCCTTCATGTACAGCTGATTGTAGAAACTTCAAAAGTGCTTCGACAAACCCATTATCCCCCATAAAAATCCTGGCTTCCTCATCATCCCGCAGCAATTGCCTTAACCGTTCTACCACTTCACACTTCTTCTTCCAATCGCTCCCTTCAGCCAAGACTTTAAGATAACTTAAATAATGCGTGGTATCTTCCTCTTCTGTAGACAAGCTTTC
The DNA here is from genome assembly GCF_001865875.1 of Lupinus angustifolius. Taxonomy (NCBI): domain Eukaryota; kingdom Viridiplantae; phylum Streptophyta; class Magnoliopsida; order Fabales; family Fabaceae; genus Lupinus; species Lupinus angustifolius. The sequence continues at coordinate 211,226 of NC_032023.1, read as the reverse complement.
AGTTGCATTCGTCTCAGTTTTCTCTGATATAGCACTCTCTTCTACAGAAACTACTTCTACGCCATTCAGCTTGCAAGAGCTGACACTGTTTACAGATCTTGAATTTGTGGATTCAGAATCTGATAATGCCAATCCCCAGTAGTTAAAATCAAGAGATTGAGGAGGACCTTTAGGAATAGGAACTCCATTCTGTTGACACCAACTAGCCACAAGACCCTTAACACAGTAATTAGGAGTTAATGAAAGATGTGAAAGTTCCTGTTGGGTCTTTGGGCAGGTGTTGTGTCCATCCCTAAACCATTTTTCTATACAAACCCTTTCATATGTTTGCCCAGAAGCAATTATAACGGGGTCACTCATAAGTTGCAGAGATATTGGACATCTTAACTCATTAGGTGGAAGGTTCGTCTGCCCGGATTTCCTACTAGTTGCCTTCAAATTAAACGAACTAAGTTTAGAAAGCTGTCTATTAAAGGTCTGACAATTACCACTAGGAACACTGTCCTCTTGATATCTCTGAACAGTGGGAGAACAAGGTTGAGAACCCTGAGAATCACTATCATCAGAGAACTCACTTCTAAATAACTTGGAGTATTTTCTCATAAGGTGTAAAAGATATGCAATAATTGATTCTTTTCGTTTGTCTTCCTCAGACCGAGCCCGTTCTATGAGTTTTTTTAAAGCTCTCCTTTCAGTGAGAGCAGATCTTGAAGATATAATTCCAAGACTAGTAGCAGCCTGATGAAAATATTCTAGTTCACCACTGTCACTAGAATCGTTAAACTGTATCCCCTGCTGAAGCAATGCAATTAAGTCATCCCCGATTTGCTTCTCAGATGGGTCAAGTGCAAATACCATACTTGCAAGTTCCTTCACAATTTCGTCAATCTGAACAGATAGCATTCACGGAAAAAAGTAAGTCTGAACAAGTTAAATATTGACAATGATAACAATAAAAGAATACCAAATGTGCATGAGCATTTACATACGAGCCGGTATTAATATTGAGGACATGAGGTGGCATTCAATTATTTTGGGAATCAATAAATGAAACATATAAAATAGGCTCCCCCTCACTCATATTCAAATACCAAATAAAAAGGCTGAGTAAGGTCCTCCACATGATAGAACAGGATCAAGAACCTAAAATCATGGGGGCAGGGGGGTTCAAACATGAAAAAGCGAATTATTCCGCCATGTGGTTATTACCTGACACCCAATAGATTGTGGAACAATATCTTTCACCAGTTTAAGACTACCTTCAAGAGCACACTTAGCCTTCTCAAATTTTAGAAGAACAGAACTCCCAGTTATAGCCTGTGTCATGAGTAAGTTATATTAAGATGGAAATTGTAACTCATACCAAATGATGTTATAAAACAACAACAACAACAAAAACAGAACAAACAACAAAGGGCAAAGGTAAACTAAATTACCTTACATACTGGTAAATAAAATCAGAAAAGAAAGATAAAAGTGTAGAACTATACAACAATAATCACAATCATACCAGGTAAAGTTTGCTGCAGTCTGAACAGTGCCGAAGAACACTCTTTGACTTTTCTAAGGCTACATGCAATGAACATAATGCCTGGATTCCAGATTTGCTCCTAGGCCTAGCTTCTTCCAAAGAAGGAAATATTGACAAGATTTTGCAATATATCGCAGATAGTTGCTCGCACATTCCGCCATGTAACTGCATAGGAAACAAGAAACGAGATAAAGATTTGCTAGATAATAGGGTAAGTTCACAGAATTACCCCTCTCCCCCAAACGAAATAAAATAAAACTTGCAACAGAACCAGAAATAATGGCCTGAAAACAAAAGCGAGAACCAAAACGCAGAAACTCTGCTCTCTCTTTTTGGTTTGGCCAGCAATTCAAAACATTTCCTTAAACAAAAGCAGTGGTAGCCATGTAAAAGAAAACCATTAGAATCTGCTTCAAACACAAAGCTAATACTTGCCCCAAAAATATAAAAGAAAATAAATAACTAGTATGAAAGCAATTAGACTCTCTAATTACATCTTGACATAAGGCATTTACATATTCTTAAGTACTTCTTTTGTACATAGTACTTCTTTACTATATGTAAAGGATTAAATTCCACAACAGCACTTGCAATAAGTATATATATCATCATCATACCTTAGCATCACTTGCTGCAAACAGATTCTCTTCTAGCTCAGCCACATCCATCATTCACAATCACTGTGTCAAGTTAGGTACTAAATGATCTCAACTATTAATAAGAGAACAGAAATGAAGTTAGCAAAGTATGAAAAAAATATAAAAACGGCTACAGCCAGTTTTAGAAATAAATATCAGCCTATAATTTGGTATTATTAACCTACCAAAACTAAGTGGCAGTTTGAAGATATTGACCATAATTTGGTGACTTAAATATCTTTTTTTTATATAACAAACTATAAAATAAAAACAGAAAACATAACATCTCAAGTTATGTTACGTATAGTGTTGTACTTTTTTTGGTTGGTTGCTACGTATTAATATTAATATTCCCTTTATGTAGTGAAACACAAACAAAAAACCAGGTGCAATGTAATCAAAACCAATATAATCAAAGTCAACAAGGTGAGTCACTAGATTTGCCTATAAACTTAAATTTCAAAATAAATAAACAATTATTTATCTCTTTCAGTTTTCCACATCTTCTCTCAAACCAAATCAACTACACGCAAAAAATTTAAATAAATGAATAAATAAAAGTAGAGTTAGTCGAAATAACATTAAATTGCGAATTAAAATTTGATAATAGACAGTGTAACTAACGATTCATCCAAAAATGTTGGAAACGTAAAGAATATAATAATGAATTGAAGGAGGAAATGATGATTCAAAATAAGTTTGTTGATAATGAGTAATTAAAGCAATAGAACGATACATTTGTATTTAATAGCAGCTTCATGATTTTAGAATAAATACAAAAAATAAAAAGGAATGAATGATTAAGGTGTGCGTACCAGGTGGAGAAGAGAGAGATGAAGAAGAAGAAGAAGAAGCAGAAATTGGGAATTAAAATTCATAAAATTAATTAGGGTTCAGAAATGAGAAATGAGAAATATGAATGTTGGATTTCGTTATTACATTCCTTTCCTCACCTTTCTCCCCTATTATTACTATTTCTATTTCATTCATTAAATTCAACAATTATATATATAAGAACTCTTCATTCTTTATAAGGAAAAATACACATGACTCTTTACATACATTATTTGAATAGTGTAGGATGAAATGAACTAAAATAATTGAGTTATCTTATTGGAGTAGGATAAAGCTTATTTTTCTCTATTAACGTATGATTGTTTTAGTAGTGTAGATATGTAATCTTATAATCAAATGTGAAGCCTCAAATATGTAATCTACATGAATTTGTTAATGTGTTGGATCTCGATTGACTAGTATGATTTTCATAGTGTGTTGAAGGGTTCACATGTATAGGATAAAGAATTTTAATCAATTCATTATCTTGGATTTTAATTCAGCTATGAACAAATCGACTTTAACTAAGTAATTGATTAAAAATAAATTAACTTAATATAAATTTTGATAGATTATTCTCCAATTAGCCGTATCAATTTATATCATTATTTGGCCTAATTGACCGAAATGGTAATCATTCTAAAATTCTTGATGTCATGATATTCATATTAATCATCCAAATTGGTGTATTATTGTCAACTTATATTTACATGTTAGGCTAAAGGACTTACTCAACTCTTCTGATTAACACAAAGGAATCTCATGATTAAAGTTTCATTAATAAATGGGTTTAATTAATTTGTAATTATAGTAATTACTAATATTAGAAAGTACTCCATTACAATCATATTGGAACGAAACTTCAAGTAATAGTGTTTAAAAGATTTAATATATTTACACTAGCAAATTATTCTTCATTTATATTAGTTATCATGTAATATTTTTACTAAACTCTTATAGAAAAAAGTGTTATAAATTCGGAGGTGAACATCTGTTGTCACATAAAAGTGTAGCACTTGTCATTATTTATAATTAATCAGAAAAATATTTAATTATTACTTTTTTAACTTCAATGTATTTTTTACAATCAATCACAAGTAACACCATATTGAGTGACACATTTTGTAGTCCAGCAAATGTGCTCCAGTTTGTGGGCTTGTGGCCTGGTAAACCTCTTAAATTCTCCTTTTAAATTCTTTTGGTTTCTAAGACAACTTTTAGTAAATAAAAATGGTAATGAAACAACCATTTTTTTTTTACTAATAACGGATAAAAACTAATAACTTTAGGAAGGTAAGTACTATCAACGAATTGTTTTTCATACACATAGTCAAAATTAACAAACTACATATCAAATGTATGTTTCCCCCTTTCACATGTAGATTTTGATTTTGTTATACAGGTTCTTTGGATGGCACTTAACCAGCACAATCAAAGGAACCGAAATAGTGTTATTATTTGTAACAAAAACATCTACCTTAAAACTTGGTCTAGTGGCATAAAGTCCAATGAATTTATCAGATAGCCCAAACAGTTGTTGAAATGAAGAATCATGCACTTCAAAAATGATTAGTTCTTTACCCTTCTTGATGTGTGAAAACCTCTCTCCCAATGGTTTTTGACCTTGTCTAATAGTCAGTAATCAGACATGTACGATTAAAAGTTATAACTCAAAAAAAGACGACGACTATTTAAGGCTCACAGCAAGGGTATGTAGTAAGAGTAAAAGTAAAACTCAAATCAACTTCAACCATAGTATTAACCAAAAAAGGTGGTGTCCAAGATTCTAAAAATAGCTCATAACAAATATGAAGAGGAAAGCACAACAAAACTAAAATAGTAATAATCTAGGAATGTAGGCATCCCCACTACTTGGTTCGATACCAAATTAAGATGAAGCCCCACTTCGAAGAGCTTGTGACTTCTTCTTTGTGGCCAACTGGGTCTCAGGCTACAAAGAACAACAATAAATAAATAAATACTTGATGGTATAAAAATATTGAGGCACAATGAATAAGACAATGAGATTATCAACAAATACCTCTTTCTTTACGGGTTCTTCCTTCTCAGACAATATCAGCTCGATATGGCAAGGAGATGACATGTAGGCTACGAACAAAGAATACCATCAATATAACCAAGTAATAACTATTGTTTAAAGCCAGAATGCATAGTTTGCAACTTACGGTTGATTCTTCCGTGAGCACGGTATGTGCGCCGTCTCTGCCTTTGTGCTTGATTAACCTGGATGTGAGAAATGTATAGAGCATCCACATCCAAACCCTTCACCTGCATAGAAGCGATTGAAGTAAAATGAATACAAAGTTGCATAAAGTAAATAATTCAAGCAAATAAAATTGAACACATTTAACGGACATACTTCGGCGTTACTCTCAGCATTCTTAAGCAAATCTAAGATGAACTTAGCGGATTTGACAGGCCAACGTCCTTGTCCGTTAGAGTGCCTGTTCTTTGCTTGAGCAGTCCTCCCAACACCACGACAGAAGCGCCTGAATGGAATGGCCTGTTTGTGGGCCAAAACGTCCTCCAAGTACCTCTTGGCCTTAACCAGGGGCAACTTTCTAATGGAAAAGGCAGTCTCCCTAGTATTCTGCAAAGGAAAGTTAAAAATACAATCTTGAGATTCAGAAAGTAGGAGCTGAGAGAATTAATACAATGTTACATTATTATACTATCTCAATTATATATAGATGTATGGAACAAGAGTTTGACCTGGAATGTCCAAAATAACAAATTTGATATTACCTTTGCAAGTAAGAATATTTTAAGGGTAAAGGTTAGAAAATGCTTGCAGTCCCCACATTTGACACAAGTTTTTTAGTCTGTTATCCATACTTACAGACTTCTAAGGTCACAACTCAAAATTGATATATGAAGGATATAGCAATTTTAAAGTTATCCTTAATCCTATGTTACTAACAGAAATTTACACAGCCTTTTGAACTGTAGATCACAAGTCAACTTCCATTGATCACAAAGGACAAACCTTAACATAGTTATAATTGTATCTACAAAGAAATAGTTTGATAACATTTAAAATTAAGAGGGGAGTCTAAATGTCATTGTATCTAAAAAAACTAAGTTGATAACTTTTATAATTAAGATGACTCAAAAAGTTCTAAAGATGGGGCGAATTTAAGACAACAATATTGACCACATTTTAAGCCATATTGACCAGATCCATTGTTCCAGCTGATTAGGATAGCATGACATGCCAGTATCCTTCACTCATACATGCATATGCAAGGGTAAATTTTGAATTGTTCCATCATTAACTGAACCTTGAGTCACAAATTAATAACAGAGGTTCACCCAAAAACAATGGTGATAATATGTCCCTGAAGTTTACAAGAGGCCAGGCCAGTTAACAAGGGCAACAGACTACTGCTTTTTCATCAGGTTTTGTAATTTCCAAACTAAAACAAGTTTACGAAAGATACCGAAACCATAAAAACATTATTAATACCTTGAAATGGACTCTGAGGTCAGCACCTCTAGCCTTGCAAGCTGCATTTTCATAATACAATAGCATATTAGCACTTACAAATAAGTGATTCTACAAAAAAAGTGATGTCATGAGAAACTGATTTCTATAGCTCCTAAAAAGCTAAAATTCAGTTTACTTGTAGCTTCTGCTTTTTTCGTAAAAAAACATGAACAAAAAAGAGCAAGTCTGAGAAAGTATTTAGATAACAAAAACAAAGAAACAAATCAACTTTTTGAGATAAAAAATCTTAAACAAACAGAAAACAACGATTGTTCAAAAAAAAACTATAAATCGAAATCTACAGTACTAGAGGGATCTGAAAAAATGATAGTTATAAAAGAGACTCACACTTAGTGGGATTGTCTGGTTCTCTGGAGTACTTCACCTGAGAAATTGAAACAGAGATCAATGAATATCAAAACCCCAAAAATGAGATAGTAAAACGACGTCGTAGTAAAGGAATAAACGTTTACCATGGTGTTTGCGGCTTCTTCTTCTACGAGGTTGAAGTTGAATAATAGGGTTTTAAGAAAAGTGATGAATGATTCTATTTATATGTATCCAATCTAATGATGGGCCCATTAGGCCCATTAGTAAACCGGTTCAACTCATTATTGGTTTAGTTTTGTGGGTAATAGCCCAAAACGTTATTGGGCCTAACCCAATCTGAGTTTCACTTTGTACTGTTTTTTTTTTGTACAAAGTCCTAGGATCCTCTGTCATCAACGGTGTCTCATTCTCTGTCTCAAGTTAATCATATATTGATACATGAATAAAAGAAAATTTAAAAAAACAAAAAGTAATAAAAAGTAGCACTCTGATTTGTCTTAGAATATGAAGTGAGACATTGTTTGAGACATGTGATCTCTGTCCGTCCTACCTTATACTTCAACACCATAGCAAGAGTATTTTCACACTTTCAAATATTTCAGATTAGGATTATAACTTTTTCATAATTTATATGAAGTTGCACTTATTTTCTTATAGAGAATTCAATTTTGAAAATGAAATGTATATATTATAGTTTCACCACAAAGAGTTTAGGTGCACCACAACTTACAACCATATCATTCATCATTTATTTCAAAGTTCCACTTTTTCTTTTAGTTACACCATTAGATTCACTAGGATAAGGTGGAGTTAACTCATAAGTTATGCCTTACTTTTCATAATAATCATCACACGGAATATATTCTCAATTTGGATTATCTTTAATACTAAAATATGATTGGGAAATCAAGTTTCATAATTTGTCATATTATTTTATTAAAAAACAATTAAAATCTAGACTATTAAATATTATTTTCATGCTATATATTAGCGTTTGAATCAAGTATTAGACTATCTAGTACTAAAATATGAGAGAGAAATGAAGTTTCATAATTTATAATATTATTTTATTAAACAAATTAAAATATGAACCATTAAATTTGTTTATCTCATATGTCAGCATTTACATCTAATATTAGACTCTCAAGTACTAGAAATGATATCTACTCGGATATGATCTATACTTCAACTTTGTAATTGAAAAAACATCTAAACCTTAATCTTTATGCCTTAACATATATACTAGAAAAAGGAAGTAGAGTAAAAAAACATTCACACCAATTTCAAATCATCTAAACTTAGACAATGTTTGTTAACAAGCTCAAAGTTTCCATGTTAATTTGTGGAATGAGCCTAGCATGTTATAGTTGGTTAGTCACCATGTATATAATTAATAGACCCATGCACACCCTAAGGCATTAAATTTAAGGGCCCGGTTCATTCAAAAAGTACAAACATTCAAGAGTGTTGGTGATGAATCATATTTCTCACTCATATATTTTTTTGGGTTTCCACATGTATCATCACACTGGAAACAATCATATTCGAGTTGGGAACATCCACAGTACAGGTACGTAGGGCTAACTCTCCTAGCAGACATGATTTTCATCTACAAGACTCGAACCTGAGACATTGATTAAGGGGAATCAAACATGTACCACTTGAACCAACGCCCGTTGGTATATTTCTCACTCATATTTGATGGAACAATACAAATTAACTAGAATATATGGTTATTGATTTTGCCTTACAAAGAAGCTAAAATGAAGCAAGCTATGAAAATGGCAATATAATTAATGTGCTAATGCAAATAAGCATGTTATAAAGAATTGATGATTTGCTTTGTTCATATATATTTGAGGAAGTGGAACCAAAGTGTTGCGTAAAAACATGCATTGTTATCACTTAATGGGAGATTTCAATCACTATATATCATTTACAAGTTACTATACTTTTGGTATATATATGAAGTGCAAATATTTTTAAAAAAACATACATTCTTTTTTGGGATACAATGTGTTGGGACACTAAATCATTTCCTTTTTATTTGCCTAACTCTAAACTATGTACTACTACATCAAATCTTGAAAGAAGTTTTTCTAACAGGGATGATAAGATTTTGAACATATTTGTTTGATAATTAAACTATGATATCATGAATATCTATATTAACATTTCTTTGTTAGAAAAAAATATATACACTAACAATATATGCGTTTTATACATTGGATTTACATCATCAACCATTCATACTTTTCCAAAAAAATGGTGAATAATATAATGACTATATATAAACTTGTACACATATGATACATAGATATTACACTATAAAACTAAGTCATCAAATAAGATAGTGCATAATAAATTACTTATATAGGCAACAAAATACAAAAGGTACATTATTTGATGTTTTTTAACATTTTGATGTAAGATATAAATAGGTGATAGATATTAATGTATATGATGTCAAATAGCTATTATAGTATTCAGATTATGATGTATTATAGTATTCAGATTATGATGTCAAGTAATATTACTCTTAAATAAGAAAAGTTTGTGCATGGTCCAGTTGATTAGTATAACAATATCAACTTGATATGGCATAACAAGAAAGCTAAATGACTGAAACTCTTTCTCTTTTAACCGACATTGAGTGCTTATGATAAGTATATATTTCCTTTCTTCAAATAAAAATAATATTATATAGTTGGTAGCTTCTGTATTATACCTTTCTCTTTTTAGAGTATATCATTTGCATGATTACTATATACATATTTTATGTTCTTATATTCTTCTTGTACCCAAAAGGCAATGCTATATTACCACCACCTCTCTTTTTCTTAGAAGTTTCTATTTCATATTCATATTTTATCTTTATGCAATATTCTAATTTCATGTTTTATCTCATCCTCGCATCGAAGGAAATCTTGTTCGAGCTGAGAACATTCACAAATATGTGAAACTAACTATCCTGACTGACATTTTTTTCATCCACAAAACTCAAACTCGAGACATTATTTAAGGGAAATTAAATATGTAACACTTGAACCAACATTCCGTTCTTTTAGGTTTTATCTTTATGCTGTCTTTATACTCGTTTAGGTTTTATCTTTATGCAGTCTTTATACACAAGACAAACCTCTTTGATGGAACAAGGTGGAATGTTTTATTCAGAAAATAATCATAGGAACTATAAAATCAAATTACTCTGTTGTTGTCTTAAAACTTAAATAAGAAATTTAAACGCAATAAACGTGACAGTGATGGCCTACTAAATTTGATATCACTTGTGGCTACTTGCAAGAAAAATAATCAACTTATAATCCATTACATAGTGGAAAAAATTAATAATTTTATGCTTAACTATCCCAATCAAGTTCAACATCTCATATTGGAGAAAGATAACGTATGAATTAAGTCCTATAAAATAGAAAGTGCTATACATGACAAAGCCAGGTGCAACACACATATCACATATGATATATCAAAATAAGGAACTCCATCAATTTTAGGTTCTAAAAGAAAGAGACATTCATTTGTAATAAAAAGATTTAACATGTATACACTTTACGGTGTAACTGTTTTTACGTTGTCACTGTATCATTCACTGTTATATAACAAAAAGTAATACAAATGAATAATGAAGGATGCGTTAACCGTACAAAACTTTACACTTGGAACGTATAGATATTAAACTCATAATACAATTGAAAGAATGAAAGATGGAAAAAGAAAGAAAAAAAGGTCCAAAGGGTGAAATGACAAACTGATTCTTGAACCCAAAGCCTTACATCACCCACCTCTGTGACCCTTGTCTTTTAAGTTAAAACTAATACCAAATGGTAAATACTCCCACCACTTCTTTCCCATCATTCTTTTGAGTTTTTGGTTCTTCACCACTCAGCTGCTTATGCTGCAAGTTTAAGACTTTGTAGTATCTAATTTTGATCTATACTGAAGGGTACTATACAATCCAAATGGGTTCATTCCAGACACCAATTGGGATGAGAAGTTCAGCAATGCTAGAAACTTCTTGTGAATTTCTGTTACAGGAACTGCAGGCAAGAGACTGATTTATTTCATACATTAAAAATGTCTTCATATAATTTATTTTGCATATCATTTTATTAATCATCAAATTTCAAATGATTTTAGATTATATGGGATGAAGTTGGAGAAGATAAGTTTGAGAGGGAGAAGGTTCTGCTAGATTTGGAGCAAGAATGCCTTGAGGTTTACAGAAGAAAAGTTGACAGAGCAAATACATCAAGAGCTCATCTGCATCAGGAATTGGCAGAAGCTGAAGCTGAATTCACCCATCTTCTTTTGTCCCTTGGAGAACGATTTCTACCTGGACGGGTACTTTTTCTGCTTTGCAGCACTGTTATTTGTACATCTATTTCCAATCATCTTGGAATAATTTTACTATTTACGACACAATTCGTTCTACTTAGCAATCGCCACCAAGTAGATAAACAATCATAAGAATCAGATATCAGAACAAGCAAGCAAGATCCTATTTAGTTAGTGCTTGTGCTAAATATTAAGGATACATTAGATGCATTGAGGAAGAATATAAGTGGATGAATCAGAGGAGTATTTTGTTGTTGTACATGTACATGTTAATGATTAATACACAAGACTAAAAATTTGGTCCATCATTTAATATGAACAAAGTTAGTGAAATACCCATGGCATTGCAAAGAGTTAATCTTTTTCTAATTTTTTAGAGCTGTAGACAATTGGAGATGAACTGGTGGTGGTGGACAAATTTTTTTTTGAAGAGTTTTGTACTGCCCTTGAATTATTTTGTCTAATACTTTAGTATAATTTAAAAATAAAATCATATTGATAAAAAAACCTTTTGCTGCATTATTGCAAGTCACATATTCTGTACAACTGTGAGAAAGATGGCAGAAAATATATCTGTTCCTCATATAATCTTTATCATGCACTACAACGTTGCAAGAATAACTTAATTCTTAAATACGACTTAAATGGTAAATGCGTATGCTTCAACAAGGGATCATCAATCAGTGTAGACTATAGACTGATGAAAATACTTATTCAACAGCCAGAAAAAAGGAAGGGAACACTAAAAGAGCAGTTAGATTCAATCACTCCAGCACTCCGGGAGATGCGCTTGAGGAAAGAAGAGAGGCTAAAACAATTTCGATGTGTGCTAGGACAAATTCAAAAAATTTCTTCAGAAATTACAGGTAACTCAGTCAATGCACCCTCAAGCATCGTAGTAAATGAGAATGATCTTTCACTAAAAAGACTTGAGGAGTTTCAGAATGAATTGCAAAGGCTCTGCAATGAGAAGGTACCTAGCAGCTGATTATGTTTTTCGCCCCATCTTTAAGTGGTAGTATCATTCAAACTCACCATTTTCATGTTGCTTCTTGTGATTACATTGAAAGAATGAAAGACTCGAGCAACTGGAGAAACACACAGACATGATACACAGCTTGTCCACGATCTTGGGAAAAGATTCCTCTGTGATTATCATGGAAGTTCACCCAAGCTTGCATGATTTGTGTGAAATAACAAAAAATATAAGTGACACTATCCTGGATAAACTCAGTACCACAGTGCAGTCCCTTTTTGAAGAAAAGCAAAATCGGCTGGACAAGGTGATACTGAGAAATAGTATTTTGCTTTCATTGCATATGCCCAAGAGAAATTCTTATGCATATTGAGAGTACTAACCTGTAAAGAGGCTATTCTAAAATAAATGCTTCAGGTCCTTGAGCTTCAAGTATAGTGTTTTTCCTTTGAGTTTTACGCTTTCGATTTCACAAATTTGTCATGTTCTTGATATATTTTGCAGGTTCACCATCTCGGGAAAGAACTGTCAAATCTATGGAATCTTATGGACACGCCATACACTGATAGGCTACCTTTTTCTCATGTGATCAATTTGTTGTCAGTCTCATCAGAGGAAGTATCAGAACCAGGAAGTCTTACTCTAGAAATAGTCCGGCAGGTAGGTATCTAACATTCTAACATAATATTTCCAAAATATCAGAAACTCTTGCTAAAAGAACCTCAACTTTTTTCAAGGCCGAAGCTGAAGTCAAGAGGCTGGATCAACTAAAAGCAAGCAAGATGAAAGAGCTATTCCAGAAGAAGCAGGAGGAACTGGAGTTGATATGCAAGAAATCACACGTGGAGATTCCTTCACGGACAGAGATGAACAATATAATTAACCTCATAAACTCAGGTGAATCTAACTACGCATATTGCATTTCGAAAAAAATGAATGGTTGTATAGAATTAAACCAGTGTAGAAATTGACTTAGATGTACAAAAGGGGAGATTGACCATTCCGATCTCCTCATGAGCATGGATGAACAGATATCAAGAGCAAAAGAAGAAGCTTCTAGCAGGAAGGTGATAATGGAGAAAGTGGAAAAGTGGATGTTAGCATGTGATGAAGAGCGCTGGCTAGAAGAATACATCACGGTTAGATTTTACAATTGAATTAATATTCAATAGTAGGATTAAAGAATGACTTCATCTATTTTTTGTTGCACAATTCAATGTGCAATCAGGATGATAATCGATACTCAGTAACCAGAGGAGCTCACAAAAACTTGAAACGTGCTGAACGTGCCCGTATAATGGTCAGCAGAATGCCAGGTATATGTAATGAGATCATAACAATAATTTGCAGTTTCGCACCAACTAGAAGCAAATCCACACATGCTTACCTAAAGTGTTTGCTATTTACAGCTTTGGTAGATTTGCTAACAAAAATGACTAGGAGTTGGGAAGAGGAAAGAAAGAAAGTTTTCTTGTACGATCAGGTAAGATATCATTCATTCTGAAACAATTGGAATTCACTGTGCTTCATATATTAGAAAATATGTACTTAAAAGGTTTATAACAAACAGTCTTACTGATTATTTAAAGGAAATAGGTCAGAAGATAGTAAAAATTCAGAGAAAATCCAGCATTTTTAAGAGAGGCTAAATAAGTATCGAGAAGAGTCGCATCTATAATATTTTCCTTGGTGTGATAGTCTTAGACCAAAGTTAATATATATCCCTCATTTACAAGTAACCCTAACATTCCATAGTATTCAAAGCGTAGAAGGAACTATCAATCAATAGCAAGCTTAGTGGTGACTATCTGAAAGAACTTAGACACCATTCACCAAATTGCTTGCTTACACCGAAGTAGTCATATCATTCAACATTGGACAACATTCATTAGCATATTAATTTAACATTGGACAACACTTAAGAACATACTGATGCATATGGAAAACCAAAGTGAAATTCAGGACTGCTTAGAAGAAAGGTTTAGCCAATTTTAAATGCCTCAACCACAATTTAAGAAACATTTTGGCATAGCACTTATTGAAACAATAATAAAACTCTAGTTTCTACTCTGATGAAATGTGCTATGCAATGCCATAACCAGAGATTAGTCCTTCACCTATCAGGTGGGAGGATACTATAGGAAATAGAAAAAGTAATGCCATAAACCATCAATACACAATTTTCAACAGATACAGTAACCCAAGCTACACCTCAGCATCACAAAAGATAACAAAAACCTTAAGAATTCCAAGACGCAAAGCATGTTATACAATTCTAGGTCTAGTTATGTTGACATCAAATGGTTTGAGAAGTCTTATACTGTGACAGTTTCCTTTCTCACTACCCAGTATATATGTTTGCTAATTGACCATACCTATAGTATGATTTATTAAGCAAATAACAGCAAGCCAACATGTTATCTGCATAGATACCACTGATGGAAATTTTGGAAGAGTATAACAAACTACGGCAAGAAAAGGAGGAGGATAAGAAAAGACAGCAGGTTAGCATTTGATATTAAAGTGGGAACTTATTACATCAGTTCAAAGCAAATATTAAATTCTCTTACGTTTGATTTTTCAGCCATGGGAAAAGAAGAAGGTTCAGAACCAAGTAGTGGTTGAACGAGATAATACTTATACATCAAGACCAAGCACAAGCAGTAGACGCCTTCCAATCAGAAGCTTTAATGGAGGTCTAGACTCTACAATGCCACTGAACAGAAGGCTTTCTATTAATATCGAACAACTGGGATCAAACAGCATAAATTCTGGATATCAAGGTACACCTTTCATTAAGGATGGAAGGAAGGTGAATAGAAAAAAGATTTTTGGTGAACCTGGCTTTCCTTCTCATACAAGAAATGAGGCACCTTCTGTGGTGTCAGCACACTCGGGACCATTTTCTCCTTAAATTTCTTTTCAGAAAATTAGATTTTGACTGGAAATACTTTAAAACTTTGCTTTCCAAGAAAATGGTCATGGACCTGCATGAGAATAAATCCAAACTCAATATGCATGACAGTTTTTATGTACTTATTGTTTTTGCACTTAAGTTGTCAAAATGGATGAGCTCGTGATAGTTGTAAACTGCAAATTGAATAAAGTCTTCATTCGTGTTTTTCCAACCTATTGTGTTATTGCTTGCCCCAACAAAAAAGAGAAACCATTTTTCTGGATGATGGACTTGAATAATAAGGGTGGAACAGGATACTAGGATAGGAAATCAAGTTATCAACAGGAGAAGAATAAGAAGCACATAATTGCAGAAGATTGCTGTTAATGTAACCTAACATCAAAGGAACATGTTGATTCTAACTCAAAATTTACAGAGCATATATGTTACTTGTACACTTTTACATATGAAAATGTGACACAAGTAGATACATATATAATAACATGGGACAGAGACATCATAAGGGAACTTTAATACAGCTTATAAGCTATATTATAATGCATTTAAACCTTAATCATCATTTTAGTCCCTAAAAGCCCCATTTGATGTGTTGACATATAACATGATAGAACTATGTTCTGTGATTTTCTCTTTAAATGTTCTACTTTTCAGTTTCTTGACATAAACTTGTAGCACTTATCAATGAGGCCCTAATGCAAAAAGAAATTCATGACAAACTTGACATTTGCAATCTAGTTCAGGATCACGGGATCCTTTTCTATCATTTCATTTGATATAATACACCAAGCAGAGAACATAATCCATATGTGTTGTTCAGTTGTGAAATGTTTTTCAAATTATATTAGTCAAAACTAAAGTTTTAGTTCCTGAAATTGTAATACCAATCATATAAGGACCAATTTGATTGAACAAATGATTAACATAAGGAACTAATACAACGATACTACAGGTTCAAGGACTAATATTAAAAAACCACTGCTTACAATTTAATGAACTAGAACAAGGGCTTACTTGTCACAAATATGAATGATCATCATATAATATTTGCAAACTTGAAATCAATAAACCAAATCCACATAACCAGAATACCAGATCCATAAATACACAGTTAAAAATCTAAACGACAAATTATAACTAATACATAGTCCTCTACGATTGAGTTAGATACAAAATAAGCACAAACTAACACTCATCTATTGGTACTGGCGCTTCAGCCTCCAATTCTGCTTCAGCTTCGGGTTCAGCTTCAGCTTCCGGTTCAGTTTCAGCTTCAGCTTCAGCTTCGGCCTGAGCATCAGCATCATCATCAGGTTCGGTTACTTGTTTTTTGAAAAATTGATCAATGCGGCGATTAGAACGCGGAGGGGGATTATCAGCTTTACTACTCCGATTGGACGGAGGAGCGATTTTCTCGTCGGCTCGCGGAAGCGAATCGAGGAGAAAATCACTGGTAGGCTGGTGCCTCTTAACAGCGAGTGTTAAGTGTTCAAGTTTGACGATCTTGCGTTTCTTCTCAATCGCCACACGCGCGGACTTGTCAGCTAGAAATTGGAGGAACAATTCCGTGGATCGCGTTACCAACAACAATGCTTCTCCGCTCACACGATTCACTTCGTTATCTAGTCTCATTATTCTCTTGATCCGACCCGTTGGGAATTCGGGTCGGGTTGAATTTGCGTTTTCGTCTTCCTCCGCCATCGCCACAATCCAATGCTCAATTCTTCTTCTCTTGTTTTTCCCCTCTTAGTAGGGTTTCAAATTGGCGGGAATGAATAAAAACATTTTCGAGGATAGAATCCTCATATCACATTTAGCTTCTTTTGATACATAGGATGATCACATGGTTAAGAGTTCAATTTCTGGGAATGATACTTGTTGGAAATGGCAAACACGAAACTCGAAATAAATTAGTTTCTTATTCATAAAGTGGTGAGAAATATCTTTAGTAATGCCAAAAAAAAAATATGTATAGTTTTTGAAAAACTTAATATTTTGATAAAGATAATCATATCAGAAAATAAGTTATATCATTTAGTCTATAAAAGTATAGCATGTGTATTATTTTATTTAGTTTTATAAATATTTTTGCAGAAAATGATAATATATGTCACATATCATGATTTTAGTGGTCGGATAGATAATTTATCTATTTATATCATAACATATTTTATTCTCTTTTAAATGTGTGAACAAACTCAATTCTTTTCACTTGTATAATTGTATTATATAGTTCATCAACCAATGTTGGTATGTAAGTTGAGCTTTAAAATGAAAATAAATTAATTAAAGAAGCCTCACAAGTAATAAATATAACAAACTAAATAAATTCACAAATTTTGATGAGATTGACAAATAATATCTAT
The DNA here is from genome assembly GCF_001865875.1 of Lupinus angustifolius. Taxonomy (NCBI): domain Eukaryota; kingdom Viridiplantae; phylum Streptophyta; class Magnoliopsida; order Fabales; family Fabaceae; genus Lupinus; species Lupinus angustifolius. Next base: position 193,776 of record NC_032023.1, on the reverse strand, counting down.
TTCTATTTTTTAAGAAATATATTTAGATTTATCCCTAAGTTTTTATATTTCTACAAGTTTTTATAACTTTATTATGTTTGAAATTGGTCTTCTAAGTTATTATAAATTTCCAAATTAGTCCTTTGTATTTTTTATTTGTTTCAAATTAGTTATAATTTATTTTCCCATTAGACTTGTAAGGTAAATTGTGATTTCATAATGGGCTAGTTTTGAAAAACTAATAATATGATTTTGTTCATCTTTGTATTCAAAATGCAATGCCACCAAAACCACAAACTTTAGTTGTGAAATGATTAATGTGTGAGAAAAATATATATTGCTAATACTAAAATGAAATTAAAAAAATTCATGACCAAGTTAAAGACAGTAAATAACTTAGACAGCAAATACTATAATTTTACATACATTTTGCAAATATATATTGCTAATACTAAACTTTATTATGTGCTTTATAATAAAGTAATGTGTTTATAGCATTTTGTGTGGGTTAAATATTCGGTTTTTATATATTTTTATTATAAAAATGAAAAATAAAAGTGGGAGAATGTGTTCTATTCATTATAGGATTTGTATATTAAATATGAGAAAATATTATAATTTTCTTATTATATATATAAGTTATGTTAAATTATTAGGGTAGACATTTTTAATAAATAAATAAGTTATGTTAAAATTGGTATTAAATATAACAAAAATGAGGTAACTAAAACCTAAATCCCTAAACTCTGAAACCACGATCTTATTGACGCCAATTCATCTGAACCTACAATCTCCATAGCAGAATCACTTTCTGGTATTCTTTTACTTTCTTCAATTCTCACTCTTTCTGTTGTGTGGTTTTGTTCATAATTTAAGATCATTGTCTCATTCTCTATCTAATGAACTTGCGAAATATGTAATAAACCATAACTTACCCGTGTTTATAATTTTAGAGATGTTATCATATTCTAATTATTGCAATTGATTCTCCAGTTTACGCTCGAGTTCTGTTGAATTTGGTTGATTTTTGGTTAGGAGTGTTTTTATTGAGCTTTTGTTTCTGGATTTAGGGATGAGTTTTGATTTCGTATGTTTAGGGATAAACTTTCTGAGTTTGGTGATGAATTTTTTCACAGAGAAGGGATAGGAGGAATATTATAATATAGGTTTTAACACTAAGACTAACATTTGTAATGATAGTCAATCGAAATATGAATTTGCTACTGAGTATACTGATTCTGTGTTATGCATCTTCCTGTGAGTTAATTGTTTTCTTAATAAACCAGAGGTATGATTGTCACTGTAAGACACCAATTTGGCATCTTGGTACATTTATGATACTGCAAGCTGGAACTATAAACATATTGCAAATGGTATCTTGTGTATGACAACAGCTCCTTTTGTTTTTGAGTTTTTCATACGAGCTAGAATATTTTTGGCTGAATACTAAAATGCTTATGTTTCCATTCAAGATCTTGTTACTGCAAGCAATATGGTGTTTGACATATGAGTTGATTAGTGTGTTGAAGTATATAGTATATGTTTAATTTATTAGTTTATGGAATGATTAATGTAATTTAATTATATGAATTCAGCATGATAGCATGTCAGTGAAGTGATCAGTTTAATTTATTCGTCACCGGGCTGTGCTCTAGTACAACTGAGTTGTATTTTATGTAAAACATGAACTTTTTTTATTTTTTTGTTTTTGGTACTTCGAGTTTACTTTACTGAGATAATTGATGAATGTGTACATCTTGTAAGTTCAGTGCTTTGAGTTTTGAGTGCCAACTGTGTGTGCATCACAAGTTTGTGAAAATTTAATACTACACCTGTGTCTTGGGTGTACTGGTTGCTCTATGACATGATATGTTGGGTGGACGCTTCATGCCACTTTCTACCATTTTTTACATCTTTTATATCTGTTTTGTTTATCAATTTTCATCATTTATTGGTAATAACATTTAGTCTATTAGTTTTGATGTTATTGTAAATTTTCATCAGTTTTACATGAAATGTTGATTTCTACCATTTTGTACATCTTTTATAGCTGTTTTGTTTATCAATTTTCATCATTTATTGGTAATAACATTTAGTCTATTAGTTTTGATGTTATTGTAAATTTTCATCAGTTTTACATGAAATGTTGATTTCTACCATTTTGTACATCTTTTATAGCTGTTTTGTTTATCAATTTTCATCATTTATTGGTAATAACATTTAGTCTATTAGTTTTGATGTTATTGTAAATTTAGATCAGTTTTACATGAAATGTTGATTTGGCATAATTTACTTTCTAATGGCTAGTAGCCTAGATTTCTTATGAACTTGTTGGATAGTTTACTTAATATTTAAAAGGGATGCATTCCCATAAAAAGAGGACAATAGGGTGGTATTCCTGTGCTCTCAATAATTGGTGTTTGTATATGGCTTGGCAATGAATGCATCAATCTTTAAGGAAAAACCTACACTGTTATCTGTTATGTATTGCATGATGTGATTCTTAACCTTTTAGGCCCTTTTTTCAAAGGATATATGGTTCCATCAATGGTTTTTTTTTATATTTCATAATAACCCCTTGTTTCATTTTTTATGAGATATATTGTCTTTGTAACTTCTTGTCTGCATATTAAATATATATGAATTCCCCCCAAGGATCACATCACATGTCAAAGGACTAGTCTGACCAGCTCATGAGTTTTTGATTCTGCCTCAACGGATTAATTTCTGTTCATTAGTTAGTTGTGACCACTTACCAAAAGTAAACTAAGCAAATATTGTTTGGCCTTCTAAGTATTTGAATTTTAACAAAGCTATTATGTGATGCCAGGTAGTGTCATTATCACATAGACACAACATGAATTTTGCAGCTTCACTGTGCAGAAGATTGAACATCCAGGAATTGGTTACTAATGTTCCTGTGTATAGAAGCACTGGTGGTATAAAATCATGATTACTATATAGGCTATTGTATTATAACTTTCAAAAGTAATCTAGATTAATGGCTTTGACTCGTTACTGTAGATGTTTCTGGACAAGGATTGAGTCTGGTGTTCAGGCGCTGGGCTACTAAGAAGACAGCTGGGTCCACAAAGAATGGACGGGATTCAAAACCGAAGAACCTTGGAGTGAAGAAATTTGGTGGGGAGGTATGAGCTTTATGCTTTAAGCATGAGTATAAATTTTATGGCAGAACCTTGATATGCTGAACATGGTCCATTCACTCTTGGCCGTATTCTTTTCTTATGATGCAGAGGGTGATACCTGGAAATATCATTGTTCGACAACGTGGTACTCGTTTCCATCCAGGAAACTATGTTGGACTGGGGAAAGATCATACACTTTTTGCTTTGAAAGAAGGCTCGGTGAAGTTTGAGCGGAACAAGCTAACCGGTCGTAAGTGGGTGCATGTTGAGCCTAAGGAAGGTCATGTCCTCCACCCCGTGTATGCAGATGCCACTGCATCTGAACCTAAAGTTGCTGTGTAGTGTGTTTGGATTAAAAGTGAAAATTAGTACATCACTGGACTAGTGTTCAAAGTCCAATTATCATTTTCTGTTGTTGGAATATAAAGTCCGCCTGATAAACTTTTATAAAATACAAGTGGAGTTTTATGGATTTAAGTTTGATACTGCTATTGATTAGCAAAAACAAAAATTTGATACTATTTTGCTGAACCTTGATTACGTCGTGATGAAGCGTAATGTAGATGCAGCTTGTTGATGGTACCGCAGGTTTTGATTCTTTGTGACTCTAAACAAAAGAGTCCCACATGCAGCTATTGCTACTATTGTTATGGACTGTAATCTGCAGTCTAGAAATTTGAATGTGTTAACATTGTCTCATGTTCATGGAGAAACCAATGTAGTAGCTCACACACTTATTTTTTGGGCCATGGTTCACCCTGATGGGTTTTGGAACAAAGTTATTCCAACTGATGCGAAAAATGCAGCACTGAAATGAATATCTTTTACCCTTAATAAACAAGTATTATAGAAGATGTCCAGTTGTTATTACCATAGTTTAATTTCTAACATCTCCATGATTCACTACAGACAAAAACTCTTCAATATTTATTCTCTAATGGAACCTTTGTTGTGAAGGAATACCCCACAAGAACGAAAGCATACCCTAAAATTGACAAGCATGAAGTTGATTTTTAAAACTGTGTTTTAATACCTAACTAGCTAACTCCATCTACAAACATGTGAAACTGAATCTTCACATAAAATTGGTCATGTGCATAGAGGACCATAAAGATTAAATCATTTAAGTTTTTCTTCTTCTTCTTCCTCATACTTATGGTAAGTGACCATTTCTTTTGTAAATAACTTTGTACATGAGAAGATGGCAAATTAATGATATTTTTCTATCATATATTTTATTTTAAACTCGAGTATTAAATCATTATTATTTTATTTTATTATATATATCAATATTGTTACATTTACCATTTTTAACTTTTAAATTTACTTATCATATTCTTCAACTTAACTTTATATTTTGATGATGGTTTTCTTCAATATATTAATGATAACAAATATGTAGTGTTACATTGTTATTATTGTAAGTATGATTTCATCAATTTCCTTGTTACTAACAATTTAAAAATATACATACATATATATACTAAATTCGTTAATTAATAAAGTTTAAATCCCAGTCTCAACAATTTCATATTTTTCTCATTTTTTGAAGGTTCCTATTATCCTTAATTGATAGAGAGAAACGAAACAAAGCAAAGGAAAGGAAGAAGAGAGAATGGCGTGCAGAAGCATGATTCGTTGGGCAATTATGTTACAAACTTTTCAATTCCATAAACCTTCTCTTCTTCGTTTTAATATTCATTCAAATTCAAATTCAAATTCCATAACACCAAAACCCCTTAGCCTTCGCCATTTTCATTACACCAAAGGACCTCTTCGTTGCTCTCACAATAATAATGATAATAATAATGAAACGCCGTCGTTTCAGGATGATCAAGGTCCTCCTCAAGAAGCTGTTTTGAAGGCCATTTCAGGTATATGTGATTATTATATGCATAATTGATTATTTTGGTAGTTAGGTATGGACTATGGAGGGATGGAATTATAGAAATGTAATTGATTTCATAATAATCTAATAGCTTTTTTAAATAAGCTCAACACATTCAGCTTCTCTAAAATTGTTTTTTCACCATACAACTACTTTTTGGATTTTTAATCTGCTTTACTAGATACACTCAAAAACAGGTTTTTAGCTCAAAAAAGCTGAAATTCCGATTAACTGAGCTATAAAGTGAGTTATGTGCTTAAAATAAATTAAAAATTGCACTAATTGCTTGCAGAGGTGTCAAAGACAGAAGGAAGGGTTGGCCAAACTACAAACATGATTCTTGGCGGTACCGTGACAGATGATTCTACAAATGAATGGCTTGCTTTGGACCAGAAGGTATATTCAATTTGTTGCTTCCTTTTATGGCATTCTTTATTAATTTTTTTTTGTTTTGCATTTCATGGCTTCTAGTACGCTCCATCTTGTCAATCTATGCACTACAGTAATTTTTGGTCATGGTGAGATTCTGCACTTGGAAAATGGAAAATGGAAAATGGAGTTAACATTATCCGTGTGTTGTTATAATTTGCTGTGTAGGTGAACTCATACCCTGGCGAGCGAGGATTTACTGCAATAGGAACTGGAGGGGAGGACTTTGTGCAAGCCATGGTTGTTGCTGTCGAATCTGTAATCCAACAGCCAATTCCTCAGGTAATGGACTGCAAATTAGTAATTGGACTTATTTGTTGGATCAAATGATGCTGCACGGATGCGGCAAGCTACATGGATCAAATGATGCTATTACTTTGTTGAAAAACAACTCTTCCAAGATTCCATTTAGAACTATTTCCTTGTTAATGGTTTCACATAGAGGTTATATTGGTCTTTCTTCCTCTAAATACCGGACTATCCATTTGATATACTTTTTTGAAATGAAATTTTTATTGGTCTTCTTCTCACATGTCCGAACCGTCTCAGATGTGATTCTATCATCTTTTCCTCAATAGATGCAAGTCCTACTTTATCTTTGCTCATTGATCCAACACATCATTCTCATATTTGCAACACAACCTATGATCTTGTTGCCACTCCGTCACTTAACATCCTCATATTGAGTTGCTGGTCTTATGGTTGTGCCTTATTATTTTCTTTTTACTTAAGAGGCACTTTTCTTTCATAAATAGTGCCTGAACCGTTCCTCCATTTCATTCACTCAACTTGGATCCTATGATTTATATTCTCCACACACCTTATCTCCACTCAACTTGTATCCACTCTTTTGTAATGTGTTTGAGAGCCTTAACCTGGAGACTTAACTTCAGTAATTCGTTTTCAAGATCCTTCTCAAGCCCCCCTCATGTACCTGTGAGACCCTCCAAAATATGCTCACATCAAAAGGGCGGCGCTTTGAGGAGCCTAAAATTAAGTCTTAGCAATGGGGTTTAAAGTCTTAAGAGTGTGAAGTTGAATCTTAGTGGGAGAAATATTAATGTGGTAGAGTTTGAAGACTTAGTGATAGAGAAGGACTAATTTTTTTTTGTAGCACAATAGTCTCACCTTGCATGATGTGATTGCCGTAAAAGAGTTTGCAACAAGAAGTGTGGAATCAGGAATGTTGCATGATTTAGCATGCATCAAACCATAACATTTAAACTTTTATTTGATGGTTGACGTTCATTGTCAAGAACTGTAACATGTTTGTTGTTACAGGGACACGTGAAGCAGAAGTTATCATCAGGAGGCAAATATGTATCGGTAAATATTGGTCCTATCCAAGTTGTTTCTAGTGAACAGGTATTTCTGTTTTGTTCCCTTCTCTCTTTTCTTCGAAATATGGTTCTATTCATAGAACATTAGATTACATCTGTTACATAGCAGATTTTGTCAACATGCAAATGATCTTGGGTGAACGTACATTGATATGGAATTTTATTGCATTTTTAGGTCCAAGCTGTATATAATGCCATGAGGAGGGATGATCGGATGAAATATTTTTTGTAGTCTCAGATTCTTTATAGAATGCTTGTGCCTGCTTTCTACTAGTTAGTCTCATTTGTTCTTTGATTAATCCACGATATCATTGTAGTCATGCTGCAAATTCTATCTGTTTGTGTTTTTATGTAAACATAACTTGGTAGTATGGTTTATCACCTATAATTATAGATAGTATCGTACACATTATTTAATAGTGCATTCAGTTGATGAAGGCCGAATCGTATATGTCCTGTTTGGGGATTTGATTGCTTGTTTCTGAGTGTAAGCAATCAATTGGAGAAGTGATAACTCATCATATCCCACGGTTTAGTTTTAGTTCAAGCTTAGAATATGGTCTCTAGTATTGTGGGATAAGACTTCTTACATTTAGGATGTTTTTACTTACTTTAGACTTTGTACATTAGGATGTCCTTTTTAGTTAGAACTTGGTATCTTAGTTTAGATTTGTAACAGTTTTATCTCTATGATAAAGCTAATTCGAGTGATCAAGGATATTATAATGGTGTTAAGACCAATATGAGAACATAAGACTGAGTCTCAAAAGATTTTCTTATTTCTATAGGACTATGCCGAGGGTCAATATTGAGTACCTACTTGTTTACAGTGGTCTCGGATGTTCTTAATGAGCATATCCAAGAACTAGTGCCATAATGCATGTTTTTTGCATATGATATTGTCTTAGTGGTAGACTCAAGAGAGAGAGGAATTAAAAGGGAAGCTAGAAATGTCAATATAAGCTTTAGAAACATATAAGGAGCGTAAGTCTAACAAGAGGCAGACACACTCTACTTTTGGAGTTAAAAATTGGGGATTATATCATACCATAAGTCATTAGATTTAGGTATATTGAATCAATCATAGAAGAGATGGAGAAATTAATGGAAATGTGAACCCTAGGATTCAAGTTGGCTGGATGAAATGGTAGATTGCTTCTGGTGTCACATATGATAATAAGGTACCACTCAGGCTTAAGAGGAAGTTTTACCGCACAACTATATAACCTGCAATGTTGTATGAGACTGAATGTTAGGTGATACAATGTCAACAAGAGAATAGAGTTGATATAATAGAGATGAGAATGTTGTGTTGAATGAGTGAACACACTAGATAAAATTGGACTAGAAATGAATGCATTATGAAGAAAGTTGGAGTAGCTCCTATTGTAGAAAAAATGGTAGGATCGCACCTTAGGTACCTTAGGTGGTTTTGACATATAAGGAGGAGACCGGCAGAAGCCCTGTAAGGAGAGCAAATTAAATGGAGGCTAGTCCACTTTCTAGAGGAAGATAAAACCAAGAAAAAGCATAGACGAAGTGATCAAGAAACATTTAGAGATCAATATTTTGACAATACACATGATTTATACTAGAATATTATAGTATCATTCAATTCATGTTGTCGGTCTCACATAGTGGAATAATGGTTTGGTTATTGTATAAGTTCATTATGATTACAGTGAAAACATCTTAAAGAAGAAACTAAGTATGGGATTAGAAATCTATACTCTGATGAGAAATGTAACTATGTCTGCAGTCCAGGAGTCTACTTTATTTTTCTGATGTCATCAAGGTGGCCTTTATCTGATTGCCAAGATATTCAAAGTGAATTTTATCTCAACTAACATTTTTCTCTCTATATACTTAGGGAATTTACCTCTTATGGGTCATGTTGATGTTTGAGTCTACCCTATGCCATAAATTATACCAATTTCATTCCATTACAAGAAAAAGTTATTGGAGGGTAGTGTCTGAAAGTGATAGCTGCATAAAGGAAATTGATGTTCTGTCTCTTTTAGGTAATCTATCTAGAATTCCTTTCCTGGGATAAGGATGAAGTAGATGAAAAGAAAACCGTGACCCTAAACTATGATACAATACCTTACTCTTCTGCCACGATTGGCATATTCAACAAGCAACAATTGTTTGCTTATTATTGTGTATCTGTTTTGTCTCTTCTTTTTTCCTTTTAAATTCATTTTATAGTCTAAGATATCAACTAGCATCTAGAGTGTGCAATTTATATTTGATCTGAAATTGAGTTATCATTTTTATCAAACAATGTCCTATGAAACATTCCAAGTCACAAATATCACACCGACATTATTAAGATAATCAAAACAGCACATACTCCAATCCATGTGGGTATATAGTAACATGCTCAATGCCATGCTGAATGAAACAATTTATAATATAGACACTGGGTAGTTTCCCAATCACAGCAAAACTCAAACACTGAATAGAAAACAAGTACATATTCCTAATGTCTTCATTCATGTGGCCATCACCTGCATTCCCATAAACCTGTGATTCATTTTGTCCCCACTTTCTTCAATTAACAAAAACTATAATAATATTGAAAACATAAACAAATGTTACAAACTGAGACAACTTATAAATCAATATGCCAAAGGTGCCCTTCTTCTAATAGTTTGAAACTAATCCATTGAAGATACAAATCATCAAAGTAATACATCATCTTCAGATAAAATATTTTCCATATATGGTCCGAAATCAATCTCCAATCAAGGAACCTACTATATCAACCAAATATTAGGACTTGTTGGCCTCACTAAAATGAAGTAAAAAGATATATCATCTTCAAATAAAATTATTTTCATACATAAAGCCAAGATCATAGTCTATTCATACTCAAAGAACTTGATTATCAACCAAGTATTGTTAATCATACTGAAACAATATCATCTTTTGAATGATATTTTTTCTATAACACAACTAAAGATCAAATCCTAGTCATATTAAAAAAAATCAGCTATAGATTAAATAACCGAACTTGTTTTTCACAATGAAATAAAGTAAATCTGTATATCATCACTCTATAATGTTTTTCTATATACACAGTGGAACATCAAACTGTAATTATACTGAGATATCTGGGCGTAGTGATACAAGCTAAATATGACAAGATTTATGCGAGTAACAGATTTAAGTCTTCAAATAATAGAGTTGGAAAAACAAAACAATGGAGAAAAAGAAATAAAGCAGAAGAAAAGTGTTTTGCTTTGTATACCAAGATATTCCTCACCCAATAGTTAATGAACTAATTCTTTTAATGTGTTTGTCACTTCCTCCAACAAGTGTAGTTGTCAGGAATCGAATTCTCGATTTTTTAGTTTTGACTCTGATGGCCCCAATACAATGTGAGATAGTAACATTGTCTCTAACAAAAAGCAGGAACATCGATGTGATTTGTTTGAGGTGGTATCTCGAAGTGCCACAACCTTCCAACACTCTTAACCAAATTCTTCCTACAAAGAAACTCCTCCGCATAAACCTTCTCCACCTTCCTATTCACATCATGCAAAAACACGTGTGTCACACCGCTTCCCTTCCTTCCACGCGCCATCACCGCCGCGGAGTACACCGCCGCCATCCTCCCCGGCGCCTCCGCAAAATACCCCTTGGGCGCGTCAATCATAATCAAATCCCACTCCGTCTCATACACCTCCTCAGGAAGATTATCAAGTGCTAATTTACACGCGCCGTTGTCACGCAGGTACGCACGCGAGGGAGAACACGCAGGTTCGGAGCGGTACGAGGAGAGAAGCGCGTCTGCATCACGAAGCTGCGTGCGGTAACGAACCGCATGCGCGCGTAGGTTAGGCGCGTCTTTGAGAACGGTCTGGACCCACTTAGGATCTTCCTCCAGGAATAGCGTTGTGCCACGTGGGTTAAATGAGGCCCACATGAGTGAATCATGGCCAAGACCAAATACGAGGAAGTTGCTTGGTCGACCAAGGGATTTGAGAACATCAAAACTTATCTTGATCTCAGAGAGAGATTGTTGGGGAACCACGCGCAAGGTGGCATAGTGGAGTATTGCTTTTAATTGGATTGTAGTTGGGTTGTAATACTCAGATACTCGAGTTCGGGTTCGGGTTTGGGTTATGGTTTGAGTCTCTATACACAATGTGTTGGGTGATTGGATCAATGTCATTATGAAGAATACCGCACCGATCAACCCCGTTATGGCTAACCATAGGAACCATTTTCTCTGTGGCATGGGATACCGATTCTTCATTGATGGATGTATACTATAAGATATAAGATGTGAGGCAAGATCTATGGTATTGAATGAATGTTACTAACTTACTATGTATGTGTCACTATGGGGAGAGAGATTGATAAGTTATGTGAAAGAGGAAGGTGAACATAGGAATGTGGTATTTGATTTTGTCAAATGATAGAATGGGCAATGAATAGAAGTGAGAGAGTTGAAGTAATAATGAGATTGGTGTTATATTGTTTATTATATTTACATGTTACATAGTCACATTGTTATTACATCTCATTTACTCTCTTTTCTTTTTTAGAGGCCAGGTTCATGGAATGCTTTACTATGGGAGTGAGTTTTTTGTTTCCACTTCTTTCATCAGATTTTTATGATTAATCAATAACAATATGACTATATACTTTTTCGATTCTAGGACATGTCATGTCTACCCTCACATGTACAGGTATGGGCCAAACGTCGAGTAAAGAAGGTCCAACATATACAGTTGTTGATCATGCTTGGATAGACGACCTAGCTAGGTAAAGGTCGACATTGACATGATGATATGATCTCATTAACAACGTGTAGGACCATAGACCTTTGCTACATAATTGTCAAGCCGTGTGAATAAAACTCTTATATTATCTGCACAACACATATCTATGCAACATACCTTATCACACCATTTGCACCCCCATGGCCCCTCCTATATGGCGAGAATGGGCCTTGAATACGGCTATGACATCTAGGATAGGCTATAAGTTAACCATCCTGGATAAAGCACTCTACCAGCCGGAGTATGGATGTGCCAAAGCCGCCTGATACAAATAAAGATGTTCACGTTTGTCTGAGGCAGACCCAACATGTCAAGATGTTCGACCATACAACGACACCTACCAAAAAACATTTCATGTTCATTTCCTCTATAAATAAGAGATAACTCCCCATAAGAAAGTTAGCATATTTTATTCTCTTGTACTCTCTCGTATTCTATTCTCTCTACTCATTTTCATATAGCCCATGCACTCTTAGACCATCTTGAGGCAACATTCAAGTTACACCTTACCCAAATTCTAGCATTCCAGCCCGACAACACATCCATACTAAAGAATAATCGTGATGATCATTGTTGACGTTTAAAACTTAAAATACTAAGTCATTGATAAATTTCATATTAAATTTGTGGCTTAAGAGGTAAATATGCCATTTGTTATTTTAATACCTAAAATTTCTGAGTTCGTTATCTTAATTAAGCTATGTATATAATTCATATTTATGGTATAGTTCTTTGAACAACCTTTCGTCATTTAAGATGGATGTAATTTTTATTCTATGGATAATGAAATGACATAGTCACATCACAAATGTATAAAATGATGATAGAGATATCTTTAGTTAGCCTATTCACCATAAAAGTCATATAATATAAGCCTCATAAATTCAAATTAGTAGGACTATTTATAAGATTAGGTTGTTATAGAAATCTATCAACAATACCAGCATAGTTACGTTGGTAGATATAATATATTTTCTTATAGTGGATATCAAATGATTTGTTTATGGTGCAGATATGAAAAAGCCATGCTTTATTGGGAGAAATAGTATCTTTCTACCTTAAAAATAATTACTTTGCACTATGATTCGATTTCACACTTGTTAGAATAAACTTCCACGAACTCCAAAAAAAATTAATTTTTTATCTAAATATAAGAGGATAATATTGGTATAAAAAAAAATATGACCAGACACACTAAAAAATTAAGAAGAATCTTGGAGAGAAATTTATACTTCTACTTTTAAAGTAAAAATATAATCTTATTTTATCTAAAAAGTAAAAGTGTAGTATTATATTACTTTTACATTTTTACTTTTCGTTTTTGATATTCTTCTCTCTAGCTCTATCAGGAGAGAGTATACTCACCTGGAAAATATGGTTATAAGTTCTAATACTATTTATAATAAATTTAATGAAGTTTCATGTTAATAGATCAATTAGTATGACTTACTAAAGATGATTTAATATGAATGAAGATCAATTGTCCTACGTTCTTATTTATATCCTAATTATTCAATTGTTAATACTTAGGAGAGAGAAAGAGGAATATGAAATAAAATTTGTTTAAATAATATTAAAGTTGTGAAATAAAATTATATATTATTTTCATGTGCATCATTTGAATGGTTGGGAGAGGGACAATGGCAGAGTTATGAAAAAGTTGATCCCTGTTCATTTAATAGACTCACAAGGCCTAACCAAAAAAATAACTAAAACATATTATAAATACCACATATAATATTTTTCAACTAATCTAAATTTTAAAAATGATTCATTATATCTACATCTCTATGATATCTCCATTTATAGCTATATATATTATGTCTCTATCCTTATCCAAATCTATATACTATATTTTATATCAATATCTCTAGCTACCCGTACCCATCTCTATATTTATGTATATCTATATTTCATTCCTATCTCTTTTTTTGCTAGGTAAAAAGGGATATATTAAAAACACAAGGGTAATACCTCAATACAAAGACAAATATATTTAATTTAATTTTATTATATTAATGTTTTATTTTTAATTATATAAGTCGCCTACATGTTAATTAGTACATTTTAAAATGGGCAAAAATATCATTTTTCCATTAAAACAATACGAGCATGTTCGTGTCCGCTTAAATTTGTCGGGCAAAACGGGTGAAGCCATCTGAAGGCGCAGGTTGCATGGAATGGAATGATGTATATAATGATGCCGCGTAGAACATAAGATACTAACATGCAGGACACGTAGTTGATTGAAACACAGATTTCATTTATAGCAAAGAAATTAATAATCTCCACCTATACCTACTTCACCCTCTTCATTTATTTCCATCTTCATAATTGCTCTGCTACCCTACATTAATCATTAAAAACAAAAAACAAACAAAGTTTCTTGAACCTCATATATAACTTTATATTTATCACTTAATAATATTTTTGTATAAAATAGAGAAAATCTTAACTAATTTTGACTCAATAATCATTCAGCTGGTTTCTCTTATTACATCTATATATTATTTCTCTATGTCTAACTTATTTATCACCAATAGGACTTTGACATATATAAATTAAATAAATATTAAATTAATTATTTATCACCAACGGATTTAAGTTCTCAAGATTTTAAAATAAATTATAGAAGGAACCTATCGTTCTATTTATTAAGTAAATGATACTGCATTCATTTTTTCACTGAAAAACACTACATTGCTGGAAACTCTTTTACCAACTTTTGTTAGAATTGTATGCTATCGCATTCGACCTTCATTTTTTTAACTTTTGATAATTTGTGTATCGGAACCATTGAGGCTTAGGCATGCATAGATATTTGATTGATAAAAAAATCATAATCTTGTTAATAAAATAATGTAATATTTATGCGTTTATACCGTCTATGTACTATCTACTATTAATTTATATTACTCTTTTTAAAAGTTAATGATGATAAAATAGGAATAGTAAATGATAAAGTGATAATGTATAAAAAATTTACTTTAAAATATACATTTTTTCCTAAAAAAATGATTAGGTGTATGATAACAAATTTAATCTCACTTATACCCAAGGGCGGATCTTCTCAATGGCAGGTGGGAGCATAAATATTTTTTTGTTATATTTCAAAATTCAACAACAAAACTCAAGAATAAGAGGATAATATATATGCACTATTAGTGTAAAGATTTACACACACTAATTACATTAATCACCATTCATTTAGATTACTTTGTTAAAGAGTTAATGAAAGTTTGAATGAATGATAAAGTAACAGTCTATAAAACTTATATACTGCTAGTGCACGCATTTTTTCTTCAGGAACAATACTTCTTCAGAAAAATCCATTATTCTCTCCAAAACTGTCACCTTCTATGAAACTTCACTCTTTTAAGTATCACATGACACATTCTCTATATTTATGATATAACTTATGATAACTCTTCAACTTAACCCATTTAATTTTTACCTTAAATTGTCATATTTATTCTTTATAAGTCAGTTTTTTCAATTGTTTTTTCCACATGCACATTATCATATGTCTATGAAGTCATGACATGATTACTTATGGTTTGTTTGTTTGTTTCTTGCATCAAATTTTATTCATTGGTGTTGTCTTTCTTAGTTAGTGAACTATTTTCTGATTGATTTATTTTAGTGGGGTTATTCCATTCTCGATGTATGTTAGTCTTAATTTTGTTATCTATATTTCTATTTTTTTCTCTTTATAATTTATAATTTTCTTTAAAAAATATTTTTATCAATCTCAGTCCTACAATATTTCGATTATCTATTTGAGAGAATATAAAAACTAACTTTATGCTCAAATTTGTATTCTTCCGAGTTTTAAATACATATAATGTTTATAAGAGATAAGAACTTATTTGTCCTTAGGAATATTTGGAATTTCTTCATAGATTTATTATGTTAAATTCTTTATTATGTTTCTTGGAAATTTAAACATAAGAAAATACCTCATTTTTTCATTTAAAATTTATATATTTTCTAACAATTCCATACATTATTTATGTAGAATTCATAATCTTGCCCCTCTAAAATTATGGTCAAGATCCACCACTGCTTATACCCTTCTCCTATTGATGAATCTCGATCTTGTCGAGTACTAAAAAGTCAGTATTGAAAGAGATAATGACATGTGACATTTAAAATATTTTAATGATGTAAATTTCAAATTGTTTTATATTAAAATTAAGTATTGGACTCTCAATTTGAGTCTCACATCTCAATACTGTATTATTTATGGGGTTTACTTTTGTTGTTCTACAAGTTGTGCTATTGTATATGTCATCAGCTATGATTGATGAAAAAATAATTAATTATTAATTTAAAAACATATTTTCAACCAATCTCATATAAATTGTACATGTAGTACCACAATTTATACGATTTAGTATTTACTCCTTATTAATTTATAACCCTATATCTCTACTTTCGATGTTCAAAATTTGAACCTATCTCTACAGTGTTGGGGTTGCGTGTACCATATGGTGTTGAAAGTCAACTGAAAACAACAAATACTACAATGCTACGTCATCGCCTTAATTACACCTAATCTCACAACATTAAATAGACAACATCTTTCAACAAAGCTCTATCTCCTCCTAAAACATTTCCTTCAAACATTAGTATAATTCCTAGAACAAAAAATATGAAGTACCATCAAAGTAGAGTTAATGAACTCATTTCCTTGTCCTTTGTTCTCATTGTGTGTGGAACATTAGCCACGGTTAATGGAGCAGACGATTTAGCCACGAAATGTGGGCAAGTCGTGGAGAAAGTAATTCCATGTTTGAACTTTGCGACGGGAAAAGCAGCAACACCAACAAAACAATGTTGTGATGCAGTTAATGATGAGATAAAAGAGAGTGACCCAGAATGTTTGTGTTACATAATTCTACAAACTCATAAGGGTAGCCCTCAAAGCAAGCAAATGGGGATTCAAGAGGATAAATTGCTTCAGCTTCCTTCTGCTTGTAATGTTAAAAATGCCAATATCACCCAATGCCCTAGTAAGTATCCTCATCTATATTAATGTCTTTAATCACTTACAACACCTACCTTATACTATAGGTCTAGAAGATATATTGCATTACATTTATTATGAATTATATATAATTTGAGTATTATATATATGTGAACAGAACTTTTGGGTCTACCTCCAAACTCACCAGATGCTGCTATCTTTACAAATGCTTCAAAATTAAGTCCAACTGCATCCACTACTCAACCTTCAAATTCAACATCCTCTACACAGAGCAAGGATGGTTCCTATGGAAACATGATTAAACCTCCTATCATCACTCATATAATATTCTTGTCTTTGCCTTTTGTTCTTATTACAGTTCCAACCGGATTTGTTAGCATTTACATATGATATATTGAATTGAATGCTATCAAATTAGTTCTATACATGTACCCCAAAGAAAAATAATTCTATATAGTGGCATGCAGGTGTGAACGTTTTGTTAGCAGCATCTATGTTATTATGATTGTCTGTACCACTTTCATTTCTTCATCAAATATGGGCCGGGATCACCTGTTCCCAACGATATCTCATTCCTGTCTCAAGCCGATTATATATCGACTCGTCACATGTAAATAAAAGAAAAATTCTAAAATCAAAAAATAATAAAATGGAACACTCTAATTGGTTTGAGATACCGTTTAGGACACTTGATCTACATCCCACTTAATTTGCATCATTAAATTGATTTGCTAATTTACGGTTTCTGGAAGTTTGGTTGGGATCTTCCTACCTAAGGCTGACAATGAACCGAACCAACTCGGTATTCGTTCGAAATTTGATTCATTATTTAACTCGACAAACTTGGTTCATAAACCAAATAAGCCAAACTTGAGCTCGTTAAATAAACGAACCAAACTCTAATTGGATACAGTTCGACTCGTTAGGTTCATGAACTAGCTCGATATATATATATAAAAACTAATTTTTATGTTTATTATTACTCATACATTATTTTTTATATTTATTGTTATTATATATATGAAGATGGTTATATTTATATGTATAAAAAAATTTGTAATATTTTTTTAAAAATTAATTAACTATTTAAGTTGTCCAAATGAATGAATTGAACTGAGCCGAACAGTTCGCAATCTTTAAACGAACCGAACTCGAGCTAAAAAAATAACTCGTAGATCGAATTCGAGTCGAGTTTCGAGCTGAATCAGTCCTTATCAAGCTGAACCGAGCTGAACTCTGATTCAACTCGGTCGGCTCGTTTCCAACCTACCTATACTATTTTTGCCTTTAATTTTCATCTATATCCTACTTAGTTTCATTTCTACTTCTTAGAATATATATTAGCACTAATAATATATCATCCAATACTTTAAGAAATTGGTATGTCACTCTTTAAATTATTTATTAATACATAAAATATTAATTTATTACACATTATTTTTCTTATATATAATGAAAAAGAATTTGCAGAAGAATATACATTTTTCCATGTATTAAATTATTGTGGTGGAGTTTCATAGACTTGAAAGGATTAGTTTGCTTGTACACTCTTAGCCTTCAAAATGATTTTTTGGTGAAGCTTTCCTAATGCTTTTTGAAAAGAGTAATGATATATTCTTATATAAATTTTCTCACAACACTAATAAATAATATATGTTACTTATAAACTAATTATTACTAAATAAAATATTACTTTATGACATATATTATTTTTCTTGTAGAGTTTCGTAGATATGAAACAATTAGTTTGCTAGTCCACCTTTACTCCTTTAGAATGATTTTGTTGGTCAACCTTTCATAATGTTTTAAGAGTGTGCTTCCTCAAAGAGGAGACTAATGATCATATATTCTCATACTCTTCATACGATATTAGAAAGTGACGTATGTATTGTAAATCGATCATTAATAAATAAAATATTATTTTATAATATGTATTGTTTTTTTATAACTAGCGTGTCGATCGGCATTACATAAGGGGTGACCTAAATAGTTGTATGATTAGTAGTGTTATACCACCGTTCAGCCAATGATAACCACAAAGCCCATTCTTTAGGACGTTGCCAAGTCATGGTTCTGAGATAATGCTCTAAACAACGATTGAGGACTTCACTTTGCCCATCAGATTGTGGGTGATATGCAGTAGACAAACGTTGTGAGATGCCCAACTGTTGGAGAAATGATGACCAGAAGTTGCTAGTAAAGAGTGAATCCCTATCACTAACAATATTGGCTGGAGCCCCATGAAGTTTGAAAATTTCAGAAATGAAAATCTCAGCTAATTTGGAAGCAGTAAAAGGATGAGAAAGGGCAATGAAATGAGCATATCTGTTAAGTCTATCAATAATCACCCAAATGTGATACAGAGCAATAGTTGCTAATTATGTTTCTTCATTTGTATTTGCCATTCAGAGCAAAAGATGCCCGAGGGAAGCTGGAAGTGTGAAAAATGTAATAACATTAACTATCCATTCAGAACCAAGTGCAACAGACAGAATTGCGGTGCTGACAATGGAGTAAGCCAAACATCATGAACACAAGTTTTCTTATGGCAAATGGTGGTAGATATATGCAATCATAAGGGGATTGTTACTTTTAGGCTACAAGACATAAAACAACCTTAATATTGTGTTGAGTCTCATTTCTAATTCCATCACAGTTTCAACTACAACAAAAGTAAACACACTCTAGTATTAGACCCTACAGACTATGAAGACATAGACACATACACACACTCTCTCTCTAATATTGCAAAAGTGAACATACTCTAATGTTGCATGTGACTTCATCAACTTGGAACCAATTGAATGAACACATAGACACATACTAGTTAATCCAGCTGGTTGCAAGGAAAACCAGATTCATAGGGTGTGTACCACAGCTGAAACTCTTTAAAGCTATTGTTATTATCAGAATCTGAGTATGAGGGGATACAGATGCCGGAATTTGCTGGTTGCTGATTAGTGTTCCAATACTCTGATGAAGCAAAAGGTAAGATATGATGAGACATTGCTGCATGTGTTGTTATGGGCTGATGAGTGGTACTGGTTGTCCTATTGGAGTACTCTATGGAGAAGGACTTGGATTCATATGCAGCACCCCATGATGAGTTGTTTGACAGAAGAGAGAGAGCACGGTTAAGATCTTGTGTACCATTCAGATCAGAAGAGGTTATTGGATATTCTATACCTGCAACATGTATTTTATCTGCTCAATAATCATTATGAAATTAGCATTTAACCAATTGTTCTAGTTCAGGAATGCCAAAATCATCCTAAGGGCGTGTTTGGAAAAGCATAGAGTTTATTAGAGCATATGAAAATAACTCATGGCGTGTTTGGAAGAAGGGTATTTGAGTTCATGAGAACAACATATGAAAATAAGTTATTTTGTAGCTTATTTCAAAAGAGCAAAAGTTCTTAGTTAAGTTGTTTACCAAAATACGGCCTTATGAAAATACTCTATGATCTTCCTATAAACTCTTTTAAGTAATTAAGAAGATTGTTGAGCACTTAAGTTAACTTTCTGCATCATAACCTTTCATACCTTCATAATCCACTTTTGAGAGTGTTTAGTCTCTTAAAGCACCCCCTCTATGAATGACACATGTCATTCTTAACAGTCTAAATTTAAAATGAAATCATCATGCTCAATTATTAAGAAGAAGCCGAAACAACCTGCAATAATACTCTTGGTTGCTATGCCTTTGGATGTAAGAAGGCCACTGGAATTATCAGAAATCATGGTGACAGCATTTGGTATCTTATTGAAGGCTTTTTCAGGCTTCATGAGAAAATCTTTTGTGTGAAAAGGGAACTTTCTGCTGTGTATGTCTTGGCATGCTAAATTTGAAGCAGTCCTTGAATATGCAAATGGGCTCATTAGTTGCCTCCCATCTGCATAGCAAACATAAATTAGGCAGTGGATATAATAATAATCTTATCATCATGAAGAAACTTTTAGTGCCACTATGGTACTACATTTTGGAACATTTCATACTTCATTCTCAGTTGTGCTACTGTCGAGGTTTGAACCGAAGTGCTTACTGCCTCACGGCTCTACCACCTGAACTAACTCTTGGGAACAATAATAATGTTTTCCTAGTTTCGAAGAATGACGTGTCTAAAAAGTGTTAAAACATGAACTCCAATAAACTACAAGAACAATCAAGCCTTAATCTCACTAAGTGGGATCGACTATATGCATTGAACTATATTCCACGTGATAACTAAGTGAACAACTAACCTTTATTGTTGTTTGGTTTTAACTTTGATATAGGGAAATAATTCTCAGTTATGTTGTAATAAATCAGGTTTGTTTAGAAGTCTCACACTTTTGTGGACATCATGTTTTTAAACTGTCAACACTCGAGTCAAAAAAGGCCATAGTAACTACTTGTATTTCTTGATGTTATTACACAAGTTGATATTAAATGTATTTCATGTTCACATGCATTATAGTGTCTTATGCAGTTTAATAAACAACAGATTATAAGCAATATGGGTTTTGCTAACTACTTAAAGATTCAAAAAGAATAAATATATATCTCCATACAAATGCTCAACACTAAGCACTCCATTGAATATTATAATCAAAACTATATGTTTTGGCATTCTAAGTGCATCAGATGATTCATTCATAGGCCACAAATTTCCTATCACTAAACAAGTAGTTGTTGAAAGTTGGAACAGTTATGATTATTGAAATACACTGGGAAATCACTAAAAAGGATTTTCTGATAAAATAGTTGCCATTAAGGAAAACAGGCTACATTTTAAAAAAAAATCACCACATTTTGTGCTGAGTTTCATTGTTATAGTTCTTCAGAATCATTTTAAGATATCTACTATGCATCAGAAATTGAAACAACTTGCAAAGGTAAGCCAACGACTAAGACAAAGCTAATGGATTTTCAAGGGAAGAAGGACGCCCTCAGTGTCGAGAATTATACCATAGGGTGATAAAGACAAAGCCAGTTTGTTTAATCGGACTGCATCAGGATGTGGTTTGCGGCGCCTAGCATTATGATCTGAAAGACGTCGTCTACAGCTTCTCTTTTTATCATCAAATTCTGACAGACCATGGAACCTTCAACATCATAGGTTAAAGAGTAACCAATTTATTCAACATGTGCCAGAAAGGCCGGAAGCTCAATCTATTAGACTAATCTTAATTCTAATGATAAGTTCTTCACAATAAAAGGTGCCAGGAATGTATCATCATTACTCAATCCTACTTTCATGCAAACAATCAGGTGTTTCTTAAAAAGTTACCTGCTACACTGCTGGCAAAATCGGCATTCTGACCCAGATATTATCACCTTAGGGGATTTCGAATGATTTTCACAAACTCTATGGTTGCGATGGTAACCCTTCGCAGATGAGAGATCAAGGCCACAGCCTTCAACCTGGCAGCTTGGATGTTGCAAGTTCTGACCATTGGATTTACATTTCTTTCCAGCACTCGAAGACGGTTTCTTGGAATCACTTCCCGTGGAAACATCCTCAAGGTACAACCTTTTACCAAGCTTTAGAGTGAAGAATGGTTCACCAGAGACAGAAGAGGGTTCTTGTGCTGGTGAATTTTCAACTGGCTCTTCTTTGGAGAATTTTTGCTTACCAGTTGAATCATCATGTTGAGAACCTTCCAATGTGAACATTGATATTTTGCTATCCTCGTTTGACGATGAATTGATGGAAGCTGATTTTGAGCTCCTTGATGAAGAAGCATGTATTAGTTCAGACTCAGAACAAACACTAACCCCTGATGGATACAATAGCCCAACATTGATTTCTTTATCTGCTTCAGAACTCCAATTTGTGGTTGATTGTAACTTAGGATTTTCTGAAGCTTTTCCATTGAAAAAGAATAAGTTCTCCTCCCAGTCCCATTGCCCCAATGATTTTGAATTCCACTCCATGATGACACCTCAGAAATTCATATAGAATCTGTCACTGTAATCTGAAAGTACAATTCAAGTGAAATTATTACTACTTTGCTTTCACTAGAAGCAAAGAACAGTAAACAAGTCTAACAATAAGATAAACAGGGTTAGTAATTTTCATAAGCAATTAAGAGTTAAAGACCAAATATAGCTGTATAAATGCAGTAGAGAAATCATTAAGGAACAAATACTAAGACTCCAAAAAAATCTGAAACAGTCCCAAATTTTAAGGAATTGGTATACTGCTAATTTCTAAAGGCATAAGCTTTGATTAGTTATTCAGACAACATCAAACCACTTCTTTCTAGCCTTAGTTTGGTTGCATTTCCTGCTAGCCAAAAACTGAAACATGCAGGGAAAACATGCTGGCAGCAGCAGAACAAATACTCAGCAAATAGCAACAGATAAGTATATTTGCCAGTGTAAGTTTTGACCATGTTATTTACCACAGGAAAATTCCAAACATGAGATGCTCCTAGAAGAATTCTTACATTGTTTACATTGTAACCAAAACTAAAAAGCTAATTGCAGAAATCAAACAGATCTGTGCAAACCAAAGTTTTCTGCAAACTACTTCCATGAATTCACAGGCAGATAGGTGGATGTAGTTTAATGTTGCAATGATTTCTCAACCATAAAAACATACAGTGACTCAATTATCTATTATTGCCTTGGTAAATTTAAAGTATGCAATGACTTCCCAACCAATCAATCTCTGTCACTACTAGTATATAGTTAAAGGGTAAAGTTTTTTTTACAATGACATTGATTTTAGATTTTTAGATTTACTTCAGTGCAAAAACCTCATCATGGGAGAACACAAGTCATAGTTTTTGTATCCAACTAAATAGGAACAGAACTTTGTGTAGTGTTGTCCCTTACATCAAACACACACTTAGAGTTTTTTGTTGTATATTTTAAATGTGTATAATGTGTATGATTAAGGTTAAAACTAAGTGAAAGATAGAAGTAATTGTATACAATATTACTATATCAAAATAGTGTTGAAAAGTTGTTATTCATGTTATTCAAGTAACAAAGTGATAGATAAATTCCTATGGAGGGTGAGCTCTAATACTATTATTCCCTTTTCTTATAATTCAAGATTTATCACAACAATGTCAGGAGTAGGTCATTGAATGAGACCCCACAACAAAAAACAACAACCCAACAAATGATGACTTCTTGACATATCAGAACCTTTGAGAAAACAGTGAAACATTAGACAGCAGTTTTAGCCCTTCCTTTTTGTAAAAGAAATAAAGCCTCTACCTACTCTCCCTCCATATCATAAATGGCAAAAAAAAAAACTACACCAATAAAGCATCCTCTCTTTCTTTATGCATGGTAAAAAAACCCACAATACATAAATCTTGATGCACTCACCTTATACTCACAAACGAAGAGACTTTTCGAGCATAGTAAAATAAAAATTAGGAAAAAAAACTATCTTTTTTATTCTCTGAAGACACTATTGTGGATTTGATCCAATGTTTACATGAATCAAATTGTGAAAAATGATATATCGTTCTACATAATTAGAATACAAATCCTACTACATCATAGGAAAAATGACATGTGTCACAAACCACAAACTTGATTAGTTAGAAGTGACATGTTATTTTCTTCTTCTACAGAATGATCTATAGGTTAGTTTTTTAGGAAGTTGATTTTTACAAGAAGATACATCATTTATTAGGATGAGGGTCCCTTTCTCTAGGGAGTTTGCTAGTGCACTTCAAGGCTTTGGTCCCCTCATCCGCAAAAAAAGCACACATTCCTAAAGTAGGTATAGGTTTTTTCTTAAGAGAAAATTTCATGATAAAACCAGATGCAAACAGTAATGATATTTTCATGTAGAAAATCACTTTCTACACTTAGCTTATCAAAAGATTTTTAGCTGATAAAAAAGTGATAAACCCAAAAAAGGCAATGAAGAAGATGAAACCACACAAAAGAAAAGAATCTATTTTTTGTACCAAAAAATAATCTTTTTTTATAGGCTAGGCTAAAAGTCTAGCTTCATAGTATGAAAGTTTTCAGAAAATGAATGTTTTGCATTCTGAGCCTACCCACAAAAGGAAATAACTTTAACAGTAAAAAAGCATTAATGCCACTAGCACTAGTAAATCGTAATCATCATCTTCATCATAGTAACTAACATTCATTGAGGTAAAAACTCATTTTGGTTTCAAAGCTCTGATCTTTCTACAGGAAAAAATGGAATTTGAGAAGTGCACTGAAAAGGGGTGCATGAACAATTTGTTCTATGGTTGTTATTCTCATCAATTTTAGAACAGTAAAAGAATGAACCCAAAAATGAGGTGAGAATAAAAATAGGAACTTGTCTTTCAGATCAACACAGTTGTCGAGGTTTTAGTAAGGTAAGTAAGGTAAAGGCAGAGAAAATAACAGACTCAGAATCATTGTTTTGTCTCCTTATTTGGTTGCATAAGTATCAAATTTGAGAAGAAATATAGGAGTTGAAAAATAAAAATAAAAAGAAATAATAATACTTACAGTTAGAGAGAGTGTTGAGAAATTGGATATGGAATTGAATAAGCATTACAATCCATTGGCATTGAATGATATTTGAGATGTTTTAACAGAGTCCTAGGAATGGACACCTATGTATGAAGAAGCTCTCACACTCACAATTTTTGTGTGTTGTTGTGCTCTAAACAAATAAATAATAAATAAATTAACATAAAATATATATATATATATATATACTACTAAAGCATAAAAAATGTGAGATCTCTCTTATCCATGATTAAAGCAACAACTTCACGTGACCATGTTTTCTCATCTCCTTAATTCAGAATAACATAAGTAAATAAGTGAAAAGCTTCAAATTCAAACCAAATATAATTTCTGTTACTGTTACTCTTCTGAGACAAGAATGAGAATGTGCCAAATATAGTTTGTGCTAATTCAACTCAAACACTCCTACTCCTATTTTTTATCTCACTGTCTCAGCAGGAAATAATGACGTTAGTAATGGGTAAACAAAATCAAAACAATATTTTTTAATATATTATTTTATAGCATCTTGTTTAAGGTGAGAACTTTGAGCCCAGTTATAGTTATGTTGCTCAAAAACACCACTATTGGACTTTTATAATGGGCTTAGAATAAGTGTTGAAATGAGAATAGAGCATTTATCCTATTCTCATATACTCGACTCAACTACTTATTCAAGTTATTCAATCAACCATGGAATTAGTGAGTTACTCTTTAGACTAATCAAACCGGTTAATATTAAAAATTCTAAATTTTTATAATACTAAGAATGAGTTGAAAGCATTATCAAATAATATAGATTTTGCATTTTAATCACAATAGAAATAGACAAAGTTTCAAACTTCATTAAACGACTAAATTTTGTTACAACATAAACTAACAAATGACAAAAAGACTTCAATAGCGACAAACATAAGTACCAATAATCAATTTTTTTGATATGTCGATTTGATTGACTGGTCGAGTCATCGATTTTATGCATAAAATAGTCAAGTCGAGCCAATTCATATTAGTTTTGGTTGATGATCGATTGGATGAGCAACTCCAACTAATAATCTATGATAATTCCTCCATCATCATCGGCATGGTGCAATCATACGTTAATCTGCCAACCAAAAAATATAGCGAAATACCTCCATTTTCCTAAGCAAAATGAATCATTACTAGTTGCAAAATAAGCATTTCAACATTTGCTAAGTTAAGTTTTATCCTTTTGGTATATAACTAAATATTTTTATAAGGATAAGAAATGAATTTTAGATTGATTCAATTTGATAAGGATTGTTCTAACCTAAAATTCGATTTAAGCTTTTGATCTATTATCTATTTTTTAG
The DNA here is from genome assembly GCF_001865875.1 of Lupinus angustifolius. Taxonomy (NCBI): domain Eukaryota; kingdom Viridiplantae; phylum Streptophyta; class Magnoliopsida; order Fabales; family Fabaceae; genus Lupinus; species Lupinus angustifolius. The sequence continues at coordinate 167,413 of NC_032023.1, read as the reverse complement.
CTATAACACAACTCAATTAAAAATTATAAAATATTCAATTAGTATCAAGATGTAGCTTAGGTTGCATCATGTATAGCTCATCATGAATAAAGTATTATTTGTTTAGAATAAAATAGTTGATAAGGATACATGTCGTCTTTTAAATAATATTATTAGGTGTTGTTTTTATATGTAGATGACAAGCATGGCTACATGTTGTCTTAAAAATAAAATAGTATTAAGTTATATAAAGAAAATTGTATAAATACATGTTTTCAGAAAAGGAAAATATGCAAATATTGCAATGGCCTATTAAGAAATGGTTTCCTAGGCCCAAGCCAGTGTGTGGTTAATGTCCAATCCATAAAGATTACATTTTACCATGCTCAAACTTCTTTACCTCATGTTAGTAAAGATGGTAAGTATTTCATGCTGAAATTCATTTAAACCAATGTATTTCCATTTAATACACATATGTAAATTAATTCCTGTATTTTTTTTAGTTTCACACATGTATCCTCGCATTAGAGATAATCTTGTCCGAGTCGAGAATATCCATAAGTATGTGAAGCTAATTCCCCCAATATACATTTTTTCCATTCACAAGACTCGAATACAAAACCTTACTTAAAGGAAATCAGGAATATGTCACTTGAAACAACTGTCCTTCGTAATTAGTTGATGTATATAAAATCTGGAACTCCATCCATGACTAAATGCATGAATGAGTCAGAAAAAAAGCAGAAAAAAGTGATGCATTTTTTGAGGAATTCATTGGTGACAAGGTAATGTCACCATCTTCTGCTAGAGAAATAAAAGGGCACCCCTACTTTCATCATAGATGATATAAAGGAACAAAACAAATAACCCTCCAAAACGACACTTGTCACCATTCACAACCACCTCACATGTGGAACTTAGATTATTATAATAACAAAAGAAAATAAAGCAACTCATTTTATTTGAAGCTTCTTCACTCAATTATATAAAGATAAATGAGACTTTTAAATCAATTTGCATCATAATATTAATGTTAATTTATATAATATTCATGTATTAATATAATATATATAATAATTATAAAGTGTTTTTAAAATATGAATAAATATAAACATTCTCTATATGTATATGTATATATATATATAATTGAGATAGATTCTCTATCCTTGATATAAAAATCTAAGTCGAATAACTATAGTTGAGATTCTTAACTCTATTGAATTTAACACTCAAGTTATAAGATAGAACTTTACTTATAATTCTCTTAAATTTAGGTATATAGATGTCCTTATTTTATATTAAGTTTATGATCTATCACTCTATTTGTATTGGATGAGTTTTAAGATCCAAGGCTGAACTCATTTAATCAATACTTAAATCGAGCTATCCTACAAAGTCCAATTTGAATAGAAGATTTTTGGAGAGAGTTTGGGGGAAGATAACCCAACCATATTATTACGGACATTGAACTTATACTCTCAGGACTTGTTTATTTAGCTCGACTTATACCAGCATTATTCCTCGAATAAAATTGAGCATCCCTATAATTACATGATGATCCATTGTAATATAAGTAGGGATCATCTCTATTAATAAAGAGATAAATATTATTATTACACTAATTTTAATGATACAAATGTTATTATAATTTTATTTTGCCAACATTTCTATTTTTTTTTACTTAATATGTGCATTATGTCATCAATAAAGATCCAAAGTGGTTTAGATAAGGTAACTTCCCTCCCTCCTCGATTTTAGAGTTTATTTAGCAATTGAAAGACATTAAATTATGGTGGCAGATGTATTCCTAAGACAACATATAATAAATGTAGCTTGACAATATTGTAGGTATTTGAACACGTAAGCCATTGTTTACAACCAGACATAAAAGGGCAATAGGGGATGTCCCTGTTTAAAGTCTTCATCACCACTTTTGACTTCTATTTACTATATATATATTTATGGTATATTTAGAGTTTGATTATAAACTCAAAAAATAAACTAATAATTTTTTAATATATTAGGTTTTGTTTCCTTTTCTTTGTTTATAATGCTTTTATAAACCAAGCTGGTAAACAAACAAACTTAATTTATAAACCAAAATAACAAAAACATTCAAACAAACAAGCACGTCACCAAGTTTGTAATATAGTTTAGGCCTAAAAAAATACATGATGTTAATTACTTTTAATAATCAAATGGGGAAAGAAGTTAATAAAAAGTTTAACACTTCTTTGCTAGTTCTTTCAAACATCAACGTCTTTGGTGCCAGTTTGCATTGCACTAATATTAATAAAGTCCCCTCAATAATGTTGGTGTCTATTGTCCAATATGCTTTGTCCTATGTGGTAAACCACTGAACAAGGGAACACTTTTCAAAGCAAATAAGTGGATCATTTTGAACCAGGATCATCTCCGTTAATGGAAAGTCAAATATATGCTTTTACACTTATTTATAGTGGCAAAAATGTAATTTTATTATAATTAAAATGGGTAAATATGTCATTAAAAGTTGTATTTTATTTTATTTTTTTGAAGCATTTATCTCTCTATTAACGGTGAGAATACTAATTCGGGAATTTTAATTGTTTAAGAATTTTACTTAACTTGGATGCTCCTTTGGTCAAATAACTAGACACATTTGGAAGAAGGGGACTTGGGAGATGCATTATTAGCTATATATAAAAATAAACTAAAGTTAGGAATTAGGACACTGTCAAATATCACTGGCAGGTAAACTTCCCCATTTAAGAGTATACCAACCTTATCCTGGTCAATTCTTCAACTATATGTTAATTATTACTTAATTAAAGTGATGCTACTAAAACACTTTCTATTGTTGTGAGTTTTACATAGATGTTACCAAATTATTTATTTACTTTAAAGAGTTTGACGTGAAATTAACTAGTGATTTATAGTATTTGTTGAAAATAATGTTAAAAGGAATGTTTCCTAGTCATTACTCATTTGCTTAATTAACCCCTCATCCGTTTCCACACCATGAATTTGAGATGTTGGAAGTTCTAATTTTGACTTTATGACCATATAATAATTCTAATTAATATGATATCTTACTTAGAGTAAAAAGGGTATGGTTATAATATTATGTCATTCCCACCCATGCTTCCTTGTTAGCTTAGTACTCTTTTTTTTTGTCCTTTTGGAGAGTTAGCAATTATTGAAACAACTATTTTGCGTGGCTTCCATATGCATATTCACAACGTCCCTTTCAAAAGGACCTGCATGGGCTCCCAATGCAATCAATGCACTTTTTAGAAGGAAATATAAAACAATTTCGGATACATAATTCTTTTAAAATAAAAGATACCCTGATGAATATATTGGTTCATGGTTTTTGTAATTCATCATTAAATTTTGAATAAAAACTAAAGAATTTGTTGACGTTTATTTTTTTGGTATTATGTTCTACTCATTAGTGAGGAAGTGTTTGGTTAGAATCTACATCATGTTGTATGTGGGTAAGAACTAGTCTTGAATTAGGTTAGATGTGTACTTAGAAAAGGAAATCTGATACTCAAGTTAGAATAAGCTAATTATTTGTTTTAGAGAGAATATAGTAAAAGTATATGAGGGTAAGTAAGTCTTCATTGTAGAGATTATCTCTATTTATATAGAGGTAGAGTTGAATGTACTCTAAGGTGAATGCTTTATTCATGATGGATTGTATTGCCATACATTTGTCTAGAGTAACAGTGAGTGATTTATTCATAATAGACCATCTACTTTATAGTTTCCCATATTGTCTTCACTATAGACCCGATTTACCTTTATCGTGTGAAGAAGGATAATTACACTACTCTGACGTCACAGTCAGTCCTTTATCATGTAGTAATGTTTTATGAATTTGCAGGTATTGACTTGACCATGTCAGGTCGCTGTGATCCTTTCTTGTAGCTATGTTGGTCACTCGGGGATAACCGATAATTATATGGGTCATATCTTATTTATCCGATAATAAGTCTGATATCTAATCATCGAAAGATGTTGACTAATCACAACACTAGGATGTAACATGTTTTTTTTATTTCCAATCATAAAATACTTCATTTATATATCCTTAACAAACTAGTTATAAAAGTCACTCCCATTTAATTATAGCAGTGACGTGGAAGTGTGGCATGCATGTTATTATTCCCAATAATGTCTATTCAAATCCCAAAATTTTAATGTAGCCAATGAACATAGTTATGAGGATGTATAAAATAGTTATGAAGATGTATAAAATAGTTATGAGGCATTAATAATATTAATTGCATAAGGAACAAAGAGATTAAAATGATGCTCGCCGCGTGCTATAATTAGGTCAGGAATCACCAATTGTTCATTTGATTCAATATCACAAGTTCTTAATTAATCCTTCATTTCAATTCACCTCCTCAATCAATTTCTTTGCCAACAAGTTATAAACTATCATTTATTTGTGCAAGTTACAACTATAATATTAACATAAGATATATTTTCTCTTGTTATCAAATTAAAAATATTAATTATGTCACCACATATTTTACTAAATCACATATTAGGTAGTCCTATTTAAAAATGTTTCATGATCATTCCAAAAATTGTACAAACATATTATCAATCATGTCATTCTCAAAATTAAATAATTTATATTATTATAAAAATTGTTTTAGAATTACACATATATATGTACTTTCATCACTCAATAATATGATTAGTGTCACACCTATATATATATATATATATATAATATTGTTACTCAACAATATGTCTATTGCTATTGTATTTAACAATATAGCTATTGTATCTAAAAAATATTGCTAGTGTTACTCAAATAAAGGTTGATAGAGTGTTGGAAATTGCCAGAAAGAGGGAAAAACTCTATTTATATAATTGGGAACTTAAGCATATAAGCTAATTAATCTCAGATTTTTTTTTCAATTCACTAAAAAAAATACTAACATCTTAGTCTTAACATGCGATATTTTTGGACTCATGAATTTATTTTCTGTGTCACCCTTTAAACTTAAATACATTCTATGATATTTTATTCTCTCTAAAGGGAGACTCTGTAACTCAAACCCATAATTTAAAGAACTTATAGGAGGCTTTAACTTTGACTTCATAAAATTCTACAATGTTCAAGAGTGTGATCTAATATCTAGTAAATAGGTTTCAAGTCATCAATTGTCTTCTAAAATTGAAAGGTAATGAATATGACAACTATGAAGATTTTACTTTGACTTCATAAGACTCAACAATGTTTGAAAGAGTAATCTAGTATCTAGGAAATGTGTTTCAAGTCATATAGGGTGTTATTGAATTGAATTGTAATGAATAAGATTCTCATTGATATAGAAGGATGACATGACAACCATGTACCTATATATTTGGCAAAGTGCTTGAAAGTGTAATATAGTAGTTAGGAACTGAAATTCAAACCATGTATTGTGAAGTAAAACTGAATTGTATTGAATATGATTCTCATGAAATAGAAGGATGATGATATGACAAATATGAAACTTTAACTTTGACTTTATAACAATGACAATGTTTGAAAGTGTAATCTTAAAACCATATATGACCTTATGGAATTGAATTGTAATGATTAGGATTTTAATTTCCTCTTGAAGAACCCATTTCCATTTTCCATATCTAACAAGCTTGGACTTTTTAGAGAGTCAACCTCAAACATTGCTTTTTTGACATCTTCCTCTTTGAAATGTCTGATCAGACTTAGTTGTTGATCAATATAAGGCTATAAGGGTTTTCCCATCATTGCTCTCCACGAGTAACGTTTTATACAATATATATTTTGTATAAATTAATAACTCATATTTTCATATGTTACATTCACACTTATATATATAGTATTAAATAAATTTTGGATTAATGTGAAACTTCACATAGTTTTTTTTGGTAAGAAACTTATCCAAACAAAATTTATTACAAGGTTTCCAGATGCAAGAGCATGTACCATTATATTATTTCTTTTGACTTTTATATTATATAAGGAAACAATTTTATATTACTTAATTTAAATGTCTATTAAAGGAGTGGTACAAGAAATTGACACAAATAGAGTATAGGATTATAGGTAATGTTATCACGTTGGGCATTGAGGCATTATAATAATACTTCATTTGAGTTCAACACTGCATACTATTTAATAACCTCATATTTAATTGAAATTAGTTGTTAATTTCTATGATTTTTTTCTCCCACACTTATTTTTTAACTGAGAACTAAGAAGTATTCTTGATCTTATAATTATGTAATATTTTTTGCTTAGAAAAGTATTGCTATATAATTACGTATTTTCTGATCACGAACTAATACATCTTTAATCTCGTGCCTCTACCCACTCTCACTGCAAGCAAAACTATTTTGGAGGTTCCAAATTTATGAGGTTTGAATATAATTATTCTTTTTCATTAATCATTCTCTTTCCCTTCTTCCATGTGTCCTATCTTGTATTACAAAGAAAGAGCATGAGATGTGTTAAAGAAAACAAAGCCATTTATGAAGAAAGGGTCACATAATTGATATAAAAAATAATTCAAATAAATAGTAAATAATATAATGATAGTGTATAAATATTTAAACTAATTGATCATAAATATTACACTTTAAATTATTTAACTGTACATTACTACATTACACGGTGGATAATGTGATTGTCAGAAATAGAGAAGTGGGAAGGTGACGTGGGAGTTCGGACACAAAAAAGAAATGGGTATGTAGTGATGGCCCAATCACCTTAATTAAAGTGCCACTTCTACCTTTGCCACTTGTTTTCCTCTAAATTACCATTTTGCTAACTTAGATGACTCCTTTTCCTACTTCCACTCTTGCCCCTACGCCCTATCATAGTCTTTTCATGGGTGTCATCAAACCCATAAGAAATGTGGAAAAATCCAATTTTTCTTTTATTCAATTTATCTCTGTTTTAAAGATCAACAACATATCAATTATTATTTTTCAATTTTACCTTTATTTAATACCTTAATCCTCAAGAGATGTGTTTAAATAAAAGAGAAGTAATGAAAAAAAAATAAAAAATAAATAAATGACATATTGGAAATATTATATATGTGACAAAGTTATTTTATATTATTATTTGTTCTTCTGTATAGGAATATAGGGCTATGTGAGCGATTGTTGGGTAAGGAATTTTCTGGAAGTCAATTGAGATTGTCTGGGAGTGTTTAGGTGAGTATCTGAAAAGGTGCTTCGATATTAAATTACTATGCAAGAGGTGTGAGAGCATATTGCAAGAGTAATAGAGAGATCATTATAATATCATCCTTATAGGGGATTCCCTATTTATAGTGAAGAAAATCATATAATATTCTCTGGTAGATACTGTTGATATGACTGATCATCTTGCTCTGTCATGCTTGCCCATACAAGAATGAATTGCTTTATTCTTGTTGGACGACTTTGGTAGGTCCGTACACTATAAGTAATTGACTTATAGTATGCTATAGGCTTCATAGCCATATACTAGGTTTGTCTTTGTCCTGTGATGGAAAGTGGGCACATAATGTAGGTGACATAGGTTTGTGTTGTTCAAGCGATGTAACAGTCCTATGCAGATGGCGTACCAGACGAATAACAGAGGTAATGGTCCTTTGTACGTTTATTGTTGGGATCCAGTTAATCAACAACATATTTCTTTAAATTATCCTGTTGATCAAACCAAATCCAAAGATGTTCAAAATGAACTCATCTTACCCAGGACTTATCCAACACTCAACTATTTTGTCCGATGGCATTGTTTTTTGTACCAGAATATAACATATGTTTTCTTAATTTATATATTTTCTTATAACAATGCAAGTGAGACAATTAAAAAGAGAAATAATATCAAATATATGCAAGTCACATGCAAATGAATATAATCATTCCATAAAGCAAACACTGCCTTAAGTTCCAACCTTAGATTAATTTACTCATATACACCAATTTCCTTTTCCCACTTTTTCACCTTTTGTTTTTGTTGCCTCCTACCAGCTAAACATGATAAATAAAAACCATACAGAGAGAGGATTACATCATTAAATTATATGTAAAATTACATAAATGCTCACCCGTGAAGTACTAATTGTAATATAACATAACTTATAATAGAAAAAATAGAATACGGAATGCCTAACCTAGCTAGTAGCCATCCTATGTTTTTAGGTGTTTGTTACAACTACATTATCAATTTTATAAAGTGCATGTTATTTTATCAACTACTATTATAAATAAATGGTGATGTTTTGTTTACCACAATTTTGTCTTCATTTAATTTTATAATTTTTGTTCGAGTCTTTCTGTCGATTTTTTTATTCAAGGGTCATATAAAATACGATTAAGTGTCTATTTGGTGTCAAAACTAACAACATTCCATTGAATTTCAATAACTAAAAAGTGAAAGGGTACCTAAAAAGAAGAAGTTCCCACTAAAGTGCGAATGGTACTCTTTAATTTTGATTAGTTTTAGTGATTGTAGAATATAATAAACTCCTAAATATTTAATTTCTTAAGTTTTGTAAGGGTCAACAAAATGGTGCGTAGATTGGAGGGATGAATATAAGATAATAACACCATCCATGGATAATGCCTTATCTCCCAACCTACCCATCTTCCCTTGCTTTCATGTGAAACTTGTATTTAAGATAATTGTATTAAATATTTTGTTATTTTTTCAATTATTATTTAATGATTAATCATACTCTAATTACACAAACAAAACATTAGTTATAGTAGTGTAATACCCCAGTTAATCCCCAGATACACCAAAAGGTAGTAGATTCAATTCATGAAATTGACAATTGTTAAGAGGGACAACCACACATTCCAAAATTTAAAATAATCAGTTTCTTAGCGAAAAAATAAAAGAATATACTTAGTTATACAAAAAAAACTAATAAGCATATGTCTATAAAGTTTCAGGCATCCCACAATATTGTTCAATCTCCTATCATATATTTTGATTGATACAAAAACTATCTTTTAGTAATAATAATTGGATATTTAAATTAAGGAGCTTTACTATATCCCCATACTATTAAATGAATTAATGAAACAAATGTTAAATAAAAAAGTAAATATATTATCAAATTACAAATATAAAAAACATTGAAAATGTATTGAATTTATTAGGAGGATTCTTACAAAAAGTGGTTAGAAGCATTTGAAAAATGATTCTTAAATCCATTGAGCAATGGAAATATCTAAGAGATTGTGAATAGATGTGGTTGAGTGTTGATGGCAATATTGTAAAAGTAATAAAGGGGTATCTAATGCCATTATTCTGCACAAAAAAGTTTATGCTTATTCTTGATATTGTGGTTCCATGCAAGGGTATTTTATGTGAACAAAAACATAGAGCAATGCAAAATTAGAAGCACACTCAGAGTTAAAGACTTAGCGTGTAGAAGTTGTCTAAGTGAAATGGACGGATAGGGATGTGAACACAACTACAAAGTAAAGGAAAGTTGAGAAAAGCAGTGATTTCTGTTCAGTGGAACTTCAACTTTTTCTGCCATCTATTACATACTATATAATAAAATATTTCTTATTATATGTATTACCATTGTGTTAAATTAATATTTATGTCTCTATAGTATTTTTATATTTTTGAGTGGATAGTTGGAAAAGAGAAAATGGCCAATACAAGAAAACATTGTTGCTATCATATTCTTATCATGTCTTTTGCAAAATTCTCCTATCTCTCATTGTTCATCAACTCATTCTTTTAAGTTCCAAGTCTTTTCTAGCTTCATTTTCATCCACTCCATTAATTTTACTTCTATCTCTATCTTTTTAAACTGTACTTCTTGTTCTACTTTTTTTGCAAAAATCTATGCTTTAAACCTTCAACATTAACACTATCTTGCTTCTTCTCTATATTGTCTGATCTAAGAAATTTGAACATCATTGCAAGCTGGGTTTCTTCATTGTGTAATGGTAACTTCAGATTTGTTAACTAAAAAAGGAATCTTTGCAGGTTAGTTTGTGGCCCCTCTTTTTGTTCTATGTTATTGGTTTGGTAGAATAGTAACAAGTATCAATTTTATGTTTTCAAATTAGAAACTAAGAATGATTCTTATAAGGGTGTGTTCATTTTCATATATCTAAGTCATATTTTTCTGTTGTCATTCTGAGATTCAGGCTAGCGTTGATTTGGATAAGATAGCATCTTGTCAGAAGTAATGTTTCATTGAAATCTGCTTTGTTTTTCAGGAATTGGGAGGTGGTTGGCGTTTTTCTTCTTCATTTCTTGACTTCTAGTCTCTTGCAAGTTACAACAATTTCAGAACTTTTTTTTTTCTTTCAATAATAGGATTTTAGTTTTTTCTGGAGATTCTGTGGATTTGACAGTGATTCACAATTCCACTTACCTGTTCATAGTTAAGTTGTGTTGGTTACTATTGTTGATGAGTTTGGTCCATGTAGTTGGGTTTGGTTTAAAAGTGGGGCATCTACTTTTAGTGTTATGTTGCTGGATTGTGTCTATCATTTACCTCAACTGGTTAACTAAGGACACCAAGATGGGTTTTCTAGGGGTTAGTGGCAGCAAGATGTGGTGGCTGAAATTGTGGGAGAAGATCTTAGGGAATAATGTTCTAAGTCATCAATACTATTACGAGTATATCGGGTCAAAGAAAGTGAGGAAAGCATTGTGGAAGAAGCTTTTGCTGATATGGGTAATTGGTTGGTGCATAGTGTGTTTGTGGATCTTTTGTTGCATGAGCTTACAAGTGATTGAGAAGAGGAAAGAAACATTGACAAGTATGTGCGATGAAAGGGCTAGGATGCTGCAGGATCAGTTCAATGTGAGTATGAACCATATCCAAGCCATGTCCATTCTAATCTCAACCTTTCACCATGCCAAGGACCCCTCTGCCATTGACCAGGTACCTAGATCTCTCTTTATCCTTAACTGGTTAGAATTGTCTTTATTTTGAACCCGAGATCATTAGTGTCATCATGTTAACAAATAAATCTAACTTGAAAAAGATGTAGAAAACTTTTGCCAGGTACACAGAAAGAACTGCTTTTGAGAGGCCCCTTACAAGCGGTGTTGCATATGCAGTAAGGGTGCTCCATTCCGAGAGGGAACAATTTGAGAAGCAACAAGGGTGGACTATTAAGAGGATGGATAACTTGGAACAGAATCCGGTTCATAAGGATGAATATGCCCCCGAGTCATTGGAGCCGTCCCCTATTAAGGAAGAATATGCTCCTGTCATCTTTGCACAGGATACAGTTTCGCATGTCATTTCTGTTGATGTGCTTTCTGGAAAGGTAGCTTTTATGTTTATGTATCACATATGTATTGCCTTTCTATCTCATACTGAGCTGAATTGTCAAACATTTCTTGGTTGTTAGTTTTACCTTAAATGTTTGCGTTAACAAGTGTCTAAAGGACATTGTTTAAGAAATATGAAAGAAGAAAATTAGTGATAGAAAGCAAGTCCCCTTAGAAAATATGGGCAATGGAAGTAGTCTCTGATTTTGTGTGCATCAAAAATCTCAATTGTAATTGTGATACACTACTTTATAGATCTTTTGCACCATCGACTAATCATTAAAAATATACAACTCGCAGTCATAAATGTGGTTATATAACCAGGAACTGATCGATAGTGTGAAGTTAAACTGAACTCTTTAATCAATGACAGTGAAATTTGGAATGATGATTGTGACCATTATCCACTTGTTTATCAACAGGAAGACCGTGAAAATGTGTTACGTGCAAGAGAATCAGGCAAAGGGGTATTAACTGCTCCCTTCAGGCTTCTCAAAACAAATCGTCTAGGGGTGATATTGACATTTGCTGTCTACAAGAGAGAACTTCCATCAAATGCAACCCCAAATGAAAGGATTCAAGCCACTAATGGGTGTGTATAGTTTTTTTATTTGTTTGATTTTACATTCTGTGAGGTTTTTATTCATTGAGGTTATTTAGCACATGCACATTTCCTTAAGGTAATTAAGCCTCTGTTTGGTAAAACTAGCTTAAAAACAACTAGGTGAAAATTAAAAGCCAAAAAGCTAGGAGTTAAAAACTTCTGATTGTTAAGCTAACTGATTGAATTTAAATTTTTTGGTAAAATTTGAACCAGCTGATAAGTGAAAATTACTCAAAATGTCGTAACTTTAAGCCACCGCAAGTCCTATTGACTTATCAAATCATGAGTGATATATTAGGAACTTCAAAAGAAAAATCCTCAAGTATCTTGTCAAGCACACAAGAACTCTGAAGTAACTACTACACCTAGCCTATCCACTGATCATTTAAAGGTACAGCATTTGAATTTGGGGGAAAAATTGAGTTATGTTAAAGATAGGTAGTTGGAGATGTGTAAAGAAGATTTGTAGAGGCGCCGATACAATAAGTAGAGTAGATTAGATGGAGGGGAGTCAAACCTCCCAGTTCTCAGAGCTAGAACGAGACCACGAAGGTATTTATAAAATTAAATATCTTCATATTATAAAATGAAATGGTAGGTAACTATTGTGTAATGGTAACTTCAGATTTGTTAACTAAAAAAGGAATCTTTGCAGGTTAGTTTGTGGCCCCTCTTTTTGTTCTATGTTATTGGTTTGGTAGAATAGTAACAAGTATCAATTTTATGTTTTCAAATTAGAAACTAAGAATGATTCTTATAAGGGTGTGTTCATTTTCATATATCTAAGTCATATTTTTCTGTTGTCATTCTGAGATTCAGGCTAGCGTTGATTTGGATAAGATAGCATCTTGTCAGAAGTAATGTTTCATTGAAATCTGCTTTGTTTTTCAGGAATTGGGAGGTGGTTGGCGTTTTTCTTCTTCATTTCTTGACTTCTAGTCTCTTGCAAGTTACAACAATTTCAGAACTTTTTTTTTTCTTTCAATAATAGGATTTTAGTTTTTTCTGGAGATTCTGTGGATTTGACAGTGATTCACAATTCCACTTACCTGTTCATAGTTAAGTTGTGTTGGTTACTATTGTTGATGAGTTTGGTCCATGTAGTTGGGTTTGGTTTAAAAGTGGGGCATCTACTTTTAGTGTTATGTTGCTGGATTGTGTCTATCATTTACCTCAACTGGTTAACTAAGGACACCAAGATGGGTTTTCTAGGGGTTAGTGGCAGCAAGATGTGGTGGCTGAAATTGTGGGAGAAGATCTTAGGGAATAATGTTCTAAGTCATCAATACTATTACGAGTATATCGGGTCAAAGAAAGTGAGGAAAGCATTGTGGAAGAAGCTTTTGCTGATATGGGTAATTGGTTGGTGCATAGTGTGTTTGTGGATCTTTTGTTGCATGAGCTTACAAGTGATTGAGAAGAGGAAAGAAACATTGACAAGTATGTGCGATGAAAGGGCTAGGATGCTGCAGGATCAGTTCAATGTGAGTATGAACCATATCCAAGCCATGTCCATTCTAATCTCAACCTTTCACCATGCCAAGGACCCCTCTGCCATTGACCAGGTACCTAGATCTCTCTTTATCCTTAACTGGTTAGAATTGTCTTTATTTTGAACCCGAGATCATTAGTGTCATCATGTTAACAAATAAATCTAACTTGAAAAAGATGTAGAAAACTTTTGCCAGGTACACAGAAAGAACTGCTTTTGAGAGGCCCCTTACAAGCGGTGTTGCATATGCAGTAAGGGTGCTCCATTCCGAGAGGGAACAATTTGAGAAGCAACAAGGGTGGACTATTAAGAGGATGGATAACTTGGAACAGAATCCGGTTCATAAGGATGAATATGCCCCCGAGTCATTGGAGCCGTCCCCTATTAAGGAAGAATATGCTCCTGTCATCTTTGCACAGGATACAGTTTCGCATGTCATTTCTGTTGATGTGCTTTCTGGAAAGGTAGCTTTTATGTTTATGTATCACATATGTATTGCCTTTCTATCTCATACTGAGCTGAATTGTCAAACATTTCTTGGTTGTTAGTTTTACCTTAAATGTTTGCGTTAACAAGTGTCTAAAGGACATTGTTTAAGAAATATGAAAGAAGAAAATTAGTGATAGAAAGCAAGTCCCCTTAGAAAATATGGGCAATGGAAGTAGTCTCTGATTTTGTGTGCATCAAAAATCTCAATTGTAATTGTGATACACTACTTTATAGATCTTTTGCACCATCGACTAATCATTAAAAATATACAACTCGCAGTCATAAATGTGGTTATATAACCAGGAACTGATCGATAGTGTGAAGTTAAACTGAACTCTTTAATCAATGACAGTGAAATTTGGAATGATGATTGTGACCATTATCCACTTGTTTATCAACAGGAAGACCGTGAAAATGTGTTACGTGCAAGAGAATCAGGCAAAGGGGTATTAACTGCTCCCTTCAGGCTTCTCAAAACAAATCGTCTAGGGGTGATATTGACATTTGCTGTCTACAAGAGAGAACTTCCATCAAATGCAACCCCAAATGAAAGGATTCAAGCCACTAATGGGTGTGTATAGTTTTTTTATTTGTTTGATTTTACATTCTGTGAGGTTTTTATTCATTGAGGTTATTTAGCACATGCACATTTCCTTAAGGTAATTAAGCCTCTGTTTGGTAAAACTAGCTTAAAAACAACTAGGTGAAAATTAAAAGCCAAAAAGCTAGGAGTTAAAAACTTCTGATTGTTAAGCTAACTGATTGAATTTAAATTTTTTGGTAAAATTTGAACCAGCTGATAAGTGAAAATTACTCAAAATGTCGTAACTTTAAGCCACCGCAAGTCCTATTGACTTATCAAATCATGAGTGATATATTAGGAACTTCAAAAGAAAAATCCTCAAGTATCTTGTCAAGCACACAAGAACTCTGAAGTAACTACTACACCTAGCCTATCCACTGATCATTTAAAGGTACAGCATTTGAATTTGGGGGAAAAATTGAGTTATGTTAAAGATAGGTAGTTGGAGATGTGTAAAGAAGATTTGTAGAGGCGCCGATACAATAAGTAGAGTAGATTAGATGGAGGGGAGTCAAACCTCCCAGTTCTCAGAGCTAGAACGAGACCACGAAGGTATTTATAAAATTAAATATCTTCATATTATAAAATGAAATGGTAGGTAACTAGAGGAGTTCCATTGTTACATGGGTATGGGAAGAGTGAAGAGTCACAAGTGAGACACCACGTCTTGAACCAAAACCTTAAGGCATTAGTTCCATGGGCCTTTCCTTCTTATAAACTCTTTCATTCCTCCCCGCATATCCAATGTGAGACTTCACACTTGAATAAACCCAACAGATATGTTGCTATGTATAAGGTTCAGTTTAATCTATAAGGAAACTTAATACTGCATTTGATTTTGGTTAAGAAATTCATGAACATAGATAATTTAAGAGAGAAGATGTGTAATGTTTTCACTCACTGCCTTGCAGGTATCTTGGCGGGGTCTTCGATATTGAGTCTTTAGTGGAGAAATTGCTTCAGCAACTTGCTAGCAAGCAAACAGTAATTGTTAATGTGTATGATACTACAAATCATACCCACCCTATTCCCATGTATGGTTCAAATGTATCAGGTGATGGCTTCTATCATGTTAGTGCTCTTAGCTTTGGAGATCCTTTCAGGAAGCATGAGATGCATTGCAGGTACTCTATTTATATCTCTTCTCCTTAATGTTCGACAAGTTTGGTTAGCATAACATTGGAATCTCAGAATAACTAGAATATTTACCTGGTATGGGTGGTTTAATGCCATATATATAACACAATTTGTGTTTGGTGTTAGCAATAGTTTCATTGCCCAATTTAAATTTCGTTTATTCGGAGTTATCACATTTTTTTTCTAAGGGTGCATTTGGTAAACAACTTAATTGTGGACTTATTTAGTAAGCCTTTTTGGAATAAGCTAAAAAGAGTTTTTATAAGCTTCTCCAATAAGTTTCTTGAAATAAGTTAAAAAGGAGCTTATAGGAAAGTCATAAGCTATTTTCATAAGCCCAAATTAGCTTTTTGTAGGCTCTTCCAAACTCCCCCTTAATTTATTTATTGAAATGTTAAACTAGTTGAAGACTTGAACTATGCATAAAACTCAAGTTTGGAGCTGACACAGGTTCAAACAGACACCACCATGGCCATGGTTGGCAATAACTACATCAATTGGAATCCTTGTTATTGCACTCCTTGTTGGACATATTTTTCATGCCACTGTGAATCGAATTGCAAAAGTAGAGGATGATTACCATGAGATGATGGAGCTTAAAAAACGAGCCGAGGCAGCTGATGTTGCAAAATCCCAGGTACGCATAATGTGGTATTTCTAGTTGCTATATAACTTGTTATTCAGGCTTAAAATTTATACTGATCATGTGAACATAATCAATTATTAAACTGCAGTTCCTTGCTACTGTTTCCCATGAGATCAGAACACCAATGAATGGTGTGTTAGGTGAGTAGTAAACTCAAACTTGGTTTATTCCTGTGGTATGATGTACAATATACTGTATAATGTTCGACAATACACATCACAAAATGAAAACGGAAATGTTTCCCTGTACATTTGTGCACAACAACTTTTGTAAAACTGAGTTTGATAACACAAAGTACCAGTATTTTGTGTTGTAAAAAGAAAAGTTGTCAACTTTCTCCATATGAATTCCAGCGCTCAAACAAAAATCTTCTTAAGCCATGACCTTGCTTTAAAATTGGATTTTCAGGTATGATGAACATGCTTATGGACACAGATCTAGATGTAACACAACAGGAATATGTTAGAACGGCACAGGGAAGTGGAAAAGCGTTGGTGTCAATTATAAATGAGGTTTTGGACCAGGCAAAGATTGAATCTGGCAAGCTAGAGCTCGAGGCAGTGTTGTTTGATATAAGAGCAATTTTGGATGATGTGTTGTCACTATTTTCTGAGAAGTCTCAAGCAAAAGGAATAGAGGTAATATATCTATCTCTCTGAACTTATGATGCCTCTTTATCATGATGGAGTTTTCAAAATGTGCATTTTCTAATAATAACTTGATGATGGCTCTTCATCTGGGAGCACAGTTGGCAGTTTATGTGTCAGATCGAGTTCCTGAACAGCTAATAGGCGATCCGGGAAGGTTTCGGCAAATACTTACGAATCTCATGGGTAACTCTATCAAGGTAAGTCTATTAGGAGAAATAAAGATATAGAGATCTGCCTTATGCTTAATTTTGTGTTTAAGATTGTCTTAAGAGATATGCTCCAGTCATTATAGTGTTGTGGAGTAATTTACGTAAATGAGAAAATTTCTAATCAGTGGTTCAGCCAAAAATGATTATCTCTAAAGTAAAAATGAGATGTCTGTTTCTTGAATATGTATCATTAAAACTGATTATGCAATTTTTTGGCATGACAGTTCACAGACAAAGGGCATATCTTTATCACTATCCATCTAGTTGAGGAGGTTGTCCACTCAATAGAAGTTGACAAAGAATCGACTTCAAAAGATACCATAAGTGGTTTCGCTGTTGCTGATAGTCGCCGGAGCTGGGAAGGATTTGAAGCTTTCAGTCAAGAGGGGCCACTTGGTTCTTTGTCATCAACCTCAAGTGATCTCATCAATTTGATTGTATCTGTTGAGGATACAGGTGAAGGTATTCCTCTAGAAGCACAGTCACTCATCTTCACTCCATTCATGCAGGTCGGTCCATCGATCTCTCGAAAACATGGGGGAACAGGCATTGGTCTAAGCATTAGCAAGTGTTTGGTTAGGCTAATGAATGGAGAAATTGGATTTGTGAGTGAACCTAAGATTGGATCCACTTTCACATTTACTGCTGTGTTCACCAATGGATGTCCTAATTCAAGTGAGTGTAAATCCCAGCAAATCAATAACCGACCTCACACTGTATCCTCCGAATTTCAAGGCATGGTTGCATTAGTTATTGACCCCCGACCAGTTCGAGCTAAAGTGTCAAGATACCACGTTCAGAGACTTGGCATTCATGTTGAGTTAGTTTCAGCTTTCAATCAAGGTTTGTCCACCATAGGCAATGGCAATATAGTTATCAATATGGTCCTGATTGAACAGGAGATATGGGATAGAGATTCAGCCATTTCAACCGACTTTGTCAACAATGCTAGTAAAGTTGATCGTGGCGGTACTCCTCCTCCAAAACTATTCATTCTTGTCAATTCTAGCAGTTCTATAACATCAGGTGTTCATAATCCAACTGTCATCATAAAACCTTTAAGAGCAAGTATGCTTGCTGCTTCGCTACAACGAGCCATGGGCGTTGGGAACAAGAGGAATCTTCAAACATTATCTCTCCACCATCTTCTTCTTGGCAGGAAAATTCTAATTGTAGATGACAATAGTGTGAACCGCACCGTAGCAGCTGGTGCTTTGAAAAAGTATGGAGCTACTGTGGTTTGTGCAAGCAGTGGAAAAGACGCCATCTCTTTGCTGAAGCCACCTCATCAGTTTGATGCCTGTTTCATGGATATTCAAATGCCGGAAATGGATGGGTACGTAACTGTTAAGTACTTGGACTCTTAAATTCTTGCAACACAGCAATGCCATGATTAATGTGACAGTTCTAAATTTATATTTATTTAATTTAAATTTAGATAATTGCTATTTCTAAAAATGCACTTATAATTGCTAATATACATCATTTTCCAACAGTTTTGAGGCTACAATGAGAATTAGGGAGATGGAACGCAGTATGAACAGAGAAATGTCTGTGGAAAATAGTTCAAAATGGCATATACCAATTTTGGCTATGACTGCAGATGTGATCCAAGCTACACATGAGGTATGCCTAAACTGTGGCATGGATGGATATGTTTCAAAACCATTTGAAGCTGAACAGCTTTATAGAGAAGTTTCGCGGTTTTTCCAATCATCTTGAAATAGAAAATACAGAGCTCATGTAAACCAGATGACTCATGATAACAGAAGCATCGGTGTCGGTTCATCAGGATAGTTAGAAGTGCATAAATAGGTTCAGAAGTCTACTCAAAGTAAGTTCCTTATTTTGATGATAAAGAAAATTCCCCCCTTCAAAATGATTGATTCTTTGGTTTGTGAGCTATTCCATTGTCTTATTCTTGGTCTAAAATATTGTTTGTTGTGGCAGGGAGTGTACATAGGAGCCAAGTTTGATTGGTTGAGGGGAATTTGAAGACCCCATGTGTATTATATGATACAACAAGTTCAGGTGTCTAATAATAATAGTAGTGAAAGTAACAATACTTTAGTAGATTTAGATTTGTATGTGCATTATTTATGTATATATGAGATTGATTGAGATGGGTTAGAAAGAAATTAGCTTGTTGGTGACAAAGGTGGCAGAAAGGGAGCATGCACCATATGAATTACAACAAAGACAGCTTCTTAATAGTGCCACATTTCAGCTTTTACAAAACATGTAATTCATACATTATTGTAATGTATAATATTTGAGTCATCTATCATTTTTTTTTACCAATTTGTGCATTTAAAGTTGTGGAATTTCTTTGACTTGTTATATGTTGCCTTCTTTTATTTATTTTAAGATATATGGTGTAGATGGGTCCACTTGTAATAACATGATAAGAATTGTATAGATGAGTTTAGATTATGGGGAAAAAATGTACGTATATATTATTATTGTATAAAAGTATATATTATTATTGTATAAAAGTATATATTATTATTGTATCATCCATCATTTATTTTTTATATCATGGATTATTGAATAAAAGTAAAATAAAAATAGACGACAGATGATGCATTGATTGTGTATAAATCTTTATGCTGATATTATATTCTTAGATTATTATATTTATACATCTGATCGTAAAAATTTATACACAATCATTTCATTATTTACCATTCATTTGAATTATACTTTTTTAAAGAATCGAATGATAATTAGATATAAATAATGAATTATACAAAGTCACTAGATAGAACATATAGTACATATTTTTTTTCTTCCTGATGAGTTTAATACTCGTTATTTTTACAAAATGTCATAATTTTGATAGATTTGTTGTAAAAGAAATTGTTAAGTTTTAGTTATTTTATATAATAGTATTGATAGAAATATTACCTTATGACAATTGCATAACTTGAGTCTGAACATTAGAAAATCTATAATGAACAAAGTTATGGTTGCTATGTGTATGAACAAAATGTAATAGATAAAAAATCAGTTTGTAGTGGAATGGAGTGGAGTTCCTTTGAGAAGAAGTCATCATGAAATGGAATTCCAAGGTCCAACCAAATTCCTAAACAGTAAACACAAGTTACTACAATTCCTTCCTTCAAAATCACATAATCATAACAACTATAAGCAACTTATTGAGATTTAGCATATGAAGCAAGTTATTCTTAATCCAAATCCAAATCCAATCTCAATGACAAACACCACATGCAAATTCACATTACCTTAATCATCTACAACCTACAAATACTACATTTCCTGTTCCATTTAACAACACACATACAAACATCATATTTTCACAAACTCTAGTTAGAACAAAAAAAATGTCATCAGATTGGGGCCCAGTAGTTGTTTCTGTGGTGCTGTTTGTGCTATTAACACCTGGCCTCCTATTTCAGGTAAAGTTATGATTTTTATAAAGGAAAGATATATATAATTTTGTTATTATTATTATTGGATAATGATGTACATACATACATACATAAAACATTGTTGTTTCAGGTACCTGGTCGATCAAGGTGTGTGGAGTTTGGTAACTTTCAGACAAGTGCTGCTGCTATACTCATTCATTCTCTCCTCTACTTTGGTCTAGTCTGTGTTTTTTTGATCGCCATTAGAGTCCATTTTTACACCGGTTAATGCATCATAACACAAATGCTATCAATTTCATATGTGACCCACTAAATAAGATGAACTCATCCACAAGAAATTTGAGTTGAAAAGTATGTTGGTAGCAATAGTCTAAGTTATAAAGGAAGGAATCCATATCAATAATGGATTCAATATCATACAATTTTAATTCGAGTCTAGAGTTCATTCATGTTTACACATTTCCTTTTTTTTCTTTCAGTTTGTTCAATGTTTTTCTGTGTTTTCGTTAGTGTTAGCAACAGGTGATGTTGTTAAGTCTTTATACTTGGTTTCTTTTCTTGTATTTTTCAATTGATATGGCTGTATTCAGTTTTCTGGGTTGAATGAATCTTAGTACCATGATTCACTATTACAACATGCATTATGCTATATCTTTGTATTCTGAAAGAGTTCAAAGTTTATAGCTGAAATATAGTAGTGAAGTACTGTAAGTTTGTTGGTTTTCTTCAATAATTATTGACAAATTAACTTCATAATGTCATGCTCAATCACCTTAGCATACTGAATAAGACACATCTCAACCTCATATTTTTATAAAAAAAATTTGATACCTACAACAATGATTTCAAAATACATCATCACTCACCTCAATTCTCAACAAAAATAATTTACAAATGAGCTAACAACAAAGGTGAACTAAAATAGTTGAAAACTGCAAAAAGGAATCTGAGAATAATCCCTCAATATCTTCATAACTTTACCTGAATCTATTTCTAATGAACAGAGAAGTCATATTCACAACTTAAGTTACTTAAAAAAAACTAGTCATCCATGATTCCTGGATATACACTCATATAGTAGAGGAGAAAGAGAAACTCTGTTATCTTTAATGTTGTATAGGTTGCATGATGCAGCACAAAAGCTAACACCTTACTCTTCAATTTCACCAATTTGTTTCTCTTCACAAAAGCTTCCACACTGCAACAAGGATAGTTTAAGACTGAGCAGTATCAGGAAATTGAGAATTATAGCCCAAAATGAGTCATACAATCAGAAAAGATATCAAATGTTATGATATCTTAGCCAAGTCTTTCATGAATACTACTGCAATTTTTTGTTAAGGTTGAAATCTCTCTTGTAAACCCATAAAATTGTTAAAGTTTCATTTCAAAATCAATTGGTAATGAGACTAGAAACCAATAAGTATTTAAACCACTCTCTAGACAATGAGCAAATGCTTCCCAACACAAAACAGGACAGAACAGCACTTTTTTTGTTCCACTGCAGATTTCAAGGGAATTAAAATGTTATACTTTTTAGTATTATATATCATGTTCCATTCCAATTGTAGAATGGAGCAATTGCATGTATTCAAACATGTTCACCAAATGAATTATGGGACAAAAATCCTCCAACAGAACAAACATAACAAGCCTCACAATAGTTCATTGGAAACAAAAAAAAAAATAGAAACAAACACAGTAATTCAATGAACACAAAAATAAGGCCCACAAGAACAAAATCATCTCTATATTCCAAAAATCCAATTTTTTTATAATTAATTTGTCTTACCAGGGATATCCTTAGGTGGCAACGTAGCAAAAGAAAGAATAGAGCGTCCCAACGCAGAAATAGTAGAAACAATTCCAGCGAGGTAGAAAAGCATGGCTAATCCAATTACCCACGGCATTAACATGAACCCAATGAAAAAAGTAACCGACCCACAAAGCATCATAGCTAAAGATATTCCCAGAAGCAGAGAAGCAAAACTCGCCGGTGTTATCTGAGGATGGTCGGAGAAGTTCAACGGCGACGGTGGAGAACGGAGGAGGTCGAGAACCAACATTGATAGTTGGTAGATATCACGAGATATTTGATCTTGTTGTTGTTGTCCTCTCATCATTTTTTAATATTGTTTGTTTTTTAGGAATGAAAAAATGAAAGAGGACAAAAATTATGGTCCAAATGATGAGGAATAAGAACAAGAGTGTCTGCATGAAAAATTGAGAGTAACGAGGTAAATGGATAAAGTTTGAATTTTTGGATTGAATGAGTTGTATTTGATAGGGAAGGGGAAAAGGTTTTGTTGTATGTGTATGGATTGGAATGACACTGCAGGCTCATGAAATCTCGATGAGTTTGTCTCAAATCACTTATAATGAAGCAAAATAGACAAAGTCATAAATGTTTAAATTTTTAACTAACATGACATAATTGATTTCGGATATGCTTAGGAAAAACATATCATTTTCCATGAAATCTGTAGCAAAAGAATATCCATATCATGATTATAGTACATTTCCCCATTCCTTGAAAATGGAAAAGGTAACAAAATATGTAGGGATACAAAACAAAGGCCTTTACTAGTATTGTAGTGGCATACCCACATCCTTTAGATATGGCTTACTTATTCTTATTCATATAGATTCAGCTCATCACATTCTTTTATCTCATCATCCTTCACATATATATATATATATATATATATATATATACCATTACAAAACAAAAATACAATTTTATTTGGTCTCAACATAGGATTAAGATCTCATCAACCACATTTTTTATTTGTTTGAAATCTTATATATGAACCTTACTCGAAGTTGCTAGATAAAGGTCCAAAGTTGAGTAGGTTCTTGGAATGAAGCCATGGCTTCACTACCACTATTGAATTGAACACTTTATGTATCCCATTTTGCATGGCTGAAATCTCCAAGTAATACTTCAACCCTGCCACTACTTGGTATTGTGCCTTCATCACCTCCACAAACTTCAGCTCCTCCTCGCCGTCGCCGCCGTTAAGGCGCATTATTATACCCTTGTTGTATTCTTCCACTGAAAACTTCCCAAGCTCTTGAACTTGCATGTTTGTCTTCACTTCACTAATCTCCATCTTCCCACCAACTAAAACTCTCCCACAAGATTGTGTAGAGAGGATGGAGAGTAATGTGATAAGGGTTGTAAGAGTTATTAGCATGTTGGCCATCATAAAGATCAAAGGACAAGACAAAATAGTTAATGTTGTTTATGGTTTTTTAGGTTGGTAACTAAAAGTAGTGTAATGAAAGGATGGTGTGTGATATATGGAAGTTAGAGAATGATGTATATATAGTGTGGTCGAGGAACCTAGAGTTTCTGTGCCCAAAACTTCATATCTTCACGTATAAGTTAATTATATTCTATTAAATAATATAAAAATGTTATTTTATATTTTTTTTAATTTTTTTAAGTATATATCATTTTTCATTATATTGAGAGATAACGAAGACAACTAATCCTGGTTCATTTGTGATTAAGACAATTATATTATGTGTTTGGTTTGTACACGTAAGTACGTAAAAACAACAAGAAGAAGACAAGATGAGATTAGGTATGTGACAACTGGCAAGGCGCCGCGTATCCAACTACAAATAATTCAAAAACATACAAAAAAACAATGTTTTCAACCAACGGTCCATATAAGACCTCTTCATATACCATACACCAATATTTTCACAATTCAATTTAGGATAAACATTTGTTATTACATTCTTTGTGTTATTTCATGTACGATGAGACATAAAATATGATTAATAAAAAATATATTTAATAATTACAATTTTAACTTATAAAAAATGGGACAATAAATGTGTTCCCTTCAATTTATAGGAAGGAGAGTTATTGTAAATAGAAGTGACACTAAAAAATGCTTGATCAAACTATCATTGTTTTGAAGTGAACCTAACTAATTAGAGTTTACTCATTAATCTAGAACCAGAATGCTTGATCAAACTCAATAGGTTTTTCCTAAACTGTACCTAATTATCAACCATTATTGCATTACAACAATATGGAGAATATGACTGAAAAGTGTCCTATTTGTAAAGTGATGGAATAAGGTATGATGATGGTATAGGCATGGAGGCACGTCAGAAAAGAAAGAGACATATTTTGTTGAATGGTGATGCTTCTTCCCTTGTCTTATTACTCATATAACCGGTTCATGCGAGTTGGGATCATCTCTATTAATGGAGAGATATGTGATCATTTTTGTACTTACATGTAAGGGTGAAAATGTCATCTTATTATATCTTAAAGATAAAAATGTCAAATCATATTATATTTTTCTCTTATTTTGGGTATACTTGTCTTTCCATTAATGGAAAATATAACTCCATCCATGCATGCATCATCGTTAATTAGAAAGAGAGAGATAAGGCAGCATCGCTATAAAAAACAGCCACGTTTGTAGTTTGCATCAATCAATACATCAACGCAGCTATAGTATGGGCTGTAGGGAATTCCTTCCAAAATATTTGTATGCCATAAAACGGAAGGGGAATTTCACTACATTAGGACAATTTTTTACATGAACACAATTTTTTTTTTATATCACTCATTATACATTTCTATCATTTTATTTAAAAAGTAATAATAACCTATCATTGAATAACAATAATATACTAAAAGAGGACAAAATTCTTAATAGTAATAGTGCATATATTTGCTTCAAAATAATGCATATGTTTTAAACTTATATTTTTAAGGTGTAAAATAACTGAGCTTAAATATATACCAATTATGTTGACTATTTAGGGGGCAATATTTTTGGTACACATAAAATGAAAGGGAACAGTTTAATATATATGCATATATTACATACCGTTAATATATTATATTATTATTTTTATTTAAGAATTATTCACATTTTTAAACTCCTTTTTAATAATAAAATAACATTTTTCCATATTTATTTTTTAATCTCTTATACTAAACATTATAGATTGAAAAATCAAGCAATCGACCGTACACCCTAGACACAACGGACCACTCCTTCTGACCTCCGTCGGTCCTCACCGGCGACCACCTTCTGTGGTTATGTGCTTCTCGTTGCCACCACCCACTACATCAGTAACTGTCTTATTACTATGTTGTGTCTCAGTGTTTTAATTATGCCTTGCACTCAAGCTGTTTGAAGAAAGTTCACAGTTAAATTGGGCTTGTTAGTTAGGTGTTAAGTGCCATAACTTCAACTTTTAAGAAATAGAGGGAAGCTGTTTTATTTATACTAGAAATTAAGAATCCATCATTGCCTATGGTTTCGATCCTCAAATTTCGTAGCATCTTCTCTACACGCCCGTATGGTGCCATAAGATATTGCCATTTTGGATCAGAATGGGATAAAAATATGAAATTGCCACCCAGGGTGGGGCTTTTTTGGGACTTAGACAACAAACCACCCAACTCAATTCCACCTTATGAAGTAGCCAATAAACTGAGAATAGCCGCGTCCTCCTTTGGGGTTGTTAGACACATGATCGCGTATGCAAATAGCCACACTTTTAGCCATGTCCCACTCGCTGTCCAGGAGAGGAAGAAACAGAGGGAACTCTTGAATCGCTTGGAGAACAAGGGTGTTATCAAGCCGAATGAACCTTATCTTTGTCGGGTTTGCGGGAGAAAATTCCATACCAATGAGAAGCTTGTTAACCATTTCAAGCAACTGCATGAGCGCGAGCATGCGAAAAGAGTGAATCAGATAGAGTCGGCGAGAGGGAGCAGGAGGGTGAAGCTGGTGGCTAAGTATTCGATGAAAATGGAAAAGTATAAGAAGGCTGCAAGAGCTGTTTTGACTCCGAAAGTGGGGTATGGTTTGGCGGATGAGCTGAAACGGGCAGGGTTTTGGGTTCAAACCGTGTTAGATAAGCCACAAGCTGCAGATCGTGCATTGAAAAGTCACATGGTGGATATGATGGATCATAGGCGGATTGAGTGTCTGGTCCTTGTATCAGATGATTCTGATTTTATCAATGTGATAAAGGAAGCAAAGCTACGATGTCTGAAGACGGTTGTCATCGGGGATACTCCTGATGGAGAGTTGAAGAGGACTGCCAATGCTGCCTTCTCTTGGGTGGAGATTCTGATGGGGAAGGCTAAAAAGGAGGCTGTTTCAGTTGTGGAAAATTGGAAGGATCGCGATATTTTAAACAAGTTAGAATGGACATACAACCCAGACGTAGATATAAAGAAACTCGATCCAGATAATATGGTTACTGAAGATTCTGAAGACGAGAATATTGAAGATATTTGTGATGAAGTTGACGATGCCTATAAGGATGATGGAGGTGCTTGGTGGGAACTAGATTCTGACGATGTTGACAAAAATAATCAGCCGCACAAAGCATCTATTTTATCTGTGACTAGGTGAAGCTCACTTGACCTTCTTCGCCAACTTTTGTGTGCAGAAATAATATTTTTGGTCATCAAATTTGTGAGGTAACATTGTAACTTGGAGGTTATGGTCCACATGGATATCACTGATAACTTTTGAAAACAAACAGAGTAACCGTGTTATACTTTTAGGCAAGCAAGTATTAAGATGCCGGAAATCTGGCAATCTTGAAGTATGGTGTAATCAGTCCCTATCCAGCTCAGAAGTATGAGGGCATCTGGGTTCAGTCTAGCAATGGGAACTTCTCAATCTCTATATCTCTTTTAATTCTCTGTCTCATTTTGTTATTTTGCTTTAGTTGGAATGTTAAACAATAATCAATAGCTATTCATTGTTAAAATTAGTTAGCAGATCTTTATAGCTAGTGGTGAAATGTTGTTTTGTGGTGAACCTATTTGCTTATTGTGTTTCATACATTGGAATATTGTTTTAAGACCAGGCATTTTTATTTTAACATTGGGTCATCAGATTTGTGAGCTCACATTGTCACTTAATTATGGTTAGATGGCTGTGGTAATTTTAGTATGAGCTTGATTATCTCTTTTGCCACCCACTAGTATCTTTTTGATTTACTTTGCTTAGTCATGTGCTGGGTATTGCAGACAACAATGATTATTGATTCTTTAATTCAGGAAGCAGATCTTTGTTAGTATTAGTGATTAGTGAAAATATGTTGTGGAATGGTTCTCCCATTTGTTCATGGAATATTATCATGCATCTTTATTTTTAAAATGTTGAATTTCTGCTATATTTTTTCATTGCTGTGTGTTCACTATTCTTTAGTTAATTGGTAGTTAAGTAGTTCTACCACTATTTTTGTTCTGTACTAAGTGTACCCCAGACATCGTAAACAACCTTATCAAATCCAACAAACATGAGTTAGTGGCTGTAGATGCTAGGCCAGATATAGAATCGACCTCGTTGGTTTAATGGAGTATCTTTAATGAGAATGAGAGATCATACATTTCCTCCCAAAAACTTACTACACATCTTAGTTAGAATACATTATATGAAAATATAATGATTCAAGTATCACATAAAACATTAGATTTTCATGGAATGAGCGACTAAGATATGAAATATGTATTTTAACTTACTCATCTTTAATTATTATTGAAAGATTGCAATAGGGTCTTATATGATATTTTTTTATTTGCTATATAATATATAATATGACCCGATCCTTCTTTTATATTTCCTAGCATAAAAAGAGTGAGTTGAAAAAATATAATGAGCTAAAGTAGATAGTAATTTTTTTAATACCCAAATTGATTGATTGGTGGTAAAAGTTAAAGAAGGCAATTAGAGAATAAGGTTGAGGATTGAGAGAGTAACAGAATTTCCTTTCCTTTCCTTTCCTTTCCTTTCTCTTTCTTTCTCTCTCAATTCTCAATTCTCAATTCTAAAAAATACATTACAAAACAAAACGATGTCGTCTGAGATGGCTAACACAGATCCAGAAGGCCTCGACGGAATTCGCATGACATGGAACGTATGGCCACGCTCCAAAGTAGATTCCTCCAAGTGCGTGATCCCACTCGCCGCCACCATCTCCTTAATCAAACCCCACCCTCACATCCCACGTCTCCCCTACGCGCCACTCCGTTGCAAAACTTGCTCTTCACCACTCAACCCCTTCTCGCGCGTCGACTTCACCGCCAATATCTGGATTTGCCCCTTCTGTTACCAGCGCAACCATTTCCCTCCTCATTACAGCACCATCTCCGAAACCAACCTCCCCGGTGAACTCTATCCTCACTACACCACCGTTGAATATGTCAATCCAATTTCAAATTCTTTCCATCAGTTTCCATCTAATAATTCCACTTCACCGGTTTTTTTGTTCGTGCTTGATACTTGTATGATTGATGAGGAGATGGAGTTTGTGAAATCGGCATTGCGCCGTGCAATTGGCCTTTTGCCTGATAATGCACTTGTTGGGTTTGTTTCATTTGGGACGCAGGTGGAAGTTCATGAGTTGGGGTTCTCTGATATGTCTAAAGTTTATGTTTTTCGCGGTTCCAAGGAAATTCCAAAGGAACAGGTTTTGGAGCAGTTGGGGCTCGGTGCTGGTGGTGGTGCTTCAGGGAGGAGACCTGGTGGTGTTGGTCCCGGTGGTGGCTATCAGAAAGGAGGGGTGCAGGGTGCTGCTGCTGGTTTTCCGGGTTCGGCGGTTACAAGGTTTTTGTTGCCTGCATCTGATTGTGAATACACTCTCAATGCGGTTAGTTGTTTATTTGAATTTTGAGAATTTCATTGGTGTGTGATAGTTGTTGTTTATAGGACATGGCATTGGGATGTACAATATAGTGCAAAATTAATATAAAATTGGGAATGCACTCTCAATATGGTTGGTTATTGGTATTTTTAATTTTGAGAATTTTTATAGTAACTGATAGGTATGAGTTGTTCAACATTCATTGAATATTGTTTTCATGACAGACATGTAGCTATAAAAGCTTTGATCTATTGATGCTGGAAAATTTAAAATTTCTAGGACAGGATATAGGGATGCACAATATAGTGATACATTAATATAAAAATGGGAATGCACTCTCAATGTGGTTGGTGGTTATTTGAATTTTGGGAGTTTCTATGATACCTGATAGGTGTAACTGTGTAAGTTGTCAAACATTCATTGAATATTTTTTTCATGATAGATGATTAGCTAGAAAGCACGGATACATATATGATACAACAGCAAATACACTCTATATTTGGTTAGTGATCATTTGAATTTTTGGAACATTTATGGCATACCTGATAGGTGTGTCTTGTGCCAGTCGTCAAGTATTCATTGAATGTTTTGTTGTTTTCATGATAGATAGGTACTTACAATTTACAAATCACAGATACATAGGGACATGGTACCATATAGAGGGCACAACACAATTATGGTAAAATATATTTAGAAATCATGAATTTTTCTTTTCATGATAGATGGGTATCTAGAAAGCTTTGGGACAACGTAGGAAATGGATACAATATGACAATGAGATATGCATGCAAAACATAATAAAATGCTAACAGTTATCTAATTATTGTGATATTTCTATCCATTAGTGTCAAAATTGAAAAAATAAAAGTAAAAAGTTGTATAACCAAGATAGGAGTCTCTGAAAGTGTCTGCGAAGTATCTGGATTCATTTGACCCGAACACGGAACTATTTGAAGTGTCTATACTCCAACGGCAATTGATTGATTATTAACAAATGAGTTGTGTGACTATTGTGGTTTTCTGCAGCTGTTAGATGAATTGCAAACTGACCAATGGCCAGTTCCCCCTGGGAGTCGCCCGGCTCGGTGTACTGGAGTGGCCTTGAGTGTTGCTATGGGATTACTTGGTGCTTGTAATCCTGGGACTGGAGCTAGAATCATAACTTTGGTTGGTGGTCCTTGCACTGAAGGACCAGGCACGGTAAATCAGTTTTCTGCGTTTTGATTTTGCTGCATAATTCGGTCGTTTGTTATATTTTCAATTTTCATGTTAGATTTCTTTCATTTTCAAATTGAGACCATTTTTATTGGGATAATTAATTAGTTAGTGTTAGGATATAATACTCTGCTTTGTCAATGGACATGATTTATGGTAGAACATTATGGTGTCATTCAATGCATGTAGCCGACCCCACCTATTGGGATAAGGGCTTGGTTGTTATTGTAGGATATAATATTCATTAAACTTCAAAACATTGGGAATGTATGACTGGAGCCCGTAGGAATGGTCAGCCATTTTGGTGTCATGCTACATGATTTGGTATGCAAGTTTCATGGTTGTGCATTTGTGATGGTTGAACTGTACTTAAAATCAGATTAAGAAACTAAAAATTTATGTTCTCAATCAGTTGCATAAAATTGAGGTGTTTGAATAGAATTATTTTACGGATAAATTGAAGAGATGATGAATTGCTGATGTTAGTTAATAGTTATTTTAATAGATATAATCGCACTGCCATTATTAGGAATTTAGGATACTTCGATGGTGGTAAGTCAATAAGATTCAGTTTCTTCTGTGCCAGTGACATCTTGGAGAAAGAATAAAATAGGGGCAACCCTCATCTCTTTGTTTTAATATAGAATTGAAGTACAAAAGGTTGTGCGGTAAACTTAGAATAAGTGGAAGGAAATGTTCATTACTGTGCTTTTTCTGCATTTATTGACAGTTTCTGAACAATCCATTCATAGAATGTTTTTATGATGCTGAAGATTTTGATTTTAAACTTCTGTGCAGATTGTGTCCAAAGATCTATCTGACCCAGTGCGATCTCATAAAGATCTTGACAAAGATGCAGCACCATACTTTAAGAAAGCAGTCAAATTTTATGAGAGTCTTGCAAAACAGCTAGTTAGCCAAGGTCACGTTTTGGATATTTTTGCTTCAGCACTTGATCAGGTTTGTTCCAATATACTAATTTACTTATACTTCTAGAACTTTTTCACTTGATAGTTGTATAAAGACTTCGTAGATAGATCACAAGCATGACGGGTTTTAGTGAGTGTGAGACTTCTGAGGCATGTATTGTAGGCCTGGCAATGAGTCGACCTAAGCTGAAACTGGCTTTTTTCAGCTCCACTCGACAAGAAATAACTCACTCAATACTCGACTTGAGTTCAATAGGAAACTTGTTTCATAGCTTGAATTTCGTTCAAATTAAGCTCGCAAACTATTTGATTTAGCTCATGGGATCAAATTATGTCCTGTGTTTAAAAAATAGAATCTAACTTATTATGCTCATGCTGTCTTCTGCTGATCAATGGATGTTTTAAATATAAAGGTTGGAGTTGCAGAAATGAAAGTTGCTGTTGAAAGAACTGGCGGCCTTGTTGTCCTGTCTGAAAGTTTTGGTCATTCAGTCTTCAAGGATTCTTTTAAGCGTATTTTTGAGGATGGGGAGCAATCTCTTAGTCTTTGTTTCAAGTGAGTATTCTTCTTTCATTTCAAATGCTGTATTTATATTTTCGATTTATGCAATTTCAGTTTGTTTTGGCCCTTTGCATTCTCACTAGTGCTATATTACCCCTTCCACTGGATACATCTTTTTATTTGGCTATTTGTTTTGTTTTATACTGGTATCAGAATAATGAGTCACAAAAGAGAAAATAAATGGAAAAAATAGATGATTTAACTTATTATATAAAGGGTAACTGAAACAGGGTTCATTTTTCAATCACCCATAATTATTTTTTGGTTTGTTACCTTATTTAGCTTATTGTTATCCTTGATCTTTTGGTTACTTTTGGTGCTGATAATATTGTCTATGTGGTTGTTTTGCATTTATCATTTCTTCCTCTCTCCTGTTCTCTCTACATATATTTCCCTCATCTGCTATTCTATGTACTCACTGCCAACTTAATTTATGTTTCAGTGGGATGCTTGAGATAAATTGCTCAAAGGAAGTCAAA
This sequence comes from Lupinus angustifolius, assembly GCF_001865875.1. Lineage (NCBI taxonomy): Eukaryota > Viridiplantae > Streptophyta > Magnoliopsida > Fabales > Fabaceae > Lupinus > Lupinus angustifolius. Next base: position 135,111 of record NC_032023.1, on the reverse strand, counting down.
ATTCAGGGAATAATTGGACCTTGTACATCATTAGAAAAGGTTGGATCAATTAATGTTTCAAATCATTAATTTCCTAATTCCTTTTACTCTGCAAGCGGAGTTCATGTTGGTTTCTATAGGTTTAATACTGATTCGAAATGTGATATATCTGGATTTTGATGGTTACAACCACATACTGCAGAAAGGTCCTTCTGTTGCTGATACTGTTATAGGAGAGGGGAACACGACAGCATGGAAGATGTGTGGTCTTGACAAGAGTACATGCTTGACGGTGATGTTCGATCTTTCATCAAGTGATCGTTCAAACACGCCAGGTGCTGTCAATCCGCAGTTGTACCTGCAGTTCCTTACAAGGTTATGTTGGGGAAATTTCGCTAATATATGCACACATATATATATATATATATATATTATTTTTCCTTCTTTCCACTTTACCAGTGGTCATTGAATATTCATGGTCATGATTTTATTGCAGTTATCAGGGCCCGGATGGTCAGTCAGTGCTTCGTGTCACAACAGTAACTAGAAGATGGGTAGATAGTTCTGTTAGCTCTGAGGTAGTTTTTGTGCGTTTTTTTAAATGTTTGTGGAATTGGATGGATGTTTATTTATCAATATCAAAGAAATAGCTTGAGCTGCCACACTTATCATAATCTTAAGAAGCTTGTCTACTTTCTTTTTACCCTTTGTGCAGTCATGTTTAATTCTCAAATTTTGGCATATATAGATATCTAAATGCATTTACATTTTTGTGTGTAGCATGTATGTCTATGACATAAAGACTCCATTTTTATGAGGACATTAGCTTTAGTCCCTACATTGTATTATATGTTGTACACAACTATTAATTGTGGACAAGGAAAATGTGAAATTGATTGATACTAGGAGTTTTAATTACAATCATTATTTTGTTCTTCAGGAATTGATTCAAGGATTTGACCAAGAAACTGCTGCAGTGGTAATGGCTAGATATGCTTCTTTGAAAATGGAGACCGAGGTATGTCTAGTTGTGTTACTATCTGTTGTTCACTTGTTCCTTTTAGTATTCCTTCAACATATTATGATTTATAAATTACTTCTTTATTCAAATGGGTGATTGTTGGGAGTTTCAGAGAACATAATGTTTTGGGTGAACACCTTTTTGTATTGATTCTTTTGATGAAATTTGTACTTGTTTTAATTATTTTCATAATAAACTGCTATATTCATTTTATCAATCTTTGTTGATTTGGGAGAATGCCTTTTTGTATTCATGGTTTTTATGAAATTTGTGCCTGTTTAATTATTTTCATAATAAATTGCCACAAATATACATTTTATCAATCTTGGTTGTTGGACATGTTTATCTGCGGCAAAATTTCTTTTAACTAACCTTTTGGAAACAAATACCTAGCTTAGCATTAAATTTTCTTTGACCAGGAAACATTTGATGCTACACGGTGGTTGGACCGGTTCCTCATTCGCCTATGTTCTAAGTTTGGTGACTACCGCAAGGATGATCCTTCATCTTTTACATTAAATCCTTCATTTTCGTTGTTCCCCCAGTTTATGTTCAATCTACGACGGTCACAGTTTTTTCAGGTACCCTTTATTGTGATTTTCTTCCTACTCTGCATTTGTAAACTTCTTTATTTAACTGTCATGTGGGTGGCAAAATGTATTGGCAGGTTTTTAACAACAGTCCAGACGAAACTGCCTACTTCCGCATGTTGTTGAACAGAGAAAATATTAGTAATGCTGCTGTCATGATTCAGCCATCTCTAATATCATATTCATTTAATTCACCGCCTGCACCAGCATTGTTAGATGTGGCTTCCATTGCTGCAGACCGGATTCTTCTGCTAGATTCATATTTCAGTGTGGTCATTTTTCATGGGATGACGATAGCTCAATGGCGCAACTTGGGTTACCAGAACCAACCAGAACACCAGGTTCGTGCTTAGTCATGTCCCGCTAAAGAAATTACCATTACATGCAAATTCGGCTCACATTGATCTTAGATTTAAATATCAATATAATCTCTTAATTGCGCACATTAGTTACTTTTGTTGCTTATAATGGAACTTGTTCTTTTCGAGACAATTTTGTTGGTTTGTTTTCAGTGTTGCATCTGTTGTTGTTTCTTTTCCTACACTTCCTCATACCTTTAATATATGGCACAGGCATTTGCACAGCTATTACAAGCTCCACACGATGATGTCCAAATGATAGTTAGAGATCGATTCCCTGTTCCTAGATTGGTAGTGTGTGATCAACATGGTTCCCAGGTTAGTATTGTTTACCTAGAGACCAGTTTGATTGTTATTTGTCTCATTTAGTCGATGATTCTTTCCTAAAATTCATCCGTATCATGAGCTATGCAATGCTCTATGTGTACTGTTTCTTACCCGTCCATTGCATGGTAGCAGTTTTTTTCTTCTTTCATTAATCTGTTATGCATGAAAAGGTTAGATTTTTCATAATGGTAAGGTTTTGCTTGACATTTAACAGGCTAGATTTTTGTTAGCAAAGTTGAACCCATCAGCAACATATAATAACACACACGAGATGACAGCTGGTTCGGATGTAATCTTCACTGACGATGTGAGCCTTCAAGTTTTCTTTGAGCATCTGCAAAAGCTGGCTGTCCAATCTTGAGGGCAGATAATAGTAGAGATTGACAGCTTTTTGGGGAATTTACTGATCATGTACATGTCCACATTGCACTGTTGTATTCAGTTATTTTCGCCTTTCTATCATTTGTTCTTCCGAGCTTGCATGGATTGAAGAACAAGGAAGGACGATACGGAACACGACTCTGGAGGGTTTTGATCAAATTGTTTCACGGATAAGTTCAAAAGTATGTCGAGTTTGGATGTTGCTGAAAGAGAGGACAAAAAAATGAGTTAGGAGCTTAGCTACTTATGCAATAGCAGCAAAGCAAATGAGGGAGATATTTTTTCCTATTTGTTTTGGCCCACTTGTGATTTTTTTGGGTTCCCCCTTCTGGGTTAATTTATATAGTTGCTTTGCTTTTAGCATGCTCCTCCCTAGGCTGAAATGTAACAAAGGTCATTTGTCCCCTTTCTGCAATCTTGTGTTGTATATTGTGATTTGTGAAGTAAGCATTATAGGATCCATTTTGGTGAAATAAATACTTTTGGGTGGTTGTTTCATTCCAACTTCGATTAGAAAATTTATGGCTCTTCATTTGACTGTTTAAGCATACAGACTGTGAAGAGTCGCTTTTATTGGTCCATTTCTCACTCATAATAGCAATGTTCTTTCTTTTTAATTGCCAATTACTCTGCCAAAAGCAAACTTGTCATAAAGATTAAGAGGGAATATGGAAATCCTACTATACTTCGTTGAAGAAATGCATTTAGATCAAACACTATAATGAATATTCTCGGTTCATTTATAGTAGTTCAATAAAATTGACTCTTGAATTTGAGCTTGATATCTTGACTTGTTCATTTGATGTGTTATGGTCGAAATCTACACAAAAGAGTTAATAAATATTTACATTATTTTAGAGTTTTGCTTTGTTGATAGAGTCTGAATATATTAATGAGAGTGAAAATATGTTGAGACTTTATTAGTCCACATCACCTACCAGTTATGCACCACTCATAAGTTGAATAGATAAATGCCATTTTATGTTATGAGTTATAGCTCAATGAGCTCCAACTACCTGAGCTTATAGTGACTTAAACTTGAGCCAACTATTAAGTCACATTTCACTATCTGGAAAGAAGCAAATTTAATTGTACAAAGCAGTGACTATTTATTTTGTGCTATTTATTGTGTGACTTCAATGTCATAATTCATGTAAACTCACATTGAAGTCATCATAGTTGATTTCTTACTCCCCATCTATCTTTTCTTTTGTCTATGTCATGTATATGTTAGGTATCTTGTAAATACATTATGTATATCCTTTGTTGGAAACACAGAACTAAAAATACTGAGATTTCAAAAATTGAAAAACTCAAAATGATTTCCAAAAACTTCAAATGCAAGTTAAATTAGTCATTTTTAGGATCAAATTAGGTCTATCAGATATAAAACATGTTCAAAATAACTAATTTGACCCATTTGGAACTTTTAGGTAACATTTTGGGTTTTCTAATTTTTAAGAGACCAAACTAGTAAAGTCAAAAAACATGAGAGGCTAAAATAAATATTTCCTCTATTTTTTATTTCATACTTCAAATCTTTTATATTAGTTGTGGTTGGTAGTGAGTCTCACTGGTTATGTGGGGTCCCAAATGAAGCCAAAGTGATACATAATATCCATTAGCGACGCCTCTATTTCCATGCAACCATGCATCTTGCCAAGATTCATTAGCAACATAAATTACAACAAACATTTTTACAAGATTGTTGCCATAATGGATCGTTATAATGTTTTAGCTATGGTGTTCTTCAATTCATATTACTGATTTAACTTAATGGAATAAAGGGATTGTAGTTGTTGTATTTGTACAAGATTGAATGCAAACCAAATACATATTTAGCTTGTAAAAAATATATTTAACTTCAATACAATTTATCTTAAAATTAAAATCAAATTAAAGAGACAACTGATGTTTTATTTTAGTGGATGAATACATGTAACTTTTTTGTCGGATCCGTTTGTGATCATGAAGTCTTTAATTATCAGGGAGTCTCGTTGTTACACGACAAATTTTCAAAAGTTAGAGAGACCCACCCTTATTCCTCAGCCGTCACCAAAGTATCTTTATATGAAAGGAAAGTTAAGCATATTTGGCGAAAGAATGAATGAATTCAATCATATACACGCTTTGTACTAAAACAAGGTTCATTGGCGTAACTCTGAAGTTTGATACAGAGGTAATGGTATCAATAGATATTGACTTTTACAAATAATGGTCTTATTAATTAATCGGTATCATGATTGGTTAATACCAACACCATCATCAAATTATTCCCTACCAAAGTAGTGGGTCATCCATAATATTTTTTTTTTTGGTTTCCTACATATATACTCGCACCGGAGGCAATCCTGTCTGAGCCGTGCACATCCACAGGTAAGTGGGGCTAACTCTCCCAACAGACATTTTTCCATCCACAAGACTCGAACCCAGGTTCTTGCTTAAGGGGAATCAAGCATGTACCACTTGAACCAACGCCCGTTGGTGGTCACCGATAATATGCACACAACAATTTCATTTTTGAAATTAAGGCTTTTTTCAACCAACAGTGAAATATATATAGAGAGTAGTCAGCTTTGTCTATATCAATATTTTTTTTAGTTTTTTAATGTGTACCTTATAACACATTAAAAAATCTATTAAACTTAATTTTTATTGCAAATTTATGTAGTTTCCATTGTTGAATAGTGAGAACACTTACGTTTTATTGAAAAGTTATACAGTAAAACAAAAGAACCAAACAATTAAAGTCATAATTTAAAAACTCAACTACTATATTCAAACAGTGTGAAACTTTATTATTACAAATAATCATTGATTTAAAGCACATCATTTGGTATATAAGACGCAAACCAAATAAGTATAATTAAAAAATGAAAGGAAAGACAAAAGCTTCCAGCTTTCAAACTTGGTAAGCTGGCACCAGCTTTTGGCTCCTTCATCCTTGATCCTTCACGCGTCTCACTACCTATTCCATATTCCCATTATCATTATTTCTCTTCATCATACACATATAAATACACACCTCTTTCTATTTCTAACACATTATTCCATTACATTTACATCATATTTCTCTCTTTTTATGTCCAAAATGGCTTCTACTTGCAATAGGTGTTATGTGCTTATGGTACTTGGTATAGTTGTTATTAGTTCCATGGTGGCTTCATGTGGTGCTAACTTGTTACAAGATTTTGATTTAACATGGGGTGATAACCGTGCTAAGATATTCAATAAGGGACAACTTTTATCACTTTCTCTTGATAAAGCTTCTGGCTCTGGCTTCCAATCCAAGAAAGAGTACCTCTTTGGCAGGATTGATATGCAACTCAAGCTTGTTTCTGGAAACTCTGCTGGCACTGTTACTGCTTACTATGTTAGTTTTACTTCTTTTTCACTAAACTATTCCCTTCTTCTATTACTTTCATTAGTATTTAATCATTGTTTGCATAAAGTTTTTTATATTGTCCTAACATCATTCATCATTTATATATCATCTATGTTTGAAAATACAACCATTATTGAGATGGCAGTACACTTTATGCATCCACCTCTCAAAGGCAACTTATAAACATTCACAAGAAACCATCCTAGCAAACCCTAATATATTATGCTACATATTACTTTGTCCTCATCTGCTATACATTGCATAATCCAAAATCTTATCATTTAAAATTATTTTAGCCCTGATGGGTTGTTCTTAGTAACTTAGTTTAGTTAATATTGGGTGCGTGCACATAATTTCATTTCATTCTATTCTATGTCAACTCATTATTGATTTCCATATGATGATGGGATGCAGTTGTCATCACAAGGGCCAACACATGATGAGATTGATTTTGAGTTCTTGGGTAATGTAAGTGGTGACCCTTACATTCTTCACACAAACGTCTTTAGCCAAGGCAAAGGGAATAGAGAGCAACAATTCTACCTTTGGTTTGATCCCACAAGAAACTTCCACACTTACTCTATCATCTGGAAACCACAACACATTATGTAAGTAACAAGTATAAAACAGTAGCATTATGGTACATCTAAAATTGTAACCATTTCTTTAAGTGTAGTCTTCACATAAAATATGATAATTTGAATAAAATAGTGTTCTAATATTATTTGTTAATTGTATTAAAAAAAATGTAATTGATGGAGTTGGTTAAATACAGATTTTTGGTTGATAACATCCCCATAAGGGTGTTCAAGAATGCAGAATCAGTTGGTGTTCCATTCCCAAAGAACCAACCAATGAGAATCTACTCTAGTTTGTGGAGTGCTGATGATTGGGCTACAAGAGGTGGTTTGGTGAAAACTGATTGGTCAAAGGCACCCTTTATAGCTTACTACAGAAATTTCAAAGCCACTGAGTTCTCTTCTATCTCTTCCAATTCCTTATCTGATGAAGCAGTGCAAAGCAATGAGATTGATGCTAATGGTAGAAGAAGACTAAGATGGGTTCAGAAGTATTTCATGATATATAACTACTGCAAAGATCTTAAGCGATTCCCACAAGGTCTTCCTGCTGAGTGCTGAGTGCAATCCCTGAAGCTTATAATCGATTCACAAGTGGTGGTGGTGGTGATTCATTGTTTAGGTTAATTAATTCAATGGTTCTTGTAAAATAAATTATTTGGTTGTCTTATTTATTTATTTATTTATGATTATATAATTTTAAATCTTGCTCTACATGATTCATTCCTTTTATGTTTCTCTTTTAAATTTTCTGATCTCAATAAATAAATTATGGTTTGTATCACCTTCTTATTAGATTTATCCTATGAGAAATTGATCATTTCGAGATTTAATGTTAGGTTTAATTTAGATTTTTAACGCTCCATTTATTGAAAATGTCATTGCTCAATAATTCTACTATTAAATATCCAATCAATGTACTTAAAGCATACATACATATTAATTAAGAAATAGAGTTAGATGTATGAAGGATTTTAAATTGGAGTAGCAGTTGCATTGATTTGTGAAAATGTGGTTAGGGTTATATTTCGGCCTGATGCAACTCATAACTACTGTAGTTGAGATATCACCATCATCAAACATAATGATATATACATTTTATGTTTTATCAAATTGTTACTCTTAATACATTTAAGAAATTAATTGCAACTATTGTTAAATATTAGGGCGGATTCAATTATATATCCTTTTTCCTTTTTTTATAATCATGTACCTTCCAATTTGTTACTTCCTCTTCAGTTTTAATACACCTTTGTTTGCATGTTAAATTTTGGAGGATAGTGAAGTGAATTAGAAGGTTTAAAAATCATAAAATATATTTGTAAGTTGACTCTCAAACCTTTATTTTCTTCAAAAATTCTAGATATTAAGTACATTTTAGGGAGAGGCAAAAAATTTGAATCACATATAGACGGTTGCACGAATGTGAAAGGGGTTACCATCTGTTTTCAAGCAACTTTGCATGCTTTTTAGAGAGAGAAACACGAGAGAATGTGAGAGAGTTTTGGATACAATTTTTTGATTTGGATCTCTTGTATTTTCCACCGTTTAATCGTTGTAATGTATAGGATGAGGGGCTAAATCTCTAAGTGTTGGGATTGAATGTAATCTTCTAACTCTTGTATTTCCTTGATTCAATTCGAATATTTATTCACTTATTTTGATTTTGAAAATTTTATCCTTTGCTTAATGTTTGATCCTAAGTAGTTATTAGATTCTTCATCTTGGATCTAAGTTCAACTGGGAAGTGAAACTTGAAATCGAATCTGGATAATCTTTCTTGATATATCATCAATCTAGGGATAGACAGTAATGTATATATGAATTGATTTTACATTGGAATTAATGTGAGATAATTTATTAAATATCTAAGGAATTGGTATTTAATGAATTATCTGAGGATTTTGTAATCAAGGAATTGATACAGATGATTCAAAGATGTTGCATCGAGTTTTATAACTTCACAAGTTTTATAGAATTAAATCTAAGAGTTACAAAGAGGAGGAATGATGAAAGTCAATCCCAACCATTTTAAATTTACATTAGAAAAACATTTTCAATTAATAGTTTTAGATAAACTCAATTTAATGAACTTCATCAATTCAAATCCTTGTACATATGTACTCAATCTACTTTTTAGAGAATAATATAGATCTGATTTGTCCTCTGGGAATGATATCCTAGTATTTACCGATTTTGTTACTTGAACGATATGGTTCACTTGTGTACACAAAAATCTCAAAAGTTATTAGAGCATTCCTTCCTAGTAGAAAAAATTTGTCCATCAAAGTTATGAACTTTACTTAAAATTGATGCATGTTAGGAAAGTAGAACAAATTATCATTAACGTTGTTTGCGAGTTAAATTTTAGAATATATAATTAAATTTATAAGTTATAAAATACATATGACAACTCAAACATTGTCTTTCCTAATACTCTACATCGAACAAATTCACTTTTGTTGGCACACCATCTAAAGAAATTTTCCAACTTAAACTTCTCATTTTTTTTATAGGACATTACATGCCCACAATCATCTAAAGAATCCATTATCACAACTAAGGCTCCTCCTTTTGAAGCCCAAACCCATCTATCACTAGAATCATTTTCAAGTCTTGTGTCTTCAATAATTTTAAAGAGTTGTGATAGTTCCTCTTGCTCCCAAAGAAAGAGATTCCTTCTCCATCTGAGATTCCAATTTCAAATATCATTTCTCCAATCCCTCATGGAGCTTATAATAGAGACTTTTTATTGGATCATTTCATGTCAACCATAGCAAAAAACAATGCAATCAAAGTAGCTTTAGGAACAAGGTCTCATGTTTTTAGGCCTCTTTTACAAACCCTCGTATTATATATAATTTAACTTTAGGCTATTAAATATGTTGTGTCACCCCTGATATTGGTGAAGCACTAAACAAATTACATTGGCACTTAATACATTCTATTTTGAAAATGAAAATATTATGTGCTACAGTCTAAGTTTTCTATAGATGAATTTATTAACCAATACATTTTAGGACATTGGTTAATTAGCACGATTATTGATGAGACTTTTTACTTGAAAAACAAACAAAGTAAGGTTGGTTCATTTTCCATTTCCAACTACATCTAAAAAAGTTCTCAAATTCTTATCCGAAGAGCCTCCTTCCTTGACAGCCTCCTTTGCCAAATCTTTCCATTTGTAGCTATTCCTTCTCAACTCTTGTCCTTTCTCTCCACTTCCCATTACCACTTCCAAACACTTCCTAATCTCATCCCTTTCCACTATTCCATCTTCATTCAACTCATGATCCACCCTCACCCCACTCTTCCACACATCTTCTATTAACTTAGCATTGGTAGTTTGATCTGTCCATTGTGGAAATGCAACCACAGGAACCCCACAAACCAAACTCTCCATAGTTGAATTCCATCCACAATGTGTCACAAAACAACCCAATGAATGATGTGATAACACCTCTACTTGAGAACACCATTTCACTATCTTCCCACCTTGTTCCAATTCATCTCTATACTTCAACACCTCCTTTGCATTATTTTCTCTTATGACCCACAAGAAAGGATGTTTTGAATCCAACAAAGCAATTGCAATTTCCTCCATTTGTCTCTTAGGCAACACGGCAAGGCTACCAAATGAAACATAAACCACTGACAACTTAGGCTTTGAGTCCAACCATGTAACATAATCATTTGTTCCATGAATGATGTCACCACCAAATGAAGTATCGTTAGGATCCTTACCATCCAAGAAAGCTGAAGGAATTAAGGGACCAATTGGTATCATTCTTATATCCTCAATAGCTCTCAGAGCCTCATGTTCCAACTCCTCAAAAGTGTTCACAAGTACTATAGGGTTCGTTTCTAGGTCAAGCACTTCGAGTTGCTCTTTGAAGGAAGGGAGTGCAAAACTGTACATATTTGAGGGCCAAAAGAATGAGGGAAGGTCACGAGGTTTGAAAATAAATGGCAACCCTGGTAATTCTAATGAACATGTTGGCTCTTTCACATTTTGGATCATGTATTCTTCATAGCCATGGAAGTAAAAATAGTACATGTCAAAAACGGTGGCGGGTTGAATCCATAGTAGTGCTGATGGGAGTTGAAACTCACGCGCCACCGTGGCAACCCAAGGAAGGAGGAGTGTGTACGTTATACAAGTAAAAGGGTTACCTATTAAATAAAAATTAGAAATTAGAAGTGATTGTAGAATAAATTATAGGACAATCCCGAATTCATTGTTCAGGAACATCTATATTGTTTATCATGCATTAATAGATTAAAAAGTATGACTTTATTCAAAATAAATAGGACAAATATAATCTATACTTCTATATTTATTATAAAGTCAAAATATGGTATAATTGTTATATATTCCATATTATTTTACCTATACATGTTCTATGTTATTTTCTTAAGTGGATCTTCTTCCTACTTTCTTAAGTGTGTTTTTACGAGTTCAATATTCAGTAATGATACTCTAAAAATATTATTGATTTTTCAATTTCATCCTACAAAAGAAAATTATCAGTGAGTTTATAATGTTTACTACTTTATACAATCATTATTAAAAATAAGAATACAGTAAGAAAAACATTTCACTTCATAAGTTTATTTGAATTATTACGTCATAATTATATATTCCAACTAATAGCAAGTTATTGAATTATTTGAAAGTTAGTTGATATAAATAGAAAAGTGTATTGTAAGTAATAAAATATTTGATTAGAACATTACCTTGTTGTATAGCGTAGGCTATGACGTTTGTAAGACACTCTGAGCCGCGGTGCTTGAGCTCCGATATGTAGGACAACACATCAACGTCAGCAGCTGAGTTGAAACCGTCGTCATAGCCGTCGGAGAAGGCGGTGATGGAGAGACCGGGGATGATTGTTTTATTTTTGTTGATACAACGTTGCATGTGAATGGTAGTAGCAAAGGTGACATGCACACCCAAAGTAATGAGTCTCTTAGCAAATTGAAGGGAAGGGTTTATGTGACCTTGTGCAGGGTATGTTATGAGAAGAAAGCGTTGGTGTGCCATGCTTTTAGGAGTGAATACAATAGAATTTGACTACAATGGCAAAGAGTTAGTACGGTAGATAGGGGAGTAATGTGTGACATGTATGCATTTCAGACTGGATAAGCTTACTTATATGTAGATGTCATAATTTGCAAGGGTAGTCATGGCGTTTGTGCTGACGAATTTGCAGATCCCAAGTTTTAATTATTTACTTCCTAATTTTCCTTATTGAAAAACAATATCACTCTTTTTGGAATAGAGTTTTATTAATTTTAATATTTCCTTATAGTTGATTATAATTAAAATCAGTCATAATCCGAAATGGAGATTCATTAAGAAGGTAACAAATAATAAGAAATATTTTAAACTCAAGTCCTATAAGACTAACAATCATAAATGAAAACTAAAATAAAATTTACAACATGTTCTAACCATTTGCAAAACAAAATATACATTTTTACATAATTACTTTTAAAAATAATGAATACATGAAAATTTGATTTGAATCTTCATTTTTATTTAAACTAATATGTACCTAACATTGGTAAGGTGAAGCTTAATGTGAATGACATATGCAATTTGAGAGACAAAGAGATGAGAAGTGGAGGTGTTCTTTACCATCATGATGGTTTGTGACTTTTTGGTTTCTTGAGAAAATAAATGGTACTCATATTCGGTCAGAATTACTCGCTATGGAATATGGTCTTCACTCGGCTTGGAACTTGGGTTACCGGTCATTTCTCTTGGAAAGTGATTGCTTGGAGGCGATTAATATAGTTTTGGACAAGTTATATGTTCAAATATATCAGTGTCATTGTTAATAAAATCCATGATTTGCTTACTAGAGATTGGGAGGTGCAGATTCAACATGTTTTAGATAAGGGAATATGCTTACAGATTATATGGCTTATCTTAGTGTTATTCTTCTATGAGGAGGAGATGATTTGAGACGTTCCTCTTATTGGAGCGATCCAAATCTAACGAAGACAATTCTAATTTGTTGTAGTCTCTATTTTTTTTATTTTCTTTCAATTGTACAAAAAAAACTGATATGTACAAATTTTATATATCTTTATCATAAATAAGAGTTAATATTTTTTTATCAATATTGGGCCTAAAGGTATACGAACCGACCCTACATTTTACTTAGAATTATGTACGTGGACATTATTAGAGAATACGTTGCTAAGACAAGGACAGGGAAATAAACTATAAATTTCTCTCTTTTATAAATGTGGCTTTAAAGAGGAAAAAATGTGCATATTTAATTATTATTTTTTTAGTTAGTGAGGCGGTGGAGGAAGGAAGAAGTCTGTTTTTTATTATTGATCAAAACTTAAGGCTTGACATGGGTCAAGGAAAGGTGTTATTATTTATTTTTTCATTATTTACAATAATGTTTCTTTTAGATAAACTTTTTTTGTTTGGAGTAAAAAAACACTTAATGTTTAACCTACAAAAAGGATTTACTTCTAAAGTAATAATTTTTGTTTAATTGAGAGAAAGAAAAAGGACCTTGAAGCTGATCTATCAACTAAATCCAAAAACATACTATGAACCTTAAAAAGTTATGTTTTAAAGAAACGTGTTTAGTAATCACATTTACTAAACACAAACTTAAAATAACACTTCTTTAGTAAATTAACTTATGTTTGTGTTTTCTGATCTAATAAATGTGTTAGTAATCAATTCATAACATCAAACTTAAGAAAAAAATAATATAACACAACTCCCAAGAAAAGTGTAGTTAGTTGTATTTGTCATTTGAGCTGGAAAGGAATGATAGAGGACAGTGTTTGGTATATTATTATCATTACAAAAATATTATTTTGATAACTTTTACTTCTATTTTGGTTTGTTATGGATTTTTGAGTCAATTTACGTGAAGGATTGAGTTAATTTCATATATTATAAAATATTATTTTTTTGTTCTTACATCTGAATGGGAAGGAGTGTGAAGATTAGGGTAGGGAGGGAAGATTGTATGAAAATAGAATAAAGCAATAATAAAAGTTGGGCAGAGTGCCAAATGCAAAACAAAATATTGAATAACGAGTACCAACAATCTTTGGTATATATATCCTCATTATCATTAATTTACTAACTTTCTATTATTATTAACTTCTTTGCATGTGCCGCCTCCAATGTAAAGAATATAACAAATTTGTAATATTAAACTCATATAATACTACTATATATTTTCTTATATTTAATATATAAATTTAAATATTATCTACATATGCATACATATGTATACTCAAAAGTAGCATTATAGTGTTTAGTAAAAGGTTAATATAATTCAGTTTATAAGCAATGCAATTAAAAGTTTACCTATGCTTCATTTAATAAAATATTTCATGCTCTTAATTTATATAATGATGTAAACTAATAGTGCCTCCAAATTTTGAAGTAACCAAACTCATTATAAAATATTAATGAAATCCAGAAATTTAACAATTAATGTAAGATTTATACATAATCAGTGTATTATCCATTACTTATTTGCATTATTTTTATTTAAAAATTAATGATGATTAAAAATAAATCTCGAGTGATATAATGATAGTATAAAAAACTCTTATAATATTGGTGTATACATTTTTTTCTATTTAATTAGATCATATACAATTTACTAAAAAATGGATAAATTTTCATGTCTCCTTAAGCTATATGGGTTTGAGTCCAAACATATACCAAAGGAACTTCTGATTTTGCCAAACTTCTCAGAGCAATTCAAAAGCAGGAATTGTGAACCATCTAAAATGTATCCCAAATACGCAAGGCTCCAAAAACTTATCTTGATAAAAAAAAAATTATGAAAAGGGAATAGTCTACAATTCGAGTACTAGAGCGATTTCATAAAATTGAATTTTCCAGAAGAACTCCTACGTATAAAATTCTAAATAAAGTAGAATTTAAGTGAACATGATATGTTTTGAAGTGGTAAGGGAAGAGTTCGACATGTGCTTTTGAAAATAATAAAAAAGTCATGCAAATTAATTTGTTCCAGAACAAACTTGTTTGTAACATGATAAAATATATAAGTGGATTATAATTAACCAATTATAATTAATTGTTATTATTATATGTAATTAATATTTTTTGTCATATATTAATATAAGAGAATTTGTCCTTATAGACAGAGAGATACCGGGATAACATAAAGTAGAAGAAATGTAGTAAGCAACAGTTGGCACTTGTGGGGGCCACGCACTTGCCTACATTATGTTACTCTCTTTGTTCATTAACCAAACCCTCAATCAAATACAACCTCCTTTTTCCCTTTCTTTCTCTTTTCTCTTATTCGGTGGCCCTATCATTTTGCCCACAATAACCCAACTCAATTCTAATTCTACCAAACAATTTACTATTAAAATCAACTTAAACTAATGGTCCTTTTACATTACTATTTCTTTATAATTTGACTCTTTATGTAAATTAATTATTATTCTAACTGAATCTTAGATATATTATCAGTCAACATATTTTAATCATCGGTTAGTAGAACTCAAATATTGTTTATAATTTAAGAAAGTTGATCGATTCAAATGTGTATTTTATTAGAAATAATGTAGATCACCCATTCCTTTAAAATTTGAAGACCCAAATTCCAAGCCAACTTTAAGTCATATTCCATTACTAAAAGTTCCGCTAAAATGAGAGATCCAATTCCAAAGTTAACGGAAAACACAAGAACCATTGCCCTTCATAATTATAGATAATGCCTCGTCTCCCAAAAGTGTTTTCACCCACATTATAACTACTATCCAAATTAAGCTTCACCCTTCACTTCATAGTCTACTCCACTAGACATTGAGCTATGAATCTTCCTTCAAAAAAATATTTACACTATATCAATCTGGAGGTACATGATGAACACTACTTGTGACATAACTAATATCCCATGATATACTTCAAAGATGCAATTATTTTGCCACTTCTATGCCCACCCGCTAAAAACCCTTGGATATGCTAGCATTGAATTCTCCATCAGCCAAAAGCATAAAAATGATCTAAATTTATTAATTTCAATTATTTATCATAGTTGATGATATAAATTTATGCACTTCCACGAACAAACTACTCTATGTAATTCCTAATATTCATTATGAAATAAATATTATTAACTCCAACAAATTATTCCATACTATTATTTTCCACAAGTAAAGCCAACCCATTGATTAAATAATATATTGGATAGGTTTATTAAATATAATAAAGAAATATATAGTAGCTCCCATACATCGATTACTGATTATTACCCAGGCCTCTCTCTCTTCAATGGTTATCTCCTTCCTTTGGTCTGCAAAAATAGTAATAATCTCACACATACACATTCACATTCACACACCACTTTCTCTCTCTTTCTCTCAAATCTAAAAAATGCTTCATCACCCCAAACTCAAATTCATCTTCTTCTTCATCTTCTTCTGCTTCTTCTTCTTCAGCATAAACATTGCAACAGCAGATAATAATGATGACAGCACAACCATGTCTTCACTCCTCAAATCTCTATCACCAACACCATCTTCATGGTCATCAACAACATCTTACTGTTCCTGGAAAGGCATCAAATGTGACTCATCCAACAGAGTAACTACCATCAATCTCGCTTCCAACTCACTCACTGGCACCTTACCCACTACCCTCAACTCTCTCTCTCAACTCACCACTCTCTCTCTACAGAACAACGCTCTCTCTGGCCCAATCCCTTCTCTCTCTAACCTCACCAACCTCCAAACCGTGTTTCTAGACTCTAACAACTTCACCTCTATCCCAGATAACTGCTTCTCCGGGTTACCCACTCTGCAGACACTCAGTTTGACTCAGAATCTTAACCTCAAACCGTGGACGATTCCAACCGACTTGACTCAGTCCTCCAATTTGGTTCAACTCGATTTTGGAACCTCAAACCTTGTTGGCTCGTTACCAGATATGTTCGATTCCTTGCTCAGCTTGCAAAGTTTGCGTCTTTCTTACAATAAATTATCTGGGTCGTTGCCAAAATCGTTGTCAGGTTCTAACATCCAGAACCTGTGGCTCAATAACCAGAATGATGGGTTTGGGTTTGAGGGTGGAATTGATGTGCTTTCTGAGATGGTGCATTTGAATCAGGTTTGGCTTCATAAGAATAAGTTAACGGGTTCAATTCCTGATTTGTCCAATTGCTCCAGTTTGTTTGATTTGCAGCTTAGGGATAATATTTTAACTGGGGTTGTTCCCGAATCTTTGACGGGGATGTCTAGTTTGAAGAATGTGTCTTTAGATAATAACATGTTGCAGGGTCCTGTTCCTGTGTTTGGGAAAAGTGTTCAGGTTACACTTGATGGGATTAATAGCTTTTGTTCAACAAAACCTGGGGAAGCTTGTGATCCAATGGTGAATACTTTGCTTGAGGTTGCTAAGGGTTTCGGGTATCCGGTTAGGTTGGCGAATTCGTGGCAAGGTAATGATCCTTGTAATGGTTGGACTTTTGTTGTGTGTGCTGAGGGGAAGATTGTTACAGTTAATTTAGCGAAGCAGGGTTTGAATGGAACAATCTCACCAGCGTTTGCAAATTTGACTGATTTAACGAACTTGAATTTGAGTGGTAATAATTTGACCGGTTCAATTCCAGATAGCTTGGTTAGTTTGGCTCAGCTTGTTGTTCTGGATGTTTCTAATAATAACCTATCCGGCGACATTCCTAAATTTGGAGGTAAAGTGAAGCTTACTAGTGATGGGAATGCTTTGCTTGGAAAGCCTGGAGGGGGAGGGGGAGGTAGTGGAACTGTTCCTTCAACAGATTCGGGTAATGCACCGGGTGGAAGTCCACCGAAAGTGGGCAACAGTAGTTCGCTGTCGCCTGGTTGGATTGCAGGTATAGCTATTATTGCTATATTTTTCGTTGCTGTCGTGTTGTTTGTCTTTTGTAAGTGTTATGCTAAAAACCGGCACAGGAAATTCGGAAGGGTTGATAATCCTGAATTCAGAAAAGGAGAAGTTAAGATTGATGTATCAAGTGTTTCCAATTCCAATGGATATGGTGGAGTTCCGAGCGAGTTACAAAGCCAGGGGAGTGACCGTAGTGACCTTCCTGTTTTTGAGGGTGGGAATGTTGCAATTTCATTCCAAGTTCTTCGGCAAGTAACAGATAATTTCAGTGAGAATAACATTTTGGGCAGGGGAGGGTTTGGAGTTGTGTATAAAGGGGAACTGCATGATGGAACTAAAATTGCGGTGAAGAAGATGGAATCTGTTGCGATGGGAAGTAAAAAAATGAACGAGTTCCAAGCTGAGATTGCGGTTCTCACAAAAGTTAGGCATAGGCATTTGGTTGCTCTTTTAGGATATTGCATAAATGGCAATGAAGGGCTTTTGGTGTACGAGTATATGCCTCAAGGGACGTTAACACAGCATCTGTTTGAGTGGCATGAAAATGGTTGCGCACCTTTGACATGGAAACAAAGGGTGGCAATAGCTTTGGATGTAGCACGGGGAGTGGAATATTTGCATAGCTTAGCTCAGCAAAGCTTCATTCACAGAGACTTAAAACCCTCAAACATACTATTGGGTGATGACATGAGAGCTAAGGTTGCTGATTTTGGATTGGTTAGAAATGCACCAGATGGGAAGTATTCTGTCGAGACGCGGTTGGCTGGAACATTTGGGTACCTTGCACCTGAATATGCAGGTATTGAAAAGAAAGCCTTTGATATTAAGCCTGTCATAATGTTTTATGTTTTTATTCATTTCCTTGTTTGTTTTTATTACCAGCTACTGGAAGGGTGACAACCAAGGTGGATGTTTACGCATTCGGAGTTGTATTGATGGAACTGATTACAGGAAGAAAGGCGCTGGATGATACAGTGCCGGACGAAAGGTCTCACTTGGTTTCATGGTTCCGTAGGGTACTGATTAACAAAGAGAACATCCCGAAGGCAATTGATCAAACTCTGAACCCGGATGAGGAAACAATGGAGAGCATTTATAAGGTAGCCGAGCTGGCAGGGCACTGCACTGCTCGGGAACCGTATCAAAGGCCGGATATGGGGCATGCAGTGAATGTGTTGGTTCCTCTTGTAGAGCAATGGAAGCCTACTAGTAATGGAGAAGAAGGTGATGACATTGACTTACACATGAGCCTTCCTCAAGCTCTAAGAAGATGGCAAGCCAATGAAGGCACTTCATCTATGTTCAATGACATGTCTTTCTCACAAACTCAATCAAGTCTTCCTGCAAATATTGCAGACTCTTTTGATTCAATGGATTGCCGGTAATAACTTGTTCTACCTGTTTTGGTCAACCACTTTATCACGGAATTTTATTTATTTTTTAAAATGTCATTATTCTTTTCTTTTCTTTTTTGGTGTTCTTGCAATCTCCATTTGTATAAGTATATGATAATGTTTATTGATTTTTTAAAGCTAGCTTTGTTTTAGTGTATGGATGGGGTGCTTAAATGGAAAGTATTATTAGTGATTATGTGATATATCATGTTATGTTTACCATAATTGCGTGAAATGTGTGACATTCGTAGAGACTTGATTATTAATGTTGAGTTGGGCGAGGAAGGAGGTATAGAAATGTTGATTGTTTTATTTTATTATGGGCAGACAATAATGTTGGCCCTTGTCTCTCTGACCAAGCAAAGAAGCATTTGTTAGTTGCGATGTTTTTAATTGAATACGAAAAGCGCGTGAATCAATAGCAACTAACTAAATGGAGAATTTTTTGTGCAAGATCTAAAGATGCTTCTGTTTTACTCCACATTATGACTAGGATTCAAGTGTAAAAACGAATATTAATATAATTTTGGAGGTGTTAGTTGTAGCTGAAGGGCCTAAACATGAGCGCATGTTACGGGGTTTGAAGTTTGAAGTTTGAACGGTGGAGCTTTATAAAGTAAGGAAAAGCATATATACATAAATGACTTTTGGTTAGAAAAGCACATGCCTTGGGTCCCATTTTATAGATTCTTTTACATCACAATCACATTCCTATCTATTCCAATTTCCAATTTGCAAGCTGGACATGACAATATAGATTCTATACATAAAGTTCAACTCTAATCGGTGGATCCTCATTTCACTACTTTGCCTATGTATCTGCAAACTAACTACCATTAATCATCATTGGCCTAATCCTATTAAAACTTATAGTGTATGTATAATTTATTCTAATAATTAAGCTCTAATCCTATTAGCATATTAGAAGCTAAACTAGCCGGTCAAAAACTTTAATGAATGTATTCGTCCCATGAGAATGAAAGAATTATAAAGATAAAAGAGTAATAATGAATGTGATTGTTGGGGTGGCAGTCAAAGGAAGCAGCAGTGGTTTATTTATTGGATTGGGCCTAAGGCTGTTGAAATGAAAGGGTCTCACCCAATCCAAAAATTGATGAAAATTATGGGTTTTGAATTTTGATATATTGCACAAACAACCACTCATCATCATTCATTTATTGGACCCACCTTTGTTCACTTTTAATGCCTATTGCCTTTCCCCATTCCAAAACCTTATATTTCATTTACTTCACTTTTTCACTCATAACTCATAACTCATAATGGAAAAGCAAACCATGTTGACTAGAACCTGCTATTATCATCACCAACTATGCTTTGCATTTCTCTTCTCTTTTCTCTTCTTCACTTTACTTCTATGCTTTCATTATTCTTCTTCCTTTAACAATGCTCCTACTTTCTTACTCAACAACAATAATCAAGTAAACCCCATCACTGATTTTTGCACTGGCCGCTATGTTTACATTCATGAGATTCCTACAAGCTTCAATTACTACTTTCTTCACAATTGTAATTCCCTTACTAGAGGCACTGACACACCCAACATGTGTCCTTACATGGAAAACCTTGGTTTTGGTCCTAACATTCATAACATTCAAGGTCTTTTCACCAACACTAGTTGCACTTCTACTTCAACTTGGTATGCTACGAACCAATTTTCATTGGAGGTGATTTTCCACAACAAGATGAAAAAATATGAGTGCTTGACCAATGATTCATCTTTGGCTAATGCAATCTTTGTGCCTTACTATGCTGGTCTTGATGTGAGTCAATTCCTTTGGGTTTCTAATATCACAATAAGAGATTCTTCTGGTAAAGAACTACTTCAATGGCTTGTGAAAAGAGATGAGTGGAAGAAAATGTGGGGTATGGATCATTTTCTTGTTTCAGGTAGGATTTCTTGGGATTTAAGGAGACAATTCGATAATGAGTCATATTGGGGTAGCAAGTTTAGATTTTTACCTGAATCAATGAACATGTCAATGCTAGCAGTTGAAGCAAGTTCATGGAAAAATGACTATGCTATACCATACCCAACTTCTTTTCATCCCTCAAGCAAAACTGAAGTTTTGCAATGGCAAAGTAAAATGAGGCTTCAAGAAAGGCCTTACTTGTTTACTTTCACCGGTGCTCCAAGGCCTGAACTTAAGGGTTCTATAAGGGGAATAGTTATAGAGCAATGTTTAGGTTCTAGTGCTTGCAAATTCATAAATTGCAGCTATGGTAGTGGAGAGAAATGTGATGACCCTGTTAATGTTATGAAGGTGTTTTCAAATTCTGTGTTCTGTTTGCAGCCTCCTGGTGATTCATACACAAGAAGATCAATCTTTGATTCAATGTTGGGTGGTTGTGTTCCTGTTTTCTTTCATCCTGGCACTGCTTATTCACAATATAAATGGTTTTTACCAAATAATAGGACTAAGTATTCTGTGTATATTCCAGTGAAGGATGTTAAAGAGTGGAATGTGAATGTGGAGAAGGTGCTGATTGGAATATCACAAGATGAGGCGGTTGCAATGAGAGAGGAGGTTATAAAGCTGATTCCAAATATAATTTATGCAAATCATAAGTCAAAGATAGATAAGTTTGAAGATGCTTTTGATTTAGCAGTAAAAGGGATACTTGAAAGGATAGAGGAAGTGAGGGAAGCAATGAGGAATGGGAGAGATCCTAGCATTGGTTTTGCAGATGAAGATCATTATAAGTATACATTTTCTGATAATCATAGTTAAAGTAAGACATGTTTTTTATGTTAGTCATGAACTCATGGTCATATACAGTTTAACCACAACTACATTCATAGAATCCCAACTGGTATCATTTTAATTTTTGTTCTGGTTGTTCTCATTCAATATTCAATCATTCTGCTTTCTTTTTGGCTTATATCTTGTTTTTTTAAATGACAAGTCTAATAATATATATTTGGTCATGTTCTACCAAGAATGTGAAAGTAAAATTATAGTTGTGTTAAGTGTGTAACAACTATTGTATCCCACAAATCCGGTTGCTATGTTATAAGGAATTCAAAGTAACTTTACAAAAGAAAGAGAAATGTATGATAAAAAGCATGAATCTCCTAGCATCTTATGAGTTCAACAATGTCATCTTAAACCTTGTGTGCAAGTCATCTAAAATTTACTGTCCTGCCGACACGAGTTTTACTGTGGTCTGTGGTAAATGGCAGCACCCTTTTGTGAGGAATGAAGTATTAATAGGAGTGATAGAAATGATGAGACATGGGCATGGGTTGCATGTGAATGATATCTACAATGTAACATAACACTGCATTGACAGTACCAGGGCCAGGCAAGTGAATATTGAAACCATGAAATTTGCATGGCATGTAAGTGTAGTATAGTCACATGTCACATGTCACAGTCACATATGAGATGTGACCACAGACATGTATTGAACTAGTAGACCCTATAATTGAGGATATGTGTCCTCTCATTCCCATTCAATCACTACCATAAAGACCCTCCTCCTATTTCGGTTTTTTATAACAAGGGTCACACCAACTACTTTTCCTTCAAAAAAGCAAGTCGTGTTACAAATAAAGAAATGGGAAAGTGGACAAGTGTCACAAGTAAGGCTACAAGAAGCAAGATTCCTTCCCTCATTCCTAATGGTTATGTTATTGTTTTAGTTTAACTCAGCCGCTCCAAATACTTCTTGTAGATATGCATTTCTTGTAGTTTAACAATCTTTTAGCCTTAAAATATTTTTTGGAAAAGTATAAGAAGACATGTCAAAATGGTTCAACCCAAGAAAGCTTGGAAACTCATAGGGTTTATGGTCTTGTGCATATGAGATAGCCCAAGGATAGGGCACAAGTTAGTGCCAATGTTTGATTATTAAGTCCTAACCCAAAATACAAATTGTCATCCCAAAAGCCCAAAAAGAAAGAAATAATAATAATTTGAATTTCCAAAAAAAAAAAAGAAGAAGCTTGACACAAAATAAGTTGAAAGACTATGGCGGCCACTAACTCTGAGTCTGAGGTAACTCTCTCACTCTTCACTTCACACCCTATCAGTCTCAATTCTTCTTCTTTATTTATTTATTTATTTATTTAAATTTACTTCTACTCAGAAACCAAGTTTCGAAACGTTTCAATTATTCTCTTCTACTTCTGCCTTCGGAATTTTTGATGATGTTTCTTCACAACAACCTCCTTCTATTCCCCCTCCTCCTACCGTTGAAGTTCACGCCTCTCAGGTTACTCTTTTCTTCTCTTAATCATTCCTTCGATCGCTGCTTTTTTAATTTTTAAAATGGCTTTTCGTTTTTAGGTTCCTTCATCCTTCAATCACAATGTGGACAGTGTCAATATAGATGATGGGGTCACTTTGTTTAAGGTCAAGTTTCCTTCTTTATTCCATAATTATCACATTATTATAATTGTATGGAGTAATTATTGCTTCCTGTATAATGCTTTACAAGTTATACACTTCTTATTTGAGTTTACACTGCAACTTTTTTCAGCTTATGACTTCCTATAAGCTCTTTTCATCAAATAAGCATTTGAAAATAAGCTCTTTTTGCTTATTTAGAAAGAATATATATATATATATATATATATATATATATACATACATACATACATTATTGAATAAGCTTTTAATTAAGCTATCACATAGGCTAAAGAAGGGAGCCTAAGAGAACTTACACAGGTATTATTTGGGCATATGAGAACACCTTATGAAAACAACCTTATAGAAATAGCTTATGAAAATAGTCCATGACATTTCTATAAGTTATTTTAGCTAATCTCAATAAGCTTATCAGAGGAGAAGTTTATGAAATAACGTCTTGTTGTTTATCCAACTTCATTATAGTGGAGTTTAGTTATTGTATGGTTAATTTTCAGGGACGGGTGAATACTCAACAAGTTTTTGGTTTATCCAATTCAGATTTAGTTCCTGGAAAATATGAAGGTGGTGTTCACATTTTGTTCCTCGCATTTCTATTGTTTTATTCAGTGACTAAGGACCTGTTTGTTTAAGGTTCTTTTTATTATAAGAAGGTGATTATTTTGATAAAAAAAGTAAGTAATTCAAATCTGATACATGCGTATTTGTTTGGTTGGGTTTTTTACAAAAAAAAAAAAAACAGCTGCAAAAGAGCTGAAAGAGAATAGAATATATTTTTTCAGCTTCTTAAAAAATCATTTTTGTAGAATCACTTTCTTTTTCCAGCTCAAACAAAGAGGTCTTAATGCAGTTGCAGTTGTAACTTTGGTTCATTTTGGCTGAAAAATGTTTAATTGTGTATTCTAGGAGGATTGAAGCTGTGGGAAGGTTCACTTGATCTAATTAGAGCTCTACTGTCTGATATCAAAAGTGATTTTATCTCATTTGGCGGGAAGCGAGTACTAGAGGTGAGCTTTCCTTTTCCGGGCGTTAGATCTATAATTCTCATGTGTTCACTGATTTGCTTAAGTTTTTGAGAGTTGGTTCACCATATCGGGTTATTCTGTATATTTTTGGTAAATAACTGTTCGGCAGGTTGCTTATTTTTTGTGAAAATAAAATCACAATGGCTTATATTATACCTGCTTTGGTCCTCAGTCCTCACAATCTTACGTATCTAGGTCCTAAACTGAATATTTAAGCTACTTTTGCAACCACATAGATATTTAATAGGAAGACATATGACTTGGAATGTTTTATTTTAGCAAGAGGCAGACCAACCTTGCTATACAAGTAAAAATTGGAGATCATATCATACCACAAGTCCCTAGATTTAAGTATCTTGAGTCAATCATACTACACAATGAAGAAATTTATGGAGATGTAAACCATAAGATTCAAGCAGAATGAATGAAATGGCAGAATGTTTCAAGTGTCATGTGACAACAATGTGCCACTCAAGTTTAAAGAGATGTTTTACCACATGATTATAACACCCGCATTGTTGTATGAGATTGAATGTTGTGTGGTAGAATATCAACAAGAGAATAAACTCCATGCAGTAGAGATGAGCATGTTGCGTAGGCATACTAGACAAAATATAATTAGAAATGATGTATTAGTGAGAAAGTCGGAGTAGCTCTTATTGTAGAAAAAATGGTAGAGTCGTGCCTTAGATGGTTTGGACATGTGTGGAGGAGATCGTTAAAAGCCCTGATAAGGTGAGAGATCAAATGAAGGTTAGTCTAATTTCAAGAGGAAGAGGGAGGTCAAGAAAAACCATAGGTACAATGATTATAAAGATTTAGAGATCAATGTTTTGTCAAGGAACAAAGTTTATATAGAGCTTATGACGTTCTTCGATCCATGTAGCCGACCCTACCCAATGAGATTAAGGCTTAGTTGTTGTTGTATAGATCCTAGTCTTGCATTTACCTAGGAGATGACTAGTTTGTTCACAGTAAGCATTTAGTATAGTGTTCAATTTTTTAGAAGGTCAAGCTTTTGGTGGAAAATTTACTGCCATCTATGAGTAATTGCATCCATATCATTTATGGTATGTGCTAAAACTTCTATACAAGAATAACAATGGTAGTCAATGCTATAAAGTCTTTTGAAGAGACTAGGATGTTTTTGAGACTGGCTTCCTCTTTTTCATGCTAAACCAGTGACCCTAAGCCATTAGTTCTCATTTCATGTTTTATCTAGTCATACTTTTTGCTCATATCATATTGTAGACACTGATGTTTTAGATGCCATCAAGCTTATTTCTAGGATTTTTCGTATTTTACAGATTTGCCTTATGTTGATAAGCTACATTGTTTAAGTTAGATCTAACTCAGTACAAGATTTTCCCATAAACTTGGAATCGTGCCTACAAGTCTACAAGAGAGAAATTATGTAAAGATTATTGATAGTTCATATTGAAGTTGATTATAAAGATAAACCTAAATAAAGCATATATTGGTACATAAGTTGGGAGTTCTATCACTCAATTTCAAATATTTGATTTTCAGGTCGGATGCGGTCATGGACTGCCTGGAATCTTTGCATTGCTTGAGGTAAGCCTATGGTTTATTGGCTTTGCATTAGTGACCTTAATTTTGAAAAATATAACAATGTGTCTATTTTCATTGCTTTAGGGAGCAAGTGCAGTACATTTTCAAGACTTCAATGCAGAGGTCCTGCGCTGCCTCACCATTCCCAATTTAAATGCAAATCTTCCTGGAAAGTCTCATCCATCATCGTCATCAAGCTCGACAATTTGCAACAAAGCAGAAGTTCGGTTTTTTGCTGGTGACTGGAGTGATGTTGATAAACTGCTTCCACATGTTGGTTATGACTTCATTCTGATGGCAGAGACAGTTTACTCAATCAACAGTCTTCAAAATCTTTATAATCTCATCAAGAAGGTATGGTTTAGTTCATTGACTAGAACATAATTATATTTCTATATTGAATCTTTATAATATAAATGTGAGTGCTTTTATTGAAGTGTTTATCAATATATTTTTTGTTTACAAAAATATTCATTTGCTTATCTATTAAAGTGTTTAATACACAGTGCCTGAAACATCCTGATGGAGTTGTATACATGGCTGCAAAGAAGTACTATTTTGGCGTAGGCGGTGGATCTCGTCGGTTTCTGTCTTTGGTAGAGAAAGATGGTGAGTGAGTCCTCACATTTTTTACTCTTTTTATTATAAAGTATATACTGCGAGGTCATAAATCTTCCATGCGCCTTTGATTTTTTCAACTGTCAAAGTAATGTACATGTTACAATGTAAAAGTTGCAATTAGGCCCATGCTGGAATCTATGAAGGTTATGTGCTATACAGGTTGCACAATAGGAAGTAATGTCCTTGATATGCAAACAACATATTTATTTTGAGATTGTTTCAACACGAAAAAAAATACTGTAGTAAACATTAATAACTAATAACCATACTGAATTTTTTATATATTGCTTTTCCACTATAAGTCATCATGTACAAGTGTTTTATGTATGACTTATTGGTGTGAACGTTAGTCATGGAACCATGTGTTTCAAGAGTTATCGAAAGTTCAGTGTCAGTATGCAATGGGAAGTATCAAAACTGATTTATTTCTCTATCCTTTTACCAATTATTATACTGGTTTCATGCCATGATTTTCCTTTAATTGTGCAGGCATCATGAGTAGCAGTTTGGTTGCGGAAATCACAGACGGTTCATCTAATGTGCGTGAAGTGTGGAAGCTTTCTGTGAAGTAATGGTGATATTTTCTTCCTTCATTGTTGAAACTGTTGTCGGTTTGTTTGCTCAAGTATTTGTATCAGATGAACCCATAATGGAAAAAGAAAGTTGGTGTTGGAAGGATGATATGATGAGTTGGGGTGCATGTTATGTATTCAGTTTAAAGTTATTGAAGAATGAGCATAATATTGGACTAGTTTTGTTACTGATTGTAGAAACTGTATATGTTCTGAACAGAATACCATCCATACTCTCAAGCTAAACTTGGCTTGATTTTCCTTGCTCAAATAGTATTTTCTAGTAATATAGTCTCAAGAGAAAAGAGAAGCACATGGAGTGCTAATTATAAGAATAATTAGCACTAACCTTTCAACCTTTAAAATAGACCCAGTTTGATCAATTCACATAAAAAGGGTTCAGTTATACACAAGAGTAATAATTGAATGAGGACAATACATTTCATACAAACATACACATTTGCATAATGAATGCGTAAGAATAAAGGCTTAGATACATTTTTTATCCTTTATCTATTTAACAATGTTCAATTTAGTCATTCATTTAATCATAAGATATGTATTTAGGAAAGACATAAAACTTAGGGACTTTATACTTAGTTATATTTTCCTAATAATTTAAGTAATTCTATTAATATTTTACCCCATCCCCACAAACCACAATTCTTAAAAATTCTTAAATAGATCTCACGATTATCTACCATTGATTTTTATTATTTTTGTTTGAAAATCAATGATGATTAATAAATCCATAATGAATGATTTGTTGATATTATAAAAAATATTTACATTATGAGTGTCTAGATATTAAATCCATAAGAAAAAAGTAAGGATTGATATGCATGTGTGACAGTGTGAGTATCCTCTAATATATATGTAAAAAAGTTGGATGTAGAGATATAAGTGGTGAGGGTTGAAAAGAGTGTTAGATAAATAGTTGTAGTTGATTGATGAATGACATTCTCACAGCATGCACATGCAATCCAATCTCAACTCACCACTTTGTCACGCCACACTCCATTCATCATTACTAAAATCCATGCCCATATCATCAAACTTGGTCTCCACCATTCTCACCCACTCCCCAACACTCTCCTCCACTCTTATGGCAAATCTGGCCTCATCCACCATGCACTCCAACTATTCGATGAAATGCCCCAACCAAACCTCATTTCTTGGTCTTCCATTCTTACCTCCTGCAACATCTCCAATCTTCCCCACATTGCCCTCTCCATCTCACGCACCATCCTCACCACCACACTCCTCATCCCCGACCACTTTGTCTTCGCCAGCATTGTCAAGGCTTGCGCCAATTTAACCGCTTTGAGACAAGGCAAACAAGTGCATGCTCGCATCTTGTTGTCCCCATTCTCCAATGACGATGTTGTTAAGTCGTCATTGATTGATATGTATGCAAAATGTGGGGTGCCCGATTATGCCCATGGTGTTTTTAACTCGATTTCCAAGTTAAATGTGGTTTCTTGGACTGCAATGATTCATGGGTATGCAAGGAGCGGGAGGAAGTTTGAAGCTTTGAAACTGTTTGATCAAATGCCAGACAGAAATTTGTTTGCTTGGACAGCTATGATTTCTGGGTTTGTGCAGAGTGGGTATGGGATTGATGGGTTGCACTTGTTTGTTGAAATGCGGCGTGAAGGGGTTGATATTGTTGACCCATTAGTTCTATCGAGCGCGGTTGGCGCTTGTGCTAATTTGGCTGTTTGGGAGCTAGGGAAACAGATGCATGGTGTGGTTATAACTCTTGGTTATGAATCTTGCGTGTTTATAAGTAATGCGCTTATTGATATGTATGCTAAATGCAGTGACATTGTTGCTGCAAAAGATGTGTTTTGTAGAATGTTGAGGATGGATGTGGTTTCTTGGACTTCAATTATTGTTGGCACTGCACAACATGGACAAGCTGAGGAGGCATTGGCTTTGTATAATGACATGGTTTCTGCTGGGGTGAAGCCTAACGAGGTCACCTTTGTTGGGTTGATTTATGCATGCAGTCATGCTGGTTTAGTTAGCAAGGGGCGCGATTTGTTCAAATCCATGGTTGAAGATTATGGAATTAGGCCCTCCTTGCAGCACTATACTTGTTTGCTTGATCTTTTCAGTCGATCTGGCTACCTTGATGATGCAGAAAATCTCATTAGGACAATGCCAGTTAACCCTGATGAACCTACTTGGGCTGCTTTACTTAGCGCTTGTAAGCGCCATGGTAAGAACGATATGGCAATTAGAATTGCTGATAACCTACTAAGTTCGAAACCAGAGGATCCTTCAACTTATATATTGTTATCTAATATTTATGCCGGAGCTGATATGTGGGAAAATGTTTCAAAGGTGAGGAAGTTAATGATGGTCATGGAAGTTAAAAGAGTGCCAGGTTATAGCTGCATTGATTTGGGAAAGGAAAGTCATGTTTTTTATGCTGGAGAGACATCTCATCCGATGAAGGATGAGATTAAAGATTTGTTGAGGAAGTTTGATGCAGAGATGAAGAAAATGGGTTATGTTCCTGATACTAGCTCAGTTTTGCATGACATGGATCAACAAGAGAAGGAAAGACATCTTTTCTGGCATAGTGAGAGGTTGGCTGTGGCTTATGGCCTTCTCAAGGCTGTTCCAGGAACGATTATACGTATTGTGAAAAATCTTCGTGTTTGTGGAGATTGCCATACTGTTTTGAAGCTCATCAGCACTATATCAAGTAGGGAAATTTATGTTAGAGATACCTCGAGATATCACCATTTTAAGGACGGGAGTTGTTCTTGCAATGACTTCTGGTAACTTGGGAATTATGATTGATGACCAATTGAGGTCCTTATTATGAAGAATGCAAGCCTGCCCTGGTCAGATGCTTGTTGCACATGCCTCTTGGATCTGCACTAATGAGCCTCAGCAATTATTTTGTTCAGGACATCTGTCTAATGATGTCCACTATCTATGAAACACGGGCACTTCAAAACACTCGCCATTTTCCTATCGGACACTTCAAAACACTCGCCATGTTCCTATCGGACACTTCACAGACACTATTGGATATTCCTGGCTGTATTTACAAAAATTTTCTTTTACCTGTTGAATTTTTGTACCATTATAGATGGAAATGTCACAGTAGTTAGACAAATGTAGCATTTTTATGCTTATGATGACTAATTAATTTTCTAAACAATATTTTATATCTTTTAATTCAACGCTTGTGATGTTATGTTAATGTTGTACTAATTTTTATATCAAGTGTAGTAGCTGCGCCTTCAACAATAGTTTGTAAGTCACCTGCTTTCACAATAATAGTTTCATAATAGTTATAGAAGTCCAGGATATAGGGAAGTCAATGGAGAAATTCTCATCCCAATCCTTGATTTATAGCAGTAAATCTCTAAAAACTCAGCTATATCTTTTCATTCAATCAGCAGAGCATAACTATGGTCATCTATTCCTCATTTGGCAAAGGAAAGCACTACCCAGATGTAATTTTATTTTCTCTTCCATCCCTAGTAATACAAATGAAGTCTCTGATTTTGTCTTCATCCTTCTTTGGCAAAGCACATATGATTTATGAGAACACTCACATAAGACTATAAGGTAATATTCGGTAGACATGCTACAATAAGACCAGGAAGAATGAGTTCTGCATTATGTTTGGTGTATTTTGGAAATAGCATAGAACATGACTGGAGGGTTAAAAGTGGGACATTTTGGTTCTGTTAACAAGTTGGAGACAAAAAGAACATAAGCTCTTACCAAGTCTTTTAGTATATGGGAGCTGAGGTATAAAAGTTTAAAAACATTAATATTGAAATTGTTGTCTGAGGCTACTCCTCATGGCAGCTTCTTCAACCTCTGCGGAAAAATTGAATATCAACAGGATTTTGTGTAGATGGAAACAACATAGTCACAACTAAGATGCAAAAAATGGAAAAATTATTTTTAGAATAACACAGTATATATGTAAGGACTCTTTCTTCTATAAAGAAAACATGAAACTATGAAAGCCAATAGTTAGTTGCAAAAGGAAAACAAAAACTTGTTCTTAAATCTTAATGATGCTCTAGTAGCTGTACATCTTGAAAACTGGTTGGTGGTTATTCTTCAAATGCTTGCATTACAAGTTTTATTTTGATATAACTTGTTTAGATCAAAGTCTAACTTTTCATAATTCCCGCTCCCACTAATTTAGTTCACTGACTTTATTTCTTCAAGTTAAATTAGTCATAAGACACAAGTATCACCAATTTATTTCTTCAAATAAAATTGTCATAAAATATTTTTTTTAAATTTAAAAATGTCACTACATTAGTTCTAAAGACTCAAATGATATTTTAAATCTACTAAAGACCTAATGCTATATTTTCATTTTTAGGGATTTATTTGATAAATTTTTTGGAGGATGAAGTTAATATACTTATATATTTGAAGACTAATTTGACATTTTACATTATTATATAAACCATAAACATATTTTTATTGAACAATAAGAGCAATGAAAAACTTAACTAGGAATTAAACAATGAAGTAATGATTACTTGATAAGAAGACTAATGAGTAACCACTAAAAATAAATTAGTGAGTCATTCATTGTTAATTAAAATTCAATAGTGTATAGTAATTGTTGGGTGTAATGATTTTGTTTGATTGTGGGTTGTTGACAGTGATGATGGCACTAATATATATTGTTGAATAGTTACTTATGCACTTATGCTCCTGAGTCCTACATCATTTATGACCATTCATCAACCAAACAATATCACTTTCACTAAACCCAACAACATCTTTCTCAAAACCAAAACTAAAACAAAGATATCTCCTAACACAAAACACAAAATAATGTCCCAACCCAGATTCAGTTTCATGTCCTTTTTATGTGTTCTGCTTCACACCCTTTTCATAACCTGCAATGGTCTGTCATATATGGACCTCAATTTGTTGAAACACAGTGAAGTGAATAATGTAATGACCAAAAGGGTTTGTACCAAGAGTATTGGTGAGTGCTTGAGGTTGGCAGAACCAGAAATGGATATGATGGATTCAGAGAGCAATAGAAGAATGCTAGCAATGCAGAAAAAGTACATTAGCTATGAGACACTGAAGAGGGACATGGTTCCATGTGATAGAGCTGGTGCTTCTTACTATAATTGTCATGCAAGACAAGCAAATCCTTATAATAGAGGATGTGAGGTAATTACTGGTTGTGCTAGAGGTGTTCAAGCCATCAAGACTTGATTATAGAGTCATTAGAGATTATTGATTCAACAAAATTTACCCAAGTATGGATCTTGCTTCTCTTTGGGATAGTGTTATCTGTCTCACTTGCTCTTATTAGCCAAAAGAATAAAATTTAATGGTAACTTTAAATTTTATTTTCTTTGATCCATTAGAAGAAATGACACTGAAAATTGACACTTGTAATGTTATAGGTGATGTTATCCCCTTTACTTTTGGCTCCCTCTTGTTTATTCCCATCTAATCTTGTTTGGTTTGGTTTATGAGTTGCCCCCCCTGTAGTTAAGATCATGGTTTTACATGCTTCTTATTTCTTTGTTTTAAAACACCTATGACTACCTTAGCTATGAAAATATCTAACTTTTCTTTTGACATATTCCTTAGCTTTATGATGCCCATTTGTTACAAATTGCGTTTGATAGAAATTTGGGGTTGATATTTTCAGCCTGGAGACATTGTTTTGTTAGAAAGTAAGAGCCAAATCTTGAAGTATTAGATAATATCCATTTTGAATAAAGAAAGTTAGTCAGATGTTCATACAACAACTATTTATATGAATGAGTTGCAAGGTTGAGTTTTTTCTTGGATGATTCCTGATAAACTTTCATTATTAGTATATAGAATTCAAATAATATAGGTTCATTATTCATAATGATTCAAACCTTCTTCCACAGAACAGATTTGCTAATATAGATCTTGATTGCAAGGGGAAGATGTTGATTTCTTCATATCGGTACAGAATAAGCAAGGACTAAACTTGTTCGCAACAATATCTTTATTAGTGGTTTCCTTTTATCAAACTTGATGGGTCTAATTTTAGGTGATTGAGTAAACCATCATTTCAGTTTTCCAATAATAGTGCCACCAGTAAGTTCTGGAAAGTTTCTTGTCCCTGCCCAACACCCAACTCCTTCAACATATCTTGGACTATACTAACTTTTTATCACCTAACAGCTTCTGAAGTTTGAACATTTAACCAAGTTATGTTCCTTAAATTTGTAAGCTTAACACCACCAATGAATGTGAATCCAAAGTGATGAGCAGTGTTTACCCATCATGAAGTTTGAGTTGTGTAATAAGCAGAGAAGAAGGGCAGAGTGGCATATTAGAATACAACAATGCTATATCTACACCTCAAAACTTAAACCTGGCTATGATATTAGTTAGCAATGCTCTTATCGTATGGCTAATTCAGTAGTGTGCTCTTTGACAGTAGAAGATAGAAATTAAGCATAAGATAAACATAAAAAATTAGAATAACATTACTATTTAGAATATCTGTTGTAAGATTTTCTGAATAAAAGATTAGGCCTCTGATATATAAAATCCGTGAAGCAATATTAAACTATGGTTCCTTTGTATAAAAAGGTATAATCATTGTCCTTACCCATCTTCTAGCTTCAGTATTTTTCGTTCTAGTTTGGATAGCCTGTTGGAAACTTTAGCATATAGGGTTGCTTTTGACTTTTGAGGTTTCTGATAAGGTAAACTCTGCTCAGTCAATGCCATGAACACTGCAAAAAGGTTGCTTCTTGCCATGCCTTTATTATGCTTAAGAACATCTACCATGTGGTTCACAATCTCCAAATAAAACGGGTTCTTATTTGATTCGCCTGAATAAGAATGTTCTTCAACTTTTGGATGCTCCAAATGGCTTCAATCCTTTTGTTATTAATTGATGTAGTATGTTCAAATGTTGGCTGTTATTCTATATGCATTATAATGTCCATTTATTGTTGCATGTATTTTGTTTTTAGCTCTATCCATTGTTCATAAAATTACTCCAAGTTATTAGAAAAAGGAGGAATCATTAATTTTCCCTACTTGAATATTATGTTGGTAAAACTTTTTCCCTGAAATGATAGCATCTGGTGTCAAAGTTGAAGACATGGAACAAGAGTTTGCAAGTTATAGGTCTCGTTCACCTTTACTCAATTCCCTCTTACATGTGTTATGCTTGGTCACTTATGGGATCTTCTTACAAGATATCACAAATTTAAGTATTCTTATCATACCATAGGCTTAATACAATAACATAATTGTATAAATATAAAGGTGTGACATGTTGCATTAAATTAATGATGGGCGAGTGGGTTAGGACTAATATGAAAGTGAAAATGTGCTGAAACTTGGAGCATGACTTCACATGGTACAATTTTCATGGTGAGCTGTGCTTAACTGATGAAAAATGAGTACCCTTTTAATAATGCAACGTAACTAATAAAATTAGCAAAAGATCACTATCTTAAGTTTGGACCAAAGAATTTGAAACTTGTTTTTCTTTGGAACCCTTTCTATTTGTTATAATATCAGCATAAAGTCATAGGGTAGTAGTCAATAATCATGCCTAACTTCCAAACTGGCCTATCTCTGTTTTTGATGCCTAATAATCACTACTTTGTTAATAACATGAATAACAGCTTAAAGTTTCTAGATTAGCATAATTATATGAATGATCATATTATGAAAGAAATGAGCATTTGTTGTTCATCATTAAAGGTATGAGGAGGTGGGTTTGGTACACCTACTACAATGGTAAGTAAGACCATGCATTATTATCTTTATCTAGAAGGAAGGAAGTCCAAAGTAAACAACTAAAGTAATAGACAAAAATGATGTGATAGCAAATATGACTTGTTTTCAAGACTTGTTTCATATACGCTTACCATGCTCATTATTGCACCTCCCCTCATTTTGTTATGATAGCATTGTTGCTTCCATTTTTTCTTTCCAATTTTTTGGAACACTTGTTAGTTGTTACATATATAAAATCTTATTTTATTATTTGTTGGGAAATAACAAATGTGTGATGGTATTGCAACGAATATGAGTTATGGGAATTAATTTAAATCTTCTTACTAACAAGTCCTAACTTGGTAAATATAACATCTTTCTGTAGTTTTTACGCATTTTGTTAAGCATAGTAGTTTGTGTTTCCTTTGCTTAACCATAGTGACATGAATTTGTGGCACACAACGTAGGACAACAAGCATAAATTGTAGATAGTTCAAAACTGAATGCCACAGATAAGAAGTAAAACATTTTTTCTTCCATTTTTTCCTTTATTTTCTTTTCTCGTATATAAAAAAAGAACAGAAACACAAATAATAGCTACCAATCAAGCAATCATAACCCACACAACCCTAATCAAAAGCCTTATTCAAAACCCCATTGGAATAAATTTTGGTCTTCTCCTTTCCAACCCATTGGAATAAAGATCCTACAAAAATATCATCAAAACTACCACTCTAGCTACCACAAATGATAAAATAGTAGCAATAAAAATCCAATGAAGTTACTTTTCCCTCATTATTATGATGATCCGTTGTTGATGATTGATATCAGTACCTATAGTGAGCAGGCTTGTATGGACCCTGAACAGGGACACTGATATAATCAGCTTGGTCCTTGCTAAGCTTGGTGAGTCTAGCTCCAAGCTTCCCAAGGTGAAGAGCAGCAACCTTCTCATCAAGGTGCTTAGGCAGAACATAAACCTTCTTCTCATACTTTCCAGAAGTCTTCTCATTCCATAACTCAAGCTGAGCAATAACCTGGTTGGTGAATGAACATGACATAACAAAACTTGGGTGTCCTGTTGCACAACCCAAGTTCATCAAACGACCCTCTGCCAAGATAATGATGCCAGTGTTGGTCTCAGGGAAGACCCACCTATCAGTTTGAGGCTTGATGGTGATGCGCTTGATACCAGGGTGTGTCTCCAAACCAAGCATGTCAATTTCATTGTCAAAGTGACCAATGTTGCAAACAATGGCATTGTTCTTCATTTTCTTCATGTGATGAAGCATGATGATGTCTTTGTTACCAGTGGTGGTAACAAAGATATCAACTTCAGAGACAACATCTTCCAAGGTTAGAACTTGAAGACCTTCCATGGTAGCTTGAAGGGCACATATGGGATCAATTTCAGTGACAATGACACGAGCACCAGCTTGCTTTAGTGCAGCAGCACAACCCTTTCCAACATCTCCATACCCAGCCACAACTGCAACCTTACCAGCAATCATCACATCAGTGGCTCTCATCAGTCCATCGGGGAGGGAGTGCCGGCATCCATACAAGTTATCAAACTGTCATCACAAATAGTACAAACAACAAAATCAACCAAACACAATCAATGAATCAAAGAAATTCAATATATATAGATAGATAGATATACCATACCTTGCTCTTGGTAACGGAGTCATTGACATTGATAGCAGGGAACAAGAGAGTTCCACTAGCCTGCATCTGATACAACCTCTTAACACCAGTAGTTGTCTCTTCTGAAACACCAACAACCCTGTCCTTCATCTTGTGATACCTCTTAGGATCTGTCTTCAACCCATCCTTTATAATAGACAACACAATCTTAAATTCAGCATTGTCTGTTGAATTAGGATCAGGGAACTGACCAGTCTTCTCAAAAATGTCCTCAGCCTTAACCCCTTCATGGATCAAGAGTGTTGTATCACCACCATCATCAACAATGAGGTCAGGGCCACCACCAGGACCCCAATCAAGGGCACGCTCAGTACACCACCAATACTCTTGAAGGGTCTCACCCTTCCATGCAAAGACAGCAGCACTGTCACGTGCAATGGCAGCAGCAGCATGATCTTGAGTGGAGAAGATGTTGCATGAACACCATCTAACTTCAGCACCAAGGGAAGTGAGTGTTTCAATAAGGACAGCAGTTTGGATAGTCATGTGAAGGGAACCAGTTATCTTAGCACCTTTGAATGGCTGAGAAGGACCGAACTCAGTGCGAGATGCCATGAGACCAGGCATTTCCACTTCTGCTAGCTCTATCT
This sequence comes from Lupinus angustifolius, assembly GCF_001865875.1. Lineage (NCBI taxonomy): Eukaryota > Viridiplantae > Streptophyta > Magnoliopsida > Fabales > Fabaceae > Lupinus > Lupinus angustifolius. The sequence goes on along the minus strand of NC_032023.1, from coordinate 97,976 downwards.
CAAGGCGTCCGAAGTCAGCTTGGGACATATCTTTCACCTTGTATTCACGCCCACTTGTGGTTTTCTCTACCAACAAAGCCATTATAAGATAGATAGAGAGATAGATAGATGTGGAATGAGGAATGAGGAATGTGGTGTGGAAATATAGATACACAGATGTTTGTATAAATAGAGGAGATTACACTCTCATTCATGGGCTACCCGCAAACTCTGTTCTCACCCGATTCTTATTCACCTCTACTTTCCTATAACTTAGCTCATTTACCACTTCTACCACTATTATTACTATTATTATTATTAATCAAATCATCATTAGTTGTGTCATTAAACGTGGACAAAGTGGAAAAGGCCTACCCAACGTGGACAAACTTGTGTGGTTGTAAAGAAAAACAGATTTATTCGTTCTTCATCAGTACTCATCAATAAATCTTCTTACTTTCACATTTGCTTTAATTTCTTGTCTCGCATGTGTAATGTGTTACATACTTTTATTTCTTATTTTCGACCTTCATAACTATTCAGGAATGTTCACAACTGCACTTAACTTCAAAAATATGAACTTGTTCATAAATATAAAGGTTACAACTCTTGAAAATAGCGTTAAAATATTTTCTGTGTAATTTTAATAATTTATCAAGTTTTTGTTTTAAATATATATTTGATATATTTTAACGTGAAATAAAAATATATATCGTGTATGGTTGTAGGGAATTGTAAATCAATATAAAATGTACAATGAGACTCAATTAAGAAAGAAAATAATGTATTCATGCCTGTGAATTAGGATGCTCTTACGTATCCAAAACTTTGTAAATTGACTTTAAACTTTTGAATTATTTATTTATTTATTATGTTAGGAAAGCTCTTTTATATTTATAACGTGTTTTTTTAATAAGTGAGTGTGTAGTTGTGTACAAAAGTGGAGGACCATCATGTATTCCTCTTTTTTTCAGTGACAGCTCATTTTTTTTAGTGTATTTTCCAAAATAACATAATCATATTATTTGGATCTTGAGTTTGGTATACCAAACCATACATACATGTGATGACTCTGTTGTTACTTGACAAATTCAAAACACATGTCATCCATCTCCAATGTATTTTATTCATTCTTTCACAATATAGGGGGTTGTTGTATTTTCAATATCTGATATAGGGTTCATTTTTGTACACATATATAGACTACATATTTCATTCATCCAAATTACGACATATGTTGTCATGATCAAAATATATAAAATAAATACTCCCACATGGTGAAAAAATAATACAATTTGTATCAAACAATTCGAGATGATAACATGATTGCATCTTACTTAGTTGTATGTTTAAAGGTACGTGGTGGCGTGAGTTGCAAGCATTTTGTGAGGATGAACAGCTAATCATTCCCGGGATTGGTGGGTCTCAGATTTCATAAATATAATTCACACCACTACTACCACACTCACACCATTACACATTATATTACTTTTATATCTTTCATTTTTATTACAGGAAAACTATTATAACAATAACTAACATAACAATTTTGCTTTTTTGTTATATTATATACACATCACCAACAGGGTGAAATATTTAGATGATCTGTCGGTAGAATAAAAGATAAAGATGGAATTTAGCAGCGTGAGTGTGTTAGATTGGATCTGGCACACAGTACACGTACAAGTTGTGTCGGTGATGAGACATGGAGCCTTTTAGACCAATCAAAACATGGGACCTCTACATTGTGCCGGTGATCCACTTCATATGTTGCTTTTTACAATCTATTCAAATCATACTATTAATTATTATTTTGTTTCTGAAGTTCATCTACATCTTTTTGCTCGATCTAGACAAGAAACGACCTTCTACCATCTATAGTAGATATTTGAAAAGTGATTCTAATGTTGAATTATTATGGGTTGCCTTGTTTTATCTTTTGCCATATTTACATTGTTGTAGATTTGGTTTACCTATGTTGTCTTGACAAAGAGAACATGCATTACTCATGGTATGGTGTGGCCTTTGGCACATGGAAGAGTTTTTCGGTTTTGTAGGTGCTGACTTAGTCATGTCCTATGTTGTTGTCCTTTCCCATAGTTAAGTCAACCCTGTATATGATCGACAATTGTATGAGCCAAATCTTATTTATCCAAGTATGTATATAAATAATGGACACCATAGTATTATCATGTGATTATAATTTGTTAGAAGCAAAAAGGGTGAGAATTTGTTCTTAGTAAAAGTAAAAAGGACTCAAGTTTGATATCATCCCAAAGAAGGACTTATTATATTGACACAAGAACCACACTGCAACCATGATTTAATCTACTTTTATAAATATCATTAGGCATGGTCATAAATTTTAATCATGATAATAGCACCACACCTTGAAAAGTTTGTGTACCATAAAATCATAATAATACCATCCCCAAAGAACAAAAGGTAATTTAAGTCAATTTTTACCAAAAAAATAAATATCGACCTAGCTAGTTTGAACTTGGAAGGGAAGTAAGGGTCTTGTCTTCAACGCTCCAATTAATTTTGGAAAACGATGCATTACATCTTCAAAATTATTGATTTATAATTAGTAACTATTTTTTGGTACGTACATGGCTGCCATAATTGCCTTCAATTAATTAAGTTAATATTAGGCATTTGTGTGTCGTGTTAAATCTCATATTTAATTCATAAATAAATCAATGTTGATGAGTTTGGTAGGAAAATAAATAAATATTTTTGTGTCCACACTTCCTAATGATACACATAGTCCCACGTAGTTTAGTGAAGCAATTATGAGGAAGAAAAGCGTTAGCATCAATGGCAGTGGGGTTTGGTGAAACAAATTGATTATCATCACCTTCACCAATTCCACTTCTTATATTTACCAATTGCCACTACCAACAACAACAACAACACTTTGACAATTTGAGATAAGTTCATGGAGTACATTCTCCCATCTATATTTATATTTATTAGGTTATGGTACATAATAAACATAAACATTAGTTTATAAATAAATAAATAAATATAAATATATGGAGTTCGCTCATAAACCTAACGAGTCGAATCATATTTAATTTAAGTTTGACTCATTTATTTAACGAGCTCAAGTTTAACTCATTTGGTTTATGAACCAAATTTATCAAGCTAAATAACGAATCAAATTTTAAACAAATACCAAATTGGTTCAGTTCATTCATTGTCAGCCATATAATATTTTCAAATTGAAAAAATGGGTAACCCACAACTGGAACGAATACTAAAACTTATGTTTTGTAGTCCAGTACTTTATTATTACAATGAATACTAACCCTTACATCAAACATGACATATTAATGTATATATATTAGAATATCAACTTGTATTAGTACTTATTTCATAACTTCATATTAGTTAGTAAGTGTTGGGAGTTTGTTTTGTCATTGAACTTAAATGATAGGTAATGTTAAGTTCTTTCAATTTTTGCATTGTTATGTTCTTTTTTATTATTAAAACAATGGTATAAGTAATTTTATATGATAGTAACATACGATAATTTAGATACATTTATATATTATTATTTTATAAATTTATATAGAGTGACTCACAAGTGTAAATGTTCATGTCCATTCTAATTTAAGTGAATATCGTATGGATATAGATATAACTTTTCCAATTGTTAATACTATCAACAACCTTGAAAAGAAGAAACAAGAAGTGACTAAACAAAATTATCCTAACATATGGTAGTACAAATTATCCTAAGACTATATATGGTACAATTGAATTTATGGTTTTATCTAACGTGGATAAATGAAGTGGAGGTTGTTGCAAATGAAGCACTTGCATGACTTTTAATATGGAAATTAACTCTTTCAATTCGATAATGAAGTGTATATTAAATGCATAATTTAGCAATGAAGTGTATATTAAATGCATAATTTAGCAATGAAAAATTGGCATTTTATCCTTTGTTAATAAGTTAGGAGAAGTACAGAATAGAAAAACAAATCTTTAATTACATGATGCAAAGAAAACTTAGTCAACAATGAAATAATGGTGGAAGTATAAAGTATAAAGAGAAGAATATGTTTTGTGAATAAGTAGGGGTAGATCTAGTATTGAGGTGAACCATGAAACAGAGAGGGTAGAATAGTCCATTAAAATATGAAACACTTATAAAATGGGCATGCTTCAGGAATTGGAATGATACACCCATTTGTTTCTCTTTATCTGACTAATAATTCAATGGAAGCAGTGAGCGCGTGGGGTAACACACCACTAGCTAGCATTGATCCCGAGATCCATGACCTGATAGAGCACGAAAAACATCGACAATGCCGTGGAATAGAACTAATTGCATCAGAGAACTTCACCTCATTCGCAGTCATCGAAGCCTTAGGAAGTGCTTTAACCAACAAGTACTCCGAGGGAATGCCAGGTAACCGTTACTACGGTGGGAACGAGTTCATTGACCAGATCGAAAACCTCTGTCGCTCACGCGCCCTCCAGGCGTTTCACCTCGACGCCCAATCTTGGGGTGTCAATGTTCAACCGTATTCGGGTTCTCCGGCCAATTTCGCAGCGTATACGGCGGTGCTTCAGCCTCATGATAGGATCATGGGTTTGGATCTCCCATCTGGTGGACACTTGACTCATGGGTATGTATGTTCTATACTTTTCATACAATTATCACATTCAAGATTCGCCATTGGATATGCTCATTATGTGTTTGTTTTATTGTATTTATTATATGATGATTATTGAAAAGATGTTACCGAAAGACATGTCCGTATTTTGAACATTCCTTGTGGTTTGAGCAGGTATTATACATCTGGTGGGAAGAAGATATCAGCGACTTCAATTTACTTTGAGAGTTTGCCTTATAAGGTGAATTCGAGTACAGGGTATATTGATTATGATAGGTTGGAGGAGAAGGCCTTGGATTTTAGGCCAAAGTTGATTATTTGTGGTGGTAGTGCTTATCCTAGGGACTGGGATTATGCCAAGATTAGAGCCGTTGCTGATAAGTGTGGTGCACTCATGCTCTGTGACATGGCTCACATTAGTGGCCTTGTTGCTGCTCAGGTATACCTCTCTCTCTTTCTAGATCAGATTTTGTTGAGATGGATGAGGTACCAGAAATGAATCAAACTTCATTTCTGCCTTGGAGATTGTTTCTTGAGTTTTTAGCTGTGTTTTGGGTCTGAGTGGTGGCTTCTTTTTGCAGGAAGCTAATAACCCATTTGAGTACTGTGACATTGTGACAACAACAACCCACAAGAGCTTGAGGGGTCCTAGGGCCGGTATGATCTTCTACCGGAAGGGACCTAAACCACCCAAGAAGGGACAGCCTGAGAATGCAGTTTATGATTTTGAAGACAAAATCAACTTTGCTGTCTTCCCTTCCCTTCAGGGTGGTCCTCACAATCACCAGATTGGTGCTCTTGCTGTCGCTTTGAAACAGGCCACGACACCTGGATTCAAAGCATATGCCAAGCAAGTTAAGGCCAATGCAGTTGCCCTTGGAAATTTCTTGATAAGCAAGGGATACAGTCTTGTCACCGGAGGAACTGAGAACCATCTTGTCCTGTGGGATCTCCGCCCTCTTGGCTTAACCGGTAATAAAGGATAATTCATACCCTAACTATAGAAAAAGTTAGCAAACACACTTGATTTAATTATTATCAATTTGTTAATGCACTTTTTATATTCTTGCAGGTAATAAGGTAGAGAAACTTTGTGATCTCTGTAACATTACTGTGAACAAAAATGCTGTTTTTGGTGATAGCAGTGCCTTGGCTCCCGGAGGAGTACGAATTGGTAAGAAATCTTGCATGAACTTGATTTTTTTTTATTCTGAATCTAATACTTTTATATGCTGATAGAAAAGCACGTATAGGCATATTCTTAGAAAGTTAAGCTAACTTATCGCTAGAAGGGCATGTCTTCATGTTTTTTTTACCATTGGTGTACTGTTAGTCCTAGTTGAGCATGCTGAGAGGCCTATGTTTTTTCCTTCAAAATAAACATTTCTTTTTAAATAATCATTTTGAAAACAGGTAAAATCGTTTGTCAGACTTATAGCCATACACAAAATAACTTCCAATTTTAATTGGAAAGCCCTTGTTTATGTAATGTTATTTACAAACTAACTATGATGCTTCTGTATTTTTAAACTATGAGTACTTGACATGAGTTTGTGTTAACAGGTACCCCAGCCATGACTTCAAGAGGCTTGGTTGAGAAGGACTTTGAGCAAATTGGTGAGTTCCTTCATCGTGCCGTAGCTCTCACACTAGAAATCCAGAAAGAGTATGGCAAACTTTTGAAGGATTTCAACAAGGGCTTGGTGAACAACAAGGCTATTGAAGGTCTCAAAGCTGATGTTGAAAAATTTTCAGCCTCATTTGATATGCCTGGCTTCCTTGTATCAGAGATGAAGTACAAGGACTGAGGTTCAATGTTGCCACTATCCTTCCAAGTGTCTTTAAAAAAGAAATCAATTGTAGCCTTTTTAGATGTTTTTCTATTCAATTTGGAGTGTCTTTGTTTATGTAAGGTTGATATCATATTTTCTTAATAACAAATTGAAATGCTACATGTTTTGTTTAGAAGCTATAGTGAATTAAAGCTGATTCAATGTTGGTCTGTTGCATTAAGTATGGATTTGTAACTTGCCACCCGAAATTAGACATAATTTAATAGGATTTATTTACACAAGCTTTTTTCCTAATATAAGCTAAAAAAGAAAATGAAGAGAAACAAGGTATAAATTGTAACTAAAAGGGAAAGTAAACACCTTTTGAAGTTTGAACAGAACACAAATGGTAAAATGTCCTCCATTTGTGTACTATTTACAGCTTGTTTTTTTCTATTATGTTGCACACTAATATCAGATGTTTTCATATGAAGAATCAATGAGCTTTCAATAGCAATTAAACCCCAATAGGCAATCCAACCTAAAACCCACACTTACGCCTTTCATAGTTGATTTGCCAGCTAAAGAACACAAGGTAGGTGATTTGTCGGTGTCAAAGTTGTTTGTCACTAAAGTAATTTTAAACATGAGCACCATCCAAGGACACAAACTATACTAAAATTAAATATTGCTGCAATCATTCCTTCATTAAAAATAAAACTGAAAATTTTGCTGAACACTGAGCCAATGCAACATGAAAGACTCAGAACTGAGAACTCAAAAGCTACAATATTTATAATAACTTCTTGGAATGATAGATAGCATTTACATTCTAAATCCTTGTGGTGTTTGTGGACAGGTTAGTCTTAACTTCTTGTATTTTCATTTGCAACATATGACTTCCTTCTCAGCTTCACGGTACTTTGCATCCAGGCAATAAAATTCAGCTTCAACAGTCTGCAACCAAGTTGCATGAATGCAAGGGAATCTATGATCAACTTAAACAAAAAAGTTTTTTCTACTTACTAGAATATGATGGCTATTAGAAAGTTAGCATAAAAAACACCTAAGACAAGTAGAATAGTGTTTCCTTTTCCAAAAGCAATACTTATACTAAACCTTCTGACTTGTGTCATGGATTGATCTCAAATTTTCACCTACAATGTAGGATGTATACAACATGCTCTCATACCTCGTCTTACTTCGAATGTGAAAGCTATGAGCTTCCTAAGTTTTTGCTCAATCATTTCCACTCTCGAGTTCCCAAGAAGGACTATCATCCATGAATAGCATGCATCACATGATCACAACAACAACTTTGGGTATGCTCAGTAAAAAGATAGAGGATCAAAGTTATCCCTTGACGTAGTCCTATAAAAAAGTGACTCACTTAGTAGAGTATAGGGAGAGTAATATACAGATCTTACCCTAACAAGCAAATAGATTCTTTCCATTTTTTATACTAAAATCAGTATATCTCAACAAAAAACAAGATTTTCCAATTAGCATGGCTATAAGTACTACAAGCAAACATGCAGGCAAGAATAAGGAGAAGGGAAACTAACACAAAGTAATATATGTACAACCTACATGAGAAAATTGACCATGATCGAAGAAGATTACATGGAAGATCTCCTCAACAAACAAACCTAATCCAATTGCAAATGTATTATATAACAACCTTCCCACTGGATTTAAAGATATTATGAAAAGTCCTTGTTGGCCAAGCCCAAAAACTAAATAAAAACCACCCATAACAGTAAGCATTCTTCACTTTTAGGAAGAGTTGTATGTGATCTAGAGCAAGACATCATAACTCACAATATAATAATATCAGCTATTGCAATCATCAAGAATCCAATATTCAGAAAAGATATCACTTCTTACAGAGTTTGTAAATGTACAACAGATTATTAAACTCAACTTCTCTTAGACCGATTACCAAATAACACATCTCCAATACTTCCCTATCCATTCACATAATTTTCACAATATATTTCTAACGTTGTTTTTTTATTATTTATTATTCATCCATCAAATGCTAACCACGTTCCGCACTTGTTCAATCATAACAAGACTGACAAATAAAAGAAATATAATTTAAATTTCATTAAATAGTATGAAGGAAGTTTCTGCTGCCGACAGTGCAAAAGATAGAGGCAAAAGCTGCTTTCAAGATACAAGGAAAGATCTGTTTTCTTAAATCATGTCATTGATCGACGATAATGAAGTAAAAACAATAATAATAATAAAATTTTTAATTGACATGACATGTTTTCATTAATGCAAGACAAGATTTGAGACACAAGGTAACAGATTTCTATTAAGAGACATGCAGGAAGATTTCGGTAAAATGGAAAATGACAAGTCTTTTCTTAAGGTGTTGGCAATTTGAAAAACAGAAATCTCACATATCACGCTAGCTACGTGACTTTTTCAATATTTTTGACGAAAAGAACCAATTATTAAGGACGAATCTTCTTCTCAATCATGCAAAAGAGAAAAGAGGAAGGAATAACCAAACTAGCTCTTTTGACAGTATGTATCACCCTGTTTTGTTAACTTTCTTTTAATTATCTTTGAGATAATGATTGGATCAATTCTTTAATGCATTACCATCAAACATTTTCTAAGCCCCCATCAATGATTGGTTTAACTTTTTTTCTTCTTCCACTCAACTTAATTTTATGTAAAGTAGAGGAGCCATAGGAATTCTTTTTTTTCTTCTTTGCTGAGTTTTTGGTAATTAGTAGGAGAGACAAATTGATAAATCGAATGAATTTAGATTAAGATCACAATGTACATATGAAAAACTATCAATCAATTCATACCATCAATCCATTAAACCATACTTCAAAATATTCAATCTATCCATATAAATTAAGAGTATAATATATATACATTGTCAAAGTAAAGATTTACACATAACCAATATTCCATCTATTATTCACTTGTCTTATTTATATTTAAAAGTAAATTATGATTAAATATAGATTATACGTATTCACATTGTAAAAAACTCTTACACTTACGATAGATACATCTTTTTTTCATAAATTAAAGAATGAATTTTAATGGATTAATGAATTTAATTTATCATGTACTTTAATAGATTGTGAGTTATATATAATTTGATCACCCCTACTTAGTATTGACAAATAATTGGGTTATTTAATCTTGTGATTGATGGAAGAATATTGTTAGGAGAAAACAGTAGTTATTTAGTATTGAAGCTTCATATATTGGTGTGGATTTAAATAACCCTAATGTAATTTCAGTAAATGTGTTCACCATTGGCAAGTGTAATTTCAAAGGTGAAACATTCTAAAATTAATATCCAAATGAGAAAAATAACTCCCTTATAGATAATCCTTGTTCCTTTTCGTTGCACTAGAAGAAATACAAATCATATTAGCAAGAAGGTCCTTAATTATGATATTGAAGTTTCAATTGCTTGGCGTGTATGAAAATCTAGAGAAAAACAAAACTTAATTTAATGATTTATTCACTAAACAACAAGCATCTTCTCCAATCTTGGCTTTTCAGAAACATGGTGTGCCTTATCTCACTCTTCTTCATGGTGAATGAAATTAACCACCTCAAGCTCAACTACAATTTTAAACACTTACGTACTCTTTTATTCCGTATCCATTTGCATTTACATTTACATGCATGTTATATAGATTCTTAATTTGTGATGGAAATAAACGTAATGTCTTGCTTCACTTTCCCTTTTAGGAGTGCAATGTATTCTTTTTGTTAAGAAAGAAGAAGAAGAAGAAGATGAAATTAAATGAGATAGAGATTGAAAGAAACGTGACAAGGAAAAGAAGAAGGAGTGCAATGGTTGGAGATTAACTTTGTTCCGTAGCAACAACATGAATATAATGTTACACAACTTCAAGTCTTTTCTTTTGTTATATTTCATCTTTGTTATATGAGAATGATTTGTTTCCCCCTATCTATGTTATTAAGGTTGTTATTGGACTTTTAATTTTGGTAAATGTCATTTTAGACATGACAATGTTATAATTCTGACAGTTTTAGTAATCAGCCACATCACTCACACAATTTCAATCAAATCATATATGATATTGCCAAATCAACCTGAGCAGAAAACCGTATACTATAATGCAACATTATAGTGAATAATTACAGTAGCTATAAGCCAAGGGTTATAGAATAGAGATCCTCTCTCTCTCTCGAGAAAAAGGACGGTGATGGAAGTTACATGTACATCTTACCCATATAGGCGATGATATTGTCGGTGTGAATAGCAACAATAATCAATATAGTCATAGCATAATCTAATACTATAAATATAAATTGTATAATCATATAAGTGTTAGTGGCGGTGCCACACTAAATCTCACCATTATATCACAGGACCAACTAAATTTATTTTATGTTTATATATTTCAATTTCCATCAACAATTTTTTCAATATCACCAAACAGAAATTTTAATGCATTGTCAGATTTATATATTATTAGTATATTATTTATCATTTATTTGTTTTTATTTTTGAAGAGTAAATAATACTTAAAATAAATGGTGAATGAACTGTATAAAAATCTTACACTTTCTGTATTATATTATTCATTTTTATTAATGGTCTTGAGTTTTGTAGGATAATTTTACATTCCTAAAGTGTTCCTATTTGACTCTTACAAGTGAATAATTGTCCCAAATCAATTAAAATATGTTATGTCAGTTAAAAAATAAAATATTCATTATTTTTTTTTATTTTTACTTCATTTTAATTGATTTCAGATATATTTAGGAACATACTTGACTATTCTTATAAGTTATTTATTTGTTTATAAGGATATATACATTGTTAATATAAATAAATATATATAATTAATATATCATTTATTAAGATAATTTTTCTTAAAGAAGAGTTAAAGATAACAAAAGATGGAGGGTGGATATATAAAATTTATAGTGAGTGTATACATTTTTAAAAAATAAAATAAATGTTGATTGTGAGATACAAAAGAAATATTTATGCAAACAATTTTATTGAACAACCCACTACAGTGTTAAACTAGTTCTCACGACTCTGTCCTAATACCTTAATAATTAAGTTGCAATTAGATACTCTATGAAAGTATTGAATAATAAGATACACAAACCTACATGAAGGAAGACATTAATTAATAAATTGTAGTTTCTGATCTTGAATGAAATATTATTAATACAAGTTGAATGTTCATAAAATACAATATGTGGTCCGTATATAAATGAGCAATTTATAAATGAGACGTGGTTTTGTGAAGATCTGAAGCATCGAATCAGAATCCTTTGAGATTAATTGGAGGTAGTAAAATTTGACTCAAATAGAAGTGAGATAGAGTTGACTCTTAATTGTCCTTCCATTTAATCATACTCTTATTTATTGTATTCACATTTTTGTTCCAATGGAAAAAGATAAAGTTTTCTGCTCATTCCAGAAAGGATGATGTGGACACCCGACCAACGCGCTTCATTTTTCATTACAAATAATTCAGAACAAAAATAATAATAGTTTTGATTTATAAGTTACACATATTAATAATTTATACTATTTGCTTTTAGCACAGAATATTTATTCTCAAATTTGGCTTTGTTTCATCATTTAACGTGATGAGTGCAAATGTTAAAATAACATAACACAATATCATTGTTCTCAAATGATATATTATTTATTATTGTCGGTGGCTAACGGTCTCACTTAGACAATTTTTTAATTTAAAAAACGAAGTAATTATCTTGATCGACATAATGAAGGTGAGGAATTGGGGAACGTTCAGAATCTGAAGCTATTGACTTTTGAGTAATAAATCTGACCACATGCATTATATTCCAGAATTCCAATTCACGCTCATGTATTCTACAAATTTGGTTATTACCCAAACCCTCTCCATCTTATAATGCTTTTACAACAAACAATTTAAGAAATTAACACTACTAGTGCTGTATAATGTGTATATATACCTTCCATAATAATAATAACTTAATGAATGCTAAGGGTATGATGAATTGATGATGTTGGTTTTGTGAATTTAGTCCAAATGTTTACACCTGAACATGTGCTGCACGTGCATAGCACATGGTGTGAGAATTCCCATATCCATAACATAGCTGGCAATATGCAATTCAGTACTCAATACAACAAAAGAAAGACAAGAGTTTTGCAATTTTATTATTAAACAATTAATTCACCATGCCTGCAGTAATAATTACATTATATATACAAGTAAACCACCGTATTGGTTGGTCCCTCAATTAAAACCACTCATTTATTGCTCCATTTACTACTTTAATTCAACAAATCACTCCATTTAACTCTATCTCTTCAAGCATAAACACCCGTAAAATTAGCAACTAAAATTATAATATTATATTAATGAGCGGTGAGTTGAAGTAGTATATATCCGCTTTTACATAATTTCAGTTTCAGCCTTTATTATATATGGAAAATAAAAAGCTCCTCAAAGTGCATGTATTTCTGGAAAAGAAATATAAGCCCTAAAACTTTTATGAGTTATACAACTGATAGATTATAATTTTGTGATACAATAATATCTTTGACCTAATAATTCAGAGCCTAACTTAATAGTCTACACTCTATTTAGGCCAGTCTTTTGATGTTTAGACACATTTACTTATTATTAAATCATCTCATTTTGGAGTTCTCCTAATAATACATGTAGTTTTAGCTACTAATAATGTGATTTTGTTGTCCTCACCGTACAAAAAATAATTACCTACCGAAGACGATTATGCTCGAGTCGAGTGAGATTATTATGGATGTTAAACACCTTTCATACAAGAATATATAAAATATCTACATTTTTTAATACTTCAACTCAAGACATTTAATTAAGCTTAAATAAGATTCACTTCAATCGACCAACAAAATGATTCACTCTATTTGACAAAACAAATAATATATTCTTCTATAAATCAATCCACAAATTCTACTACACATGGTAGCATACGCCATAAAGTTGTAATTTGTTTAATTTACTAATTGACTTGCAAATCACACATATTAGAATTATAATATATAATTTATCTTATGTTTATAATTACTGAGGGGCATGTGGGAGAGGGAGTAGATAATTTATTCTACATTTAGTACCAACACTTTCCATGAATGTGACATAAAGAGAGTTAAATAGAAAATGATAATATTATCTGAATTTAATAATTTATTTTATAACAAGCTAAAGCATCTTTATGTCTCACATTTTCAAATTTATTTATACGTGTATATAAAGAAATGAATTGAAGTTATCTGAATTTTGTTATGAAAATAATTGAATTGAAAAGAAAGTGGTATCCAACCATTAACTAACACCACCCATCTCTCTTTCTCTTCCCTTTATATTAATCTTCTCACACCCATCACAAAACTAGAGGTCTCTAACCTCAAAAATCACCAATCAATATAGCCTTGTTTGTTTTAATATATATTCTTATTCTTAGTGTGTTTCTCTAAGTTGTACCCAATACATACAAATCTATTACTCCAACATCTATCTATAATGCTTTCTCCACCAGACACAAGTAAGACTATGAAGCTAGAACGCTACAACTCTTACATCAGAAGAGTTAACAGCACAAAGCTTCTCAATGCATCTTCCAAACTTCTCTTCCGTGCCACTCTCCTTATAGCACTCATCCTTGTTTTCCTCTTCACTTTCAACTACCCACCACTCTCTTCATCAGAAAATAACGGCAACCACCACCTTCACACGCGCACCAACTTCCTCTCCTCCGCGTTCGGTGGTGGAGCAGCCTGGGAGAAACAGGTCCGGCACTCCTCCACACCTCGCCGCCCAAACGGCATGTCGGTGCTAGTCACAGGCGCCGCTGGGTTCGTTGGGAGTCACTGCTCCCTCGCTCTTAAGAAACGCGGAGACGGTGTTCTTGGACTTGACAACTTCAATAGTTACTACGACCCGTCGTTGAAGCGTGCAAGACAAGCGCTTCTTAAGCAACACCAAATTTTCATCGTTGAAGGAGATTTGAACGACGCGCCGTTGCTGTCAAAGCTCTTTGATGTCGTGCCCTTCACTCACATCCTCCACTTAGCAGCTCAAGCAGGTTCCCCCTTATTATCAATCATATATATATATATTTTACACATGTTAACAAATTATTAAGATTAATGATACATCCATCCATGTTTTCAGGTGTTCGGTATGCCATGCAGAACCCACAATCATACATTAGTTCTAACATTGCTGGTTTTGTGAACCTTCTAGAAGTTGCCAAAACTGCCAAGCCTCAACCTGCTATTGTTTGGGCTTCTTCTAGTTCCGTCTATGGGTTAAACACCGAAAACCCATTCTCGGAGCTCCACCGTACAGACCAACCGGCAAGCCTCTACGCCGCTACTAAAAAAGCCGGAGAGGAAATTGCTCATACTTACAACCATATTTATGGTCTATCCCTGACTGGATTGCGGTTCTTCACTGTTTACGGGCCATGGGGAAGACCAGACATGGCTTACTTCTTCTTCACAAAGGATATCCTTCAGGGGAAAAACATTGATGTGTATCAGACACAGGAAGGTAAGGAGGTGGCGCGTGACTTCACATACATAGATGATATAGTGAAGGGGTGTATAGGGGCATTAGAGACGGCGGAGAAGAGCACCGGGAGTGGTGGGAAGAAGAGGGGTCCAGCACAACTAAGAATATACAACTTGGGGAACACATCACCGGTGGGAGTGGGGAAATTAGTTGGAATATTAGAAGGGTTGTTGAGCACTAAGGCAAAGAAGCACGTGATCAAGATGCCTTCAAATGGTGACGTACCTTACACGCATGCTAATGTTACTTTGGCTTTTAAGGATTTTGGATACAAACCCACCACCGATTTGGCCTCTGGCTTGAGGAAGTTTGTTAAGTGGTACGTTGGTTATTATGGGATTCAACCCACCCTCAAAAGGGAACATTCCACTTGATTCCTAGCTATGTCACCCTATTTTTCTTCAATTATTATTTATCTACACTAAACTCATCATCATATTCTTATACATTTCTTCTCCACAACAAAAATATTATATGATTTAGGGGTGATTCCATCAATAACAACATATCATCACTTAACAAAATTTCATCTTGCTAAGTGTTATATTATTATTATTGCTTGTATCACTAGTCATTGGATGACCTTGAATCTATCATGCAATATTTTTCTGTTTTTATTATACATATTTTATAATCATTTGATTTTATTGATGGTTATAGAGTATGTGTAATTAAGAAGGGTAAGGAGAAGAAAAGTGTGAGAATAACACATTTCTCTTGTTAAATATATATGTTGTCAATTATTGAAGTGGTCCATGTCCAATTGGCAATGAATGAGGATGATGGAACAAAAGTGACAGTGCATATGTTGCTGGCTGGTGTAGAATTATATAGATATATGAAATATGGTATAGAAGGAGATAAATGTGAAGGAAACAGAAAGCAAAAGCAAGAAAGGGAAGAATTGTGTAGATCTGTGAACTCTGTAATAATGCTGGGTGGGGTCTGCTACAAAGGTTACTTATTCATCATATTATATTTTCACAAACCAACAAAAAATAAAAGAAAACTCTTTACCTTTCACCATATTATGTGCCACCAAATACTTTTTATTTTCATTTCTTTATCATTTCCAATTTAGAGTTTCCTCTTAGCTAGATCCTCAATCATCACTGTGTTGTATTACTTTTCTGTTGCTACTCATTGCTTTGGCTTTTGGACAAGCTTTCATAAATCATAATAACGATTTTCTTGCAAGAACATATTACAATCCATGTCAAATATCAATTCTCTGAAATTAATCTGGATAATAACATTTCTTGTTCTAAGTGGTAACAACATGATCTTCTTAATTAAATAGCTACAGTTTGAAATTCTACTATTTTGAATAAGAAAATTGATATTAATAAAAACTTATTCCTTCTCAATTGATGTTTTCAATATTTACTCAAATTAATTGGCCTAAACATCAGTGATCCAATACTTTTAGGGGACATTAATCATCCATTGTCATGAGTGAATATTCATAAAAGTGGATTCATAATTTCACTACTAGTACACGTCTCAGTCCTCTTCGTTCCATATGATAACTTTGAAATTCTGCTTCGTGTACATATATATAATTAGTATTAATTTCCTTTAGTGATTTACATTTTGTATAAAAAACGATATACCTTTAATTCCTAATGTTAGAAGATAGAACTATGAGTATAATTATTTCAAGCAATATAAATAGAAAATACTAACTAATCTATACCAGCATTTAGAAAGAGAAAAACTTTATTTTTAAAAATGATTTTTTTCACATGTCATTGTTTGAGTTGATTTTTCAAGATTGATCTTATCCTTTAATTTTATTAAAAATAATAACGAGTTATTGATAATATATTTACATAGTTGTCATTGTCAAGTTTCAAGTGCCTTGTAATTTTCTTTATTCAAGTTGACCCCAATCCAATGGGCATTGTACCTAGCGGAACAAGCTAAGGACACTTTAGTTCTCTCTTTATTCCTTCTAAAAAGGTGAAAAACATATTGATAAAATAAAGTAATAATAGTATCAATATATGGCAGCCAATCATTACAGAGTATCATTTGGGTAGCTGATTAAATGGGATATGAAGTAAATGTTTTCATTCCAAAATGAATATATATCCACAAAGATTTATACACAATCAATGTATCATTCATTTAGATTACTTTTTTGAAGAGTCAATAATTATTAAAAATTAGTAATAAATGATATAATGATAATATAAAACTTATATAGTATACATATCTTTCTCTTATAAAATTAGTAGTAAGCACGAGTCACTTCTTCATGGCATTGCAAAATGCATTTAATATTAATAATTAAATGAATTGTGTAAGTTTTTAATTAAATAAAGAAGTGTATTAATCTAATAATACAATATAAATATTAAAGTTATATGAGTTGAAGTAAAAAATAATCATATAAATTAAAATTGTTACAATTCAAAAGCATAAAATATAACTTTGAATCGATAAATCTTAACAACATAAATAATATTATTAATGTTGATCTCAATAAATTAAATGTTAGTTTACCATCAGGTTTAAAATCTTTGTTTCTACATAATTGTTTTAGATTTTAAATAATAAATAAATCAAAAAGTTCGCAGTAAATAACAACATGAAAAAAATAAGAACTAAAATTATTATGTAAAACAACTTATTTTTAGCGACCACCACAAAAACTATTTTATTGAATAATTAAACTTTTATTATAACAAAAACATTATAAATGATTAACAAAAAACATGAGATCTAAATAATGAGGAAATGGAAGAAAATAAACAACATGTTGCTGTTACAATAACTGAATCATAATTATAACATTAAGTTCATAGTCAATATGTTTGCTGCTCCTTAAATAATCAAATTTTTTCAAAGTTTAATGAAATATGATCATAGCATTTAAGTATATAATCAATTAAATTATTACTATTACAATAACAGAATGTACATAGTTGAATTTTTTTAGGATAAAAATATGCGATACAAGTGTCATAATTTCAACCTGTATTTATTTATAATATTATTAATTCATTGAGTTAATAATAAGATGATAACAAATAATATGTCTATTTACGTTATTGAGTAAGTGAAAAGTAAAAGAATGTATAAGGTTGTTTATTTAAAATATTATCTATTGGTTATTAATTAGAGAAGAGATGGAGTTAAGGTTAGGGGCAAATGTTTATAAAGTAAGTGAAGATAGAAGGAATAAAAATCCCCGCAACCTCACCAAGCGAATGGAACGTGAGAGAGTTTTATAACATGTCTTTACGAAATATAAAATCAAATTCATTGTTAATCTCCATATATTGAGATAGAAAAGTTATTTGACATGTTAATGCCTGAGTTTCTATACCCATTGAGCAGGTTTTAATGGTGGGCCAAACTCTTGGTAATTTCCTCACCTGTCCATAAGACTAGTTATGTTTTTTGTGGCATTGAAACATTCAATTTCTTATGTTTTTCTACATTCACAATTTTACTATTTTTTCTTTATTAATGTCATATTTTTTTTATCTAGGATGTTGGTGAGGATCTTGTACCCAAAAAATTGAATAATAATAACAGCGTAATCAATCTAAACAAATTTGTTTACGTGAATTTAGTTTGTTATTACTATATTACCCCTCAAGTGGGAGCATGAAGATTCATAATGACCAAATTGCCCAAGAAGGATTCAAATTATCAATCCAAAGCTTTGGTGAAGATATCTACGAGTAGAGCAATAGTAGATACATAGGTTAGAAGAATATCATTGGAAATTAGTTGAATAGTTTTCCAAGATAGATGTCCTAACTTGTTGTGCTATACTTCTAGCTCATCCATTTCTTCAACTTTGCATATCTTCTTCGTTCGGACTTCTCGAAAAAGATAGAGTTCCAAGATAGATGTCCTAACTTTACATAGGTTGGAAGAATATCATTGGAAATTAGTTGAATAGTTTTCCAAGATAGATGTCCTAACTTGTTGTGCTATACTTCTAGCTCATCCATTTCTTCAACTTTGCATATCTTCTTCGTTCGGACTTCTCGAAAAAGATAGAGTTCCAAGATAGATGTCCTAACTTTACATAGGTTGGAAGAATATCATTGGAAATTAGTTGAATAGTTTTCCAAGATAGATGTCCTAACTTGTTGTGCTATACTTCTAGCTCATTCATTTCTTCAACTTTGCATATCTTCTTCGTTCGGACTTCTCGAAAAAGATAGAGTTCATTCCTTCGTTTACCCAAACCAATCTGCATCTTCGAGGTTCAGTCTTCTATAGCACACAGATCACCAGTAAAATGAACATTATAGTTTGAGTCTTCTAACAATTGTGATATAGAAATCAAGTTGCATTTGAACTGAGGAACATAAAGTACATATTCAAGATTTAAATTATCAGAAATTTTTATTGTGCCTTCTTTAGTAGAGATGATAGTTTGTCCATTTGGAAGTCCAACAGGAGATCCAAATATGTCCCTCATATTGCACAGGTGTTGCAAATCTCATGTCATGTGATTTGATGCCCTACTATCAAGTATCCAAGGTAAAAGTTTTTTCTTTTGAACATATTCGATTCTTGAATATATCACAACCCTCACCTTCAGTCATCATGTGTGCCATACACATTATCAAGTATCCAAGGTGAAGGTTTTTTCTTCTAAGCATATTCGACTCTTGAATATATCACAAAACCTTCACATTCAATAATCATGTGTGTCATACACATTATCAAATATCCAAGATGAAGAGTTTTTCTTCTAAGCATATTCAATTCTTGAATATATCAGAAAACCTTCACCTTCAATCATCATGTGTGTCATACACATTATCAAGTATCCAAGGTGTAGGCTTTTTCTTCTAAGCATATTCGATTCTTGAATATATCACATAACCATCACCTTCAGTTATCATGTGTGTCATACACATTATCAAGTATTCAAGGTGAATGATTTTTCTTCTGAACATATTTGATTCTCACAGAATATTCACCTTCAGTCGTCATGTGTGTGTCGTACACATTATCAAGTATCTAAGGTGAATACTTTTTCTTCTAAGGATATTCGATTCTTGAATATATCACATAACATTCACCTCCAGTCATCATGTGTGTCATACACGTTATCAAGTATTCAAGGTGAATGATTTTTCTTCTGAACATATTTGATTCTTGAATATATCATATAATATTCACCTTCAGTCATCATGTGTGCTATACACATTATCAAATATCCAAGGTGAAGACTTTTTCTTCCGATTATATTCGATTCTTGAATATATCACAGAACCTTCACATTCAGTCATCATGTGTGTCGTACACGTTTCCTCAAAAGTTTTTTTGTTTTTGTTGTTGTTGGTTTGTTGTGATACCATGGTAAGGAAATGATTGAAATATTTTATTTCTCAATATTGCATTGTTTATTATATACACAAAAATGGTTCCTAAAATCTAATCAAATTTGTTTACATATCACCTCCAGAATAGATTTTAGGATAATAACAACCTAATAGGAGTCATAAGGTGGTCTGATGGTGAAGATGGCGGTTGTAAGGAATGGAGTGCAGGAGGTTGTGGGTTCGAGTCCCACCATCAACAAAAATGGGAGTTATAAGGGTGGTTTGATGGTAGGGCGTAGGAGGTTGAGGGTGGATCCACAACAAAATATTAACATATTAACAGTTTGCTATTACCTCGTTAAGTTTACAAATTATTTAATTATTGTATATGATTCGCCACTAAATTTCACAAATTCATGTGTAGTATTTGATCGATGTGTAGTGTTTGTAAGATGTTTTTTCCTGGATGTAATACTAATGAACATGTGAATTTGGCATTTCAGGATTGTTGTCAGTAAATATTTAACAAAACCTTAACTTGGGTTGAATGCCTACAAGCGACGTCCAGAGTCTATAAGGGATGTCATTTGTTAAACTTCAATCTAACTTAATCTTTATAACTACCGTTGTTTATTGACCCTTCGAACTCAGATTATAATTGGTGTTTAATTTTCCAAGTTTTTAACGTCTTTAGTTTTGCCCTCAATTCAGTAAGCAAAGATGAATGTCAATTTTAACTCAGATTGGGAATGAATTTTCTATTATTATGTGCTCGATTTAGCAATAAAGAGCACATGAGATGATTCTTTCTCAAAATTATAATATTCACTAATACACATTACTATATAAATTATTGCGTGGAGCCTAAGGCAGTTAATTAATGTAAGGCAAAATTAAGGGCACGGTCCCTTGGAAGTTTAGGGTAGCAGCGAAGACATTTTTTGGTACTATTATGAGTATTTCCTCATTTTTTGGTTAAGGAATTAATCTCTTTTGAGAGTTAGTGGTTACGCCTCTTAACAAGAGTCGTTTAGAGGAATCAAACTTTCGACTTTTGGATCCAGTAGAGTCTTACACTACTATACCAACCTCTTGAAATTGAAGACTTGCGTGTATAAGAAGAGCACGATCCCATTATTTGTATGCTCACTAAAGTCAAGACTTGGGGTCACCAGAATAATTCATTACTATTGTTTTCTTCCTTTTCTATTATATACACATCACTATATAAAGTAAATAACATCACTACGCGTTGTGGAATTAATTAATCACTTATTAATTGCATTGTCATTTGTAAAGCCAGGACGCCATCATCTTCAAATTATGTAAATTCTTACAGTGAAATCAAAGCACCGATAGGCTACTTTGTTTCATTATATTTTGTCATATTCAGACTAGATGTAATTTTTATGTTGCAAGTAAATGACTCCCAAAGTGAATATTAATTTGACTTTCGATTTCCAGCTTTGATTTGCAGATCGATTAAATATTCAGAAAAGGCTTTATCATTCATATAGTCATGCATGTTTAGTCATATTCTATTCGACCGACTAATCTAAGCAACGGGTCCATCGTATATATCTTATAATAATACTATATAACTAATAATAATTTGAACAATTTCATATATAATATCACATTCAACTCAGTATAAATAATTTAGTAAAGTAATTTCCCATGAATTCTCCTTACAAAGAGAGTGCATAGCTATGTCCAACTACATACACAAACAAAACAATGGTAGTATAAACCAAAATAATGCCTCACATATATTTATTTTTATTCTATTCTCTAGCCGAAATCTTGACCAAATGGAAGAAAGATAATAGCCAAGTTGCTGAAGGTTTGTTCATGACAGGTGGAATGTTGAGAGAAAACCGCGTAATGCAATATTGTAGTTGCATGCAACTTGCCTTTAACTTCTTCACTTAGGGGATGCTCAGTCATAGCTACCTCGTTACAGAGTATATATACTATCAGATTATTTAAACATGTGTTAGACTTAATTTCTCATGAAATGTTAATATAGGATTTTTAGTTCCCACATAATTTTTAACAATCTTTCATTTAAATGAGTCGCTCCCAACATAATATACGTTCCATCAGCATAATTTTTTTAGTATAAAGAGCCCAACCATTCTTGCTGCCCAATATCACAATTTGGTTACTAACACTATTTCAATTCACTTCGACGTGGTACATAATATATCGCGGAACACAATACTTAATTAGTTTTCATATTACTACTAGTAGTATTAGTGAAAGATGGAACTAGACCTAACAAAACGGTTAATTAAAGAGTTTGACTTAGTCGTATAAGGTTCATGTTAAATTCGATAAATTTGGTTAGGTTAAGAATTCTGACTACAATTTATATGTTAAGTTGTAGCTCAAAGCTACCCTAGGCGGACCGCGGATAGTGGTGGCGCCTGAAAATTTTAGTTGTTTTAAACCCTTAAAAAAATATATCATCAAAGGTAAAGGTTAATGTATAACTATTTTGTTTTACTTAATCTAACCAAAATATAAATGTTTAGTAAATCAAAATTGTCCAAAAGGGAGAACGGATAGCCCAAACACAATCAGGTAAGCGTAATATAGGTTCCAATTTAAAATAATCCAACTAGTCCAAACTAAAAAAAATACAAAGTTAATATAAATATAATACTATAAATTTTTGGGCTATTGCATACCAACCTATATTGACAAGTACACATTGAAATCATTCCTTAACTTAATGATAATCATATTCTCTAATACTCTTTATTTTTTTTGAATTTTTGGATATAATACTACTTATTAAGCATCACATAGTGCAAATAATTGAGAAATCTTTAATAGATAAGTGAGCAAATCATATAAACTTTAAATCACATCTTAACTCAAAACCTTAAAATAATTTATTATATTATATCCACTAATATATTATTTATAATTCTCATAGGTTTATTTAACATTTTCAAATAAAAGAAGTGTCACGTAGGATATATGCCGAGTTGAAATAAATAGTGTAATTATTGATCATTTCACCAAACAAAACAAATGGACTTATGTCTATTTTTTATGATTTGATTGTCAAAGAAATTAGGTGGTTATATTAGTAAAAATATAATAGATGGATTCAGAAGTAATTGTACCATCACCCGATTAATGGAATCACACCCTACCATTACATATATGTGGATTCATCGACGGAGATCATCTATCTTAAATGGTGTCTTATTCTATGTCTCAACTTAATTAGAATCCTTCATTTTATTACGTTTTGCTATTAAATTTTTCATTTTATTCATGTGTTAATATATAATTGATCTGGGACAGAGAATGAAACATCATAGGGGATCCCCACCCATACCTAATTCATTAAGAGCAAGTATAATGTCGCCCGTGCCTATTACAAAAGAGGAAACTTGCATGTGGAAATTGGAATTCAATTGAAATTATGCATCTGTCATTGATAAGTGCTCTTATTACTGACTTAAAAACTAACATGATTAGCCCGCAAGCCAAGGCAAATGGGGATGCAATGAGAAGTTTATCCACTAAATCAAATGAATTAGGAATTACAAAGTGCTGTCTCCTAACTCCTATTTCTAAACTACTAGTTGGCTACCAAGGTCTTTGAACTCTTTTAAGTAGTAAAACATCATGGATATCTTTATGAATGAAGATTAGTCATAACAATTAACAAATAATTTAATTTTAATCAGGAAAAGTTCTACCAAAGGGTAAAGACAAAGTATTCAAATATATATAGAAAGTTCTAACTACTAGCATAGGCATCAGCAAGCATGTTTACCTTTTTTATTGATGAAGAGTAGAAGCTGGATGAGTCGTATGTGCAGTGAATGTCAACGCAACTGTTTCTTCTTACTTTCAATTCTTCTATTTTTAAGGTGTGTAAGGGATCCAACTACTTTAGCAAAGGAGTCACAAAACGTTTACCATAATAAACTATATCTGAAGCATGCAAACTATTTACATCAATGATGCCAAATTCTGCTGTTTCTAAGGATGTGTTATCAATACAAAACACAATGAAAAGAGTTCCTCTCTTTTTAACTGATAAGCACCATGACAGAAAGATGAAGCTTGTAGTATATTAAGAAGGGATGTGCAAATGACAGCAATCTGTATAGTTCTTGAAAAGAAAAATGCTAATATTTTGCTCATTTGAAGATATATGTTTATTATTTAGTCTATTAAAATTAGAAACATGAGACTCGTTAATCTTTATGTATCTTTTTAGGGTTTACTTTGGGTGACTAATATAATTATAGAGGAGAACAATTCAATCTAGACACAAATTTAAAGTATTTCAAGATGATTTTAAGCACCATAACATTACCATTAGTTCTCCCCCAATAAGTAATGTGTCATATGCATTCAGAAGGTGAGAGAAAACTAATTGTGGATTGTGTTATTATATATATGTGATCATTCCACGTTTTCTCAATAAATTATATAATTGTTATATATGTTACTAACACATAATTATGAGTTTCAATTTTTTAGGCATCTATATATGATTCATATTTTTTGTTATAATAATAATAGTAGTATGTTTCCTTTTATGGACAAACAATATCTCTTGTAATACGTTTTCAACTTTCAATTGATGTAAGACTTTTTACAAAAAATAATAGGAAAACAGTGGAACCAAACCAAATCATTTAAGAGTGGTTCGATTCTTGTAGTTAAATTGGCGATTAATTGAGCCAAAATGAACCAGGTGTTTATGTTTGGTTCAGTCACTAAAATACACCAAAAAAAACCAAACTAAACCGAACTTTTACACTCAAGAGTAAAGGGATGAAAAAAATTGAATTGAATTGAAATTGAGAATGGTTTGATTTGGCTTGAATTGTATTGAATTGAATGATAACCAAATATCAAGATACACCAAAGAACAAGGACCAAATTTGAGAATTGATAATCAATATAAAAGAACTAGAGAGCACCATCATCATTTAACTTATAATCGGGACGACATCAAGAGCATTGAGAAGAACCTTGATAATACAAGAATACAAGCATCAACCACAACAAGTCCATGATAGATCTGACCCACATTCAACAATTTTTTACCCAACACTCCCCTCAGCCTGGAGCAATGAAAGTAAGATGACAACAACAACTAAGAACAAGTTGGAAAGAAGGTAACAACCAAAAAACCAATCGGCAAAATTATCATAAGCCTGAGCTTCCTTCAATGAAGTGATGATATTGTGGTTATTTTGATACAAAAGATATAACACTTACCCCTATTTAGTATTGGACTCTTAATTAGATAAGAAAACAAATCATAAAAAAAAAAGTAATCTCAATCTTAAAAAATCTTCTAAAATATTGTAATAAATCTAAGATATTGTAATAATATAATCTATGTATCGAACTATCTTCTAGATATTTTCATCAGATAATTTCAGATATTCTAAAATATATTCATATTTTCTAATAAAAATCTTAATATATTAAGTTTATATATGAGTTTATCTAGTTATAATATACTTCAATGATCCATTATTTATGGATATATCTCATTGCTAAAAAAGTATTACCTTGTTCGATGATAAAATACTACCAACATATTGGAAATCTCAACCACGTCTATTATTACACTTAGAATTCCCAATAGATTGAGTATTTGCTCTATAATTAATTTGTACAGACAATTTTGTCATGGAACTCAATTATTTTGTTTGATATATGCATATAATAAACTGTATTAGTGATCAATTAAGATGGCAGTTGATGAAGTAGACATGTTAATATTTTTCACTGAAATAATACACGGTTGATGTGATAGCATGATATGAAATGTTAGTTTGAAAAGTACACATACAAGTGCAGCTTGAGGACACAGTTGGGACTAAATATGCATTTTAGGTAATTTAGTGAGGTGTAATAAATAAATGTTACATAACCAGTGATCACTATGTAAGGTTGTGATGTCAATGTAAGTGGACAAAATTGAGGATTGTGAAAGACAAAGACACCCCAACAACCATGTTGTGCAAGTGCATTCTCAGTGAATCAAAATTGATGCAAGTGTCTGTAGTAGCCATTGTTCTCATAAGGGTACATAAGCACATGCCCCCCACATTAAAGTGGAATATTACTTCAAAACTTTTGACAAGATATGACATATTGTTTGACCTATTTCAGAAATCAATGATAGCTCACCGACACTGAGCTCTAGAATATGTATCTCACGAAAAAAAAACCATTTAAATTAACATTAAGCAATGCCTACATTTTTTAACTCCAGTTAAGTAGTGTAACAAGTCTAAGAAAGTGATGAGAAGCTTCATCTGACATTTTCAAATAAGAGAAGCATCCAATATGTATACCCTGATTTGGACGAAATCAATGTAATTTATATATTCCTATTTTTATCATTAATAAATTTGACATAATATATGAATAAGGGTTGGGTTGATATAGGTGGTGAATGATTGAAGTTCTTAAGCATGAAGGTAGTGGTTCAATCCATATTGTATATAGGTATAAAAATCAATTGTCTTTAAAGGATAATATCTTCAACTCTCGATCGAAGAATAAATTTGATACAATGTTAAAAGTTAGAGAGAATGGTAAAAATGAAAAGATAAAGATCTAGATAACTACGTAACTTTTTTCCATTATTGGTAATAGATAGATGATTACCATCATAAGCATTGGGACAACTCTATTGGGTCGTGAAACTAAGTAAACAAGAGAAGTTAGATTGGTACTGAAAAACAAATGCCTGCAAGGAACAACACAGTTGTTGGACTCATAATTTTACTAGCAATAAACCCAACCCATGTTTCTAGCCGAATAATATAAAATATGAGTGACAAATAAATGAATTTGGATATCAATAGATGAATGAAAAGTCATTTATCAATCTAAATAAATTTATTTAAGTCATAATTTAAATTATTCAATTCATTCGTATCCAAACTTAACGAAAAAAATTTCAATCCATCCAACATATCTATGAATTCATTTTAGTGGATTTGATAGACAAATATTTAATTCATTTAATTTTTTAATTGAAACTAAAAATAATTTTTGAAGAAAAATATTATTTTAATTAAGCATTTTTTAAAACTATTTTTTAAATCATTTCTAAAAAAATTAAAACTTGTTCTTACTTTTTTAAGAACGTGTACAGTTTTTAACACATTTATATATTTTATGTATTTAAGAATAAATTTTTAATATTAATTACATCTACATGTCTTGGATCTCACTTTATTAAAAAATATTAAAGTGAGAGTTGAAATAATGAATGAAATTAAAAAGCAAAGAACATTGTTAATGAATGTTTGTTTTTTTGGATGGATAAATATCTATTAGATATATTAGATGAATTCAAATTCAATCCATTCATTTCTATAATTATCTATTGAGTAATATGTATTTAAATTCATTAGTTCTAATGAATAGATTAATATGAATTTAATTTTATTAGATTTGGATGAATTGTGGATTCCGCATATGTATGTGAAATTAATTATTTTTATACGAGTAGTAGAACATGTATCATTATTTTTATTACTTTTATTTTATTTAAAAATTAATAATGATTAACATATGATTGATAAATGATATGTAAAAATCTCTTATATTGTTAATGTTTAAACTATTTTCTATATGTATTTGTCCATAATTATTTATTTGTTAAATTGTTCCTAAATAAATTTTCTAAGTTGAATATAGAACGTGAAAATAAAAATTGATAGTCATAAAAACATATTGAAAAATAAGATATAACACTGCTACTTTGTAAATAAGCTAAAGCATTATATGAAAGCATTTGGGCTCAGCTCATTATTAGTACCTGAACTTGATTGGGTCATATGCCAGCTTGCTTAGGTTATAAAAAACCTATCCAACTGCATTTAAAAACAAGTCTCCTACTGAGTTTGGGACGTGAATTGCTAAACTTCTCTTAATTTGAAGTTTACACTTGATTTAATTTTGTCCAATTTTAATGTAGCAAATCATTGATTCACCATCTTATTATTTGGGTATTTCCCTTTAAGTAGTTATTAAATGAGTTAAATTTTTTTTTTAATAATGTGTTAATGCATGAATGTTCACAATAAATAAAAACAAAAAAGTGCATTTCAATTAAATGCATGTTACAATTGTTATAGACTTCTTTATGTTATGGCTTAGAACTTCACAATAACTCAATAGTTTATTAGGTATATCAAAGTAACCAGCCATCAGTCTTTGTTGACTTAAGAAGTTTGGAAACTTGTTGTTGAACGACCAAAATAGATGCATTTGTCTTAAAATCTGGTGAAGCAAGATAATCACCAATTGAACCTAACTCTGGAAACTCACTCCAATCAGAGAGTCCTTCTGTTTGAGGTGAATTGATCCCATGCCTTCTTCCAACTATAAAATAATCATGCTCATTCACTATATCACCAAGAAATGATGCTGTTTCAGGTCCATCATTTGTTTTTATTTCTTGATATGTCACATTTTTCATCCCCATGTCAATATCTCTTAGTGCTGCATTATCATGAATATTCTCTCCATCTTTTTGCATCTGTTCTTTAACATTAAGCACAACATGGTACACCACTAAGTGTATCCTTATGTTCCTGATTGCTCTTTTTGCTAAGCACAAAGCTTCTCTATCATCTTTTCCACCCAAGAAAATCATAGCTAATCTTACACATGATGATCGTTTTATTCTAGTATTATTGGCACGAGTAACTAGGATTCCTACCGAGCAAGGTGAAATCTCTAGGACCTTGTTGTTCAAGGCCCTAATGTTTTTATCATCAGTTTCAACACTACCATCACTCGACCACCTTTGATGAAACGGAAGGATTATCAATGAAGCAACTTTGTCCAACGCAAGGTGACAAACATCTTCATACATCAAATTGGATGGAGATATCGCTGTATAAGTGTGTACTTTTGCAGCACCTTCATTTTCATGTTCATAAACATCGAAAGCGAGAATAACATCATCTGAGTATGATTTTTGAAAGCCTATTGAGCCTTGCCTTTGAAAACCATGTGGAATGAAAAGGGGTAATGTCCTTCCAACTAGTTCCACTAGATGAATTACATCAACAATTATTGGATTCTCTGTTGTTGGACAACATAGGTCTAGGGCATCTGATATTGGTGATATATGGTGTGGTTTATGAATGCAGGCAACAATGTTTAGTTCTGAGTATGATTTTAAACCCATGATGTTCCTTCTTTGGTAGCCAGCATATTTTCTTGATGGGTCATATAACACCTTGACTGACACTTGCACAATGCTTGCTATTATCATTACAAACACCATCAGTATTCCATATGTCTGGGCACTTATGACCTGCATTCCAATTTGATAGGGAAATCATATATAAAATCCAAGGATTATGCATGTACCATTGAGATATATAAATGAGAATTTTAGGTAATTTTATGCATGTGACACAATCATTATAATATTAAAAAATAGACAATAATGACTTATGAAGACATGGAGACATGAAGCTTTGGGACAGAAGATCCTAATTCGATATGTCATACCTTGCTATCATATAAGGAACAGTAGACGCCAATTTCCACAACCCCTTTGCAGTTCAAAATGAGGGCAAGAGACAAAGCATCTTTGGTGGGCAAGTTGCAGTAGACGGCAGGTACAAAGCATGCCACTATTTTGACAATGTGTGTGAAAAGGATTATGCTAGTAATAGCTATAATCACTCCATGTGAATATTCCATGACCAAATCTACCCTCATCACAGAAGTAGTCACAAAAATTGGCAAAAGGAACCACGAGCCAAAGAAGTGTAGTTTCTTAACCAAAGCAGACCCTAGAGGAGGCCCTTCTGGCACAGACAACCCCAAAATGAAAGCCCCTAACACAAAATCTTGGTTTATGTAAACTGAAAGCCAACCTAGAAGAAGGACCATTGCCACAATGATGTAAATGAAAGCATTCTTCACAGGTCTTCCTTCTGGAGTGTGTTTTATGACCAAAACCATTAAAGGCCTACACACTAGTGGAACCAGAACTGCCATTGCAAACAATGATAACAAGTTTTTCCAAATCAAATAATTATCAGAGTATTTTGCTATCACAGATCCAGCGGTTGTTAGAGTTGTGCTAATTATGTCCATGGCCAGTGCTGATGATAATGCCAATCTTCCTAGCTCAGAGTTTTGAATTTGAAGTTCATTAAGGAGTGTTGCAGTCACTGCAAACATGGTTACAGTGCTTGATACCAATGAAATATACATATCTTTGTATGCACCTCCAAACCCTGTGTCCATATAATGATTGAGGAAGTAGAGAAATGGATGACCAGCGATTAGAGGTACTGCAATTCCAATTACTGCAATGGCCCATGCCTTTCTCCCTGTCCTCGTTATCAAGCTGAAATCCATTTGTACACCATTTGTGAAGATGAAAAGTACATATCCAAATGATGATATTGATGAAATAACACCATGTGTTCCATATGGAAACAACACGGTCATCATGCTCTTAGATATTTCTGTCGTACCTAAGGAACCTAGTATTAGGCCAGCCTGCAAAATAATTTATGTTTTTAATTTTAGCACAAACGAGCAAAACAAACCACTAATACTAAACAATATGCATTATTTAGTTTCATGCACCTTTATTGTTCTTATATATCAAATACTATATATTATAGTTTGTTTTCTTCTTTCTTTTCTAATAACATTTTTTATATAAATGTACTTACAGTCATTTGTGGAATAAATTGAGGGAGTCCCAAGGGCTTGAGTATGAAATGGCAGATTTGGGTGAGAACAAAAATCAAAAGCATCTGCATTTCAAACATTGGAAGAAAAGATTTCATTGGAGTCCTTCCATTTGTTTTGCCACCAAAGATTCCATCTGAAACAATATGTGGTGGAGCTTCAAAACAAACTAAGTTGGTTGATTCATTGACTTTAATAACTGAGAAGAATAAAGTAGCATTTCTAGGCACATTCATGTTGCTAACACGATTCAATGAAATGCTAAATTCACAGAGAGAAAAAAATTATTGAGAAGAAGTCTCTATAGGTAACAAAATGAGTTATTGAATTTGAAAAATGTAACAAATGGAGTATTATAACAATTTTGATTTGGGTTGTGGTCAAAGTATGATGTTTATGGCTGAAACGTTATTGCTTAGGTGTAACTGGTAAGGTAATAGCAAACATTCTAAATTGTACGGTTAACCATTTAAGAAACAGTTAATACTAGCTTGCAATTCTCATAAGGTGGTCGTTGATTAGTTATATAATACTAGTATACTACCTGTTAAACAGAACATGGTTAGCAGATAAGGTGAGATTATACAATTCTATTTTTATTATTACTGTATTGCCAACACAGTTTATAATTAGACCATGACAGTGGAAAATAACTTGTACCGCTTAATTAGACATCTTTTACAACTCATGAATTATTCCTAAAATTTGAATGTAATCACATCTTAATGAAGAGAATAAAATATCCAACGAAAATAGTATATATTACCCAAATATAGAGAGAGAAAGAGAAGTCTGAAATGATGTTTAGTTAGTTATTGGCCACACACACAAACAAAGAGAAGGAACACTGAGAAGAAGGGTGAGAAATATAAAACTTATGCAAGGACTGATACGTAAGAAACTTAACGATTGAGTTGTTAATATATTCGAGTGTGAATCCACATTAGTGCAAAATGTTGTTTACGAAAAAGGAAAGTGGAACGAGGTGAGTGACATGCAACCATGAACACTGATAACCAAAGCTAACAACAACCAACTCAGTCAACAAAGACAAATAACACAACTTAAAGCCTAAAATGTAACAGAATATAACATAAGAGGCCTAAACAATCTATCACCTTTGAAGGGTTAATAAAGGAATACATGTATCACACAACAAAACAGCCTAGCCCTTTTGTGGATGCTTACCATCTATCAAAAAACTAATTATATTTATAGATTAATTTACACTCATTACATTGAAAAAGCAAGTTAGAGATACAAAAGCCGAAACAAAATGAAAAGGATAAACTGGTGAGTGGTTACAACTTACAAGTCTCTCCTCAATCACCTACTTCAATTGGTCAGTCCTTAATTTTCTATAATGTGATTAAGCCAAATACAAAAGGGACAAATTTATGGGGATGTTGTGGTTTGGTATTATGAGGAATGACCTGATTTTCTCTAAAAAAGTGATTAGCTATGTGCATATTATAGATTTGATCCAAGATAGGTCTTGGTTCCTATCCAAAGTTGTACCAACTTATTTGGTCTTTGCCAATTGGTGTAATGATCCAAAAAGAGAATTAGTAGCTAGAAGGCGATGACAAAAGAGGATTAGCATCACACACCATATCCGAAGAAGTGTCTCCTACACCGCATTGAGAGTTAGTTTTCTTGTTTGTATACATCATAATTATATGGTATCTAGTTCTATGTGGTTTGTCATTATCATGCAATATTTAGTTCTATGCAGGTCGTTAGTTTTTACATTATCGTTATTATAAGATTTCTTTTATGACAAAACGAACTTGTTAGTACGTGGAATTCAATAAATGATACACAGCTTAAGAAAAGAACATATAACTATTCTATAGAGCACACACAATACAAAAACAAGAGGATATGGATTGTAGCAAAGAACCATGAAAATGAGATGACTTGTAACTTGTAACATATCCTAGCACTCTAAATCAAAGAACAAAAGGAAAGAACCTTAGATATGTGAGTGTAATTTAACTATCTCTGTAAATAAAGTCAGTAAAGTTGAATTCCTGAGTGAAGAGGAGAGTAATGAAGATAAATGCATAGAATTGTGGATTGAGGTGACAATTTAGAACCAGAAAGGTGAGATTTTACTGATAAAGTGCAGAGTAGGCGAAGAAAACACATTGCCAGATCATCTTCTGAAAGGTACACTCCAGACATCTTCTGACCTAATATATATATCCTATATGATTTCTATTTTGCATCGTGTACAATTGTGGCAATAGTTGTTGAAAGAGTAATCACTGGTGTTAAAACAGAGGGCACTTGTACAATCAAATTGGCTCTAAAGTTAGAAACAAATCTGGTTCTGGTCTCATCTCAAACAAACAGGTAAGTTGTGAATAACTAAACAGTTACCGTTTATCTTACCTACAGAAATGAGGGGAGTGTAGGCTGTAGCTTTTTAATAAGTCATGACATGAGTAGTAAGTAGTAACTCCTACCCGATTTTGCACCTGATCATGCTTTGCTTTTCAAATTTGCACCTTCATTGTGTTTCTATTTCATAAAGCAATGTGTATTTTTCATGAGTATACTATTTATGTACCGCCAATGTAACAAATTATATACAGTCACTACATCATTCACCTTCATTTAGATTACATTTTTTGAATAATCGATGAAAATTAAATATCAATTATGGATGATGCACTAACAGTATAAAGATCTATACACTGACAATACATAGAAATTATACTCTTAAAATATATAGATATACTTCACAAGCCTACTTCAAGATGAACCATTATGTGTTTGAATAGCATCGTTCATATAAAAGCATTCACTCCTTTATGAACCCTTTCAACCAAGAGAAAAGTAGGATTTATTTACCACTATAAAAGAAAAACATAAAAGCAATTAAAACACAGCACCCCTTTAATAAATCATACGATAAATCCAGTGATGATTTTTACAGTACAGACAACACTCTAGGGGATAATCCAGTTCCTGGTCAGAGTAATAGTAAAACCATATGCTACATCTTCAAAATTAGTGTGGCAGACAACTATATTCTGATGATACTAAATAGTAAATTGGATAATTTACAGCTCAGTAAGTAAACAATGAAATGAAACACTTTCTGCTAAAAACATGGAACCTCCTCAATGAAAGCTACTTAATTTTTTTCTTAATGATCCCATAATAAAGAGAAATGAGGCCAATTAATGCTCTTCTTTATCAGCCTTGCACTGCAAGTACCTGCAAGTGATCTAAAAAAACTTGCAAGCTCAAGTCATCAGTAATGATAATATCAGAACCTTCTGTGTATGTTGAATTTTGAGTAACAGATGGATTCAACTTAGCAAGAAGAAACCTTGCCTGACTACTATGTTGGTCACATATTATAATCTTCGGCACTGGAACCCGATCAGCCAC
Source organism: Lupinus angustifolius (assembly GCF_001865875.1). Classification (NCBI taxonomy): domain Eukaryota; kingdom Viridiplantae; phylum Streptophyta; class Magnoliopsida; order Fabales; family Fabaceae; genus Lupinus; species Lupinus angustifolius. Next base: position 63,558 of record NC_032023.1, on the reverse strand, counting down.
CAATTGCTCTGCATCCAGTTCTGGGGCTTCCAACAGTTTTCTAAAGTTCTCATGATTTGGATCCTTATCGTAACCAAGTTTTCTCCACTGAGCAATCTTGGACCCATAATGAATCACCACATGGAAGTAAGAATCGAAGAGCAGGATAAAATCTGGAGAAATGGAACGAATATCTAGAAGTACTGGAACAGGTGGCCCATCAAAAGAATACTGGAAAAGCGTAGGTTGAATCATGATCAGAGAGCCGACGACTCCTTCACGGTTCAGCATAAGCCGGAAAAATGCAGTTTCATCTGGAGTGGTGTTACAGACATCTATGAATTGAGATCGTCTAAAGTGGAACATGAACTGAGGATAAAGGGAAAAGTTGGTGGATAGGCGAAAGGTAGAAGGGTCTTCAGGCACATAGTCCCCAAACTTGGAAGCAAAGTGGATAAGTGTGTCATCCAGCCATCTAATAACATCACGGGCATAGCATGTTTCAGCTCGGAGAATGGCAAGCCTTGCCATAACAGAAGCTGCAGCTTCTTGATCAAACCCAGCAGCAATGTCAGTGGAATGATCCCCGACCCATCGTCTTGCAGCGGTTGTCACTCTTTTTCTCAGTCCCATCATGTTCCCTTGTCTGTATCGTGTTATGAATTGAATTAAAAACGCAGATCCGGGTTGAATTTTATGTTCATCATTCACTTCGAAGAAAAAAGCAATGCAAGTTTTGTCAGTCAGTGTATTTAACTTCCACATGTAGGTACCACCTTCTCCAACCTCAGTCTGACTCACTAAACTGTTCTTTTTTCTAAGAGACACACAAGGACCAAGAGCTCCGCAGATTTTGACATCTTTGGTGGTCACTACTTCAATAGTTGCATCAAAATTCATCTTCAAGTAGCCATCATCATCACGTTTAAATAAGTGCCTGAGACATTTCCTGAACTGATCTGATTCAAAAGAGTCGGCGAGAATCATAAGTCCACCGGAATGCTCAACCGGGTCTCTTAGCTCGGCTGCTCCGACTTGGTCAAGGGAACAAGCAAAGAGATCAAGAACAACAGAGGCATCAGATAGGCGGTTGGAGACTTGCTTGTAGAAAGCACAGGATTTGTGATGATGTCTTGCCTGGGCATTGCCATTGATGATATCCTGGTGGGTTCTCATGGAATGGGAAAAATCAGATCCTACAACAGCTCCTGGTCCTACAGTACAAGGTCCAGATGTGAAGAGCATGATTCTGGAACCGGTATTGATTGCGCAAGACTCTAGAAGTCCAAGGGCAGCTGATATTGCAGCTCCGGTGGACCTGAGTGGGCGAGTGGCTGATGAAACGTTGGATGTAGAATGAATGTCTTCAATAGCAGAAGTGATATTGAATTCACATTCTGAGATTGGCAACAGAAAACCCTGCTGCTGCTGCTGCTGCTGATGTGTGTGGGTAATGTTGAGAAACTGCCGAGTCTAACAACAAACAATACAAATACAAATAGAATACTCTATTATGGGTGGATAGAAAGCATATATATATTATTGATAAGGGATAGAGAGGAGAGCAGATAGGATACCTGATGATAGGAAAGTTGGCGGTGACCATGAAGCATAAGAACCCTAGAACATTGGGAATAAGCAAGATCATGGATATAAACATTAGAATCAAAAGTAAGCAAAGCAACCAAGACATTATCTGGCAACTGATCCAACACAAATAACAATTCATTCTTAAGTGAAAGAATTTCATCTTGAGAGGAAGACATATCAACAAGAAAGACAAAGGCAGGAGCAGGAGTAGTAGTAGTAGTAGTAGTAGTACTACTTTGGAGATTGAGATATTGAACAGAACTGTATGTAGGGAATAGCTCAGCGGGGAGGCTGGTATGATGAATAGAGCGTGGGAAAGGGTTGCGATTGAAACAGAAAGGGCAGTGCCAGATGCGAGACTGGTAGTCCAGGCGAGCGTAAGGGTTCAAAACGGCACCGCATACAGAACATAAGAGTGGATCGTAAGAAAGGAATGGGATTAGGTCATTCCTCTTGCTTAAAGGACTGCACATGATGCTTAATGGAATTATCAAACTTTCTTCTGATTTCCGCGTAACTGCCCATGAGTTCCATGACCATCGTAGCCCTTCTACTTCCTCTAATTCCACCAAATCCATTTCTACAAAACAATTGCTATTGATTTCTCAATATTCCAACTCTACTCATCTTCTTCCACACTCTCTCTCTTTACTCTTCTCTATATACATCTATCTGCTTTCGTCTCTCTTACAACAAAACTAAACCTATACCCTTATCAGTTTTTAGTTTCTTTTTTTTGCTTCAACAAACAAAATTCAATTCATTTTTAACTTATTTTCTAAAATATTTTTACTTCAATTTTTAAAATACAAAAAAGGATTTTTATATTAATATTGGTTGCAAAAATATATTGTCTCTAGGACTATCACCTTAATTATTAACTATCATCACCTTTTACACCATCACCACATCAATACTCACAACCATAGCATATTATTTGTCTCATAATTTGTGTCATTCTACAAGTCCTAGATTATCTCCTCATTTCTCATAGGAATGTAGGAGCAAGATATAATATTGTCAAACACAAAATTAAAAAATAAGTTTTTCCTTTAAATAATCAAACAAACTTATGAGTATAGATTAAATCATACAATTAATGAGAATATTGTCTTATATGGATGGAGGAGGTGCTAATATTTTCCTTAACCCATAATTGATTCTCGAGCCCATATATCTAAATCAAACACCATTACTTTCCAACTTAATTGAGTGAATAGTGATGAGATAATATTTCAAATTAATTTCTTATCTCAGTTTTCATTTTTTAAATAAAATTAAAAGTTATTTCAATCATTTTAATGTGTCAACTTATTAATGAGAATATACCAACTAAAAAATATGTGTCAAATATTTGAATTTTACATATTCATTAATGAGAAGATTTCCTCTAAAAAAATTGTACATGTTCTCATATAACTTGAAGCTTAAATAAAGAATATATAGAGACATAAAGAAAACACCAAAGATAAATTTGTGTAGCTTATCTCCTCATTTCTTATGCACAACATCATGTACTCACTTTTTTTTCATCTTCTCTTTTTCTTTATTTTATTTTTTAAAAATACTTTTTTCCTCTATTTTATTATATAATGATTAATATTTTAAATTTTATTTTATAGTGAGTCATTTATTAAAATTGTTTTTTATAGATAATAATAATAAAGTTTCATTTTCTTTAATAAATAATATGCATAAAATTAAACAAATATTATTTTTCTCAATTAATTCCAAAATATAATAAGTTTCAACAGGATGATACTAATTAAAATCACATTTAACATCATTCAAATGTGGTGTCAGATATAAAGTTATATTTTACTCTCTTAAAGTAGTTGAACAAATAGTGAAAAAAGTTTAACCATCAATTTACACTTTATAATAATCTAAAAAACCTTAAGGATTGAAAAACAGATTCGATCATGATTGTGATTTCACCTATTTACATTGACATGTGGTATTCGATATAAGGTTTGTATTTTACTCTCTTAAGTAGGGTAACAGATTATGATTAAGCAATGCTTCTTTTTCGAACCTTAAAATTAGAATATATACAACTAACAAAACTTTTTTATCCTAGAAATATGTAGTCTTAATTATCAATTATTCATGAAGATATGTAAGAGCAAAATATAATATTGTTAGACACAAAAATAAATAAATAAAAATTTCCTTTATAAATAAAGAAAATAATCAAAGAATTTAGGGGGTATGGAATAGTTCATGAAATTTATGAGGTATTGTCTAGTACGGTTTGATAAGGTGCTAATAAATTTCTCGACCCATAATTGAAAGACTAATACATTACAATAGTGGATAGAAAGAGGATATTCTATATTTTGACTGCAAAAATATAGAGATAACTCCAACTAGTCGTGTATTTGACATTTGCCAAAAATCATGATGCAATAGATTTTGACTCTATTGGAGACATATTTTTAACATAGTCGGACTAGAATTGCTCACTACATGAACCATAATGCCCATTCATCTTATTTGATTTTATGAGTTAATTTAATTTCATTTACTCATTTGTATATATTTACTTGTTTTTTTTAAAAAAAATACATGCTTCCAACATACAAAATACATTACACATATGTTTTGTACTAACACATGTTTTATACTCGAGCATCATATATATTTTAGGATCGGAGGGACATATAATTTGACAATGAGAACATTAGATCTCATTTATGTTAGCGTGATAAGCCACTCAGATTGTCACTAACTATTATGAGTTAGCATTGAGGTAATGACTCCTCTTTCTAACCTATATTATTTGTGTTTTTGTATGAAGGAATATAGTGTGGGGACCTTATAGAAGCCTATAACGGCGTAAGGAGCATTATAGATATCTCAATACTTTACTATTAGATTGTGGCCTTAGACATTCTAAGAAGTCTTGTATGTATTCAAAATGCCCATTTTTTCATTAAAATGTTTCAATAATTAAAATAATGAAATAATAAATAAATAGAGGATATTTTTATTTAAAAATAATAATATCATATTCCAATTTCAAATGATAAAAGATTTTAATTGAGAATTATTGGCTCCATAGCAGTAGGATATCATTTCAAATTAATTACCCAATCTAATTTTCTTTTAAAAATAAAATATTTTTAATGAACACTTAATTGTCTCAACAATAATAAGATATCAATTCAAATTAATTTCTCTCCATTTTCATTTTTTAATTAAAAATAAATTAAAATTATTTCAATTAGTGTAATGAGTCATTAGTAGACTCATTAATAGAAAGAAACCAAATTGAAAAAACATGTCAAATACTTAAATTCAATCAAGTCGTCATGCACTCATTAATAGTGATTACATCCTAAGAAAAGAATAATGTATCTAAAGTCCCTCGTGAATAGAAGGGAGAAATAACATATTAGAACATAGAAAAAACACATGAGAAAATTTTGAGTTGATCATCTCCTCATTTCGGGATCACATCTTCTATCCTAAGATTTGTACTACTTCATGTATCTTTTATTCTTATTGGTCATAAAATATAAAATTAATATATATTTAATTATTGTTTTAGTTTTTTGAGCAATGAAAAACAAATGGTACATTGAGTGATATAAACTTTAGGACAGAAGATACGACTCTCCTCATTTCTATGCAATTATGCACTTTCTTTTCATCATTTTCTTTTTATTTATTTCATTAATTTATTTTAATTTCATTTTTCATAATAAGTATCTTCTTTTTATTATTACATAATTAAATACTGATTAATTTATTAATTTTCTTCTCTTATAGATAGTAATAAATATTTTACTTATATATAAAAATAAATAATACTTTGGTGCTTTTAGTAAAATTGTATAATTACATAATTTTTCATTTCTCATTGTTAAATACATTTATAAAGAAAAATAAAAAATATCTTTGCATTTTCATTACTTTACTTTTCCCTCATCTAAATTTCATACTCCTAAATAGTATTAACAATTAGGGCGAGTAAACATATTTTTCATGTCATGTCCGTCCAATAAGTATGGGCTGACCTGTTGAAAGATTTTCTTTAGAAAGGTTTCCCCCTTAACAAATTGTCCCCGGCAACGACGTCAATTTGTTGAAAGCGAAGTTTCCTCTTCAGTGTGTTTTCTTTTATTTGATTAAGTAAGTGAACTCCGTTTTATTCTTTGTTCGTCATCTCGGCTTTATTGAAATAAATTCCAACGCCGATATAATGGTTTCAAGAATATTTCAGTCACAACTTACTTCTAATAATTGTTAAGTGCCAAAATGTTAATGAAATGTGTATGATTTTGGGGCACTTTGTGTGGATTTATGATATAATTGCATACATTTCCCAATAATCTAGCAATCTTGTATTGTTTAAGAATTTAAGTAATTGTCGTCGTTTGTAGTTTAAGAAATGATGAAAAAAAGAGGGAAAAAAGAGAAGAATATGTTTGAACAGCACTAGCCTCGCCCAAGCGAGGTAATGGTCTCTCAAGCCATAATTCAGAGGAAAATCACCAGAAAACACTAGTACCCCTCACCCAAGCGAGGGAGCCTCGCTTAGGCGCTATTTCAAGACAAAAAATCTCATACTTACTATTTCTCCCTCACCCAAGCGAGGGAGCCTCGCCCGGGCGAGGTGTTCAAGCGTGGAAATGCAACTTTTCTCGCTCAAGCGAGAGATCTGTCGCTCTACCGAGAAGTTTTTTTAATGTTGAAATTTACTCTCTCGCTCGAGCGAGAGACCAGAAGTATGGAACAAATATAGGCGGTTACGAAAAGCAGAGAGGGTTACCAACCATTTTCTAAGCTTTTTCACACGATTTTAGGGAGAGAAACACTATAGAGGAAGGGAGAAGTCGTGAGAACGACTTTAGATCCAGAATTTCTTGTATTTCTCATGATCAGAGTGTTGTAATGGCAAGGATGAGTGGCTAGTTCTTCGTTGTTGGGATTTGAAATGTAATCTTCTTACCTTGTACTCTTGGATTCAATTCTAATGTAATTGTTATTTGATTTTGGGAAGTTTGTCCCGTTCTTAATACATGAATTTAATTAGCTACTGAATTCTTTTTCTTAGGTTCAAGTTTAATTGGAAAGTTAAATTTGACACCTGATTTGGATTATCTTCTTTCATACACCATTATTTCAGGAATGTATAATGATGTATGAATTGCTTTTACATTGTTTTTAATGCTAGTTAATCAGACAATCATCCAAGGAATTGGTAATTGAGTGATTATCTAAAGATTTTATACTCAATGAATTGATGTAAATGAATTGCCGAAAATGTGCATCAGAATCAGTAACTTTGCAAGTTGCTTGGAATTGAATTTATGGATGTAAAAAGGAAAAGATGATGAATTTCGATCTCAGTTCTTTTAAATTCATAGTTAACTTTTTATTTTAATTTAACATTGTTACAAAACCATTATCAATTATCAAACAAATTCCTGTAAATAGATACTCAATTCATTCTTGTAGGAATTAGTGTAAATCTACTCTGCTCCCTGAGGACAATATCTCGGTGCTTTAATGAATTTTATTACTTGTACGATACGGTGCACTTGCCGTTCCGTAAATATCTAACAATAATAATGTGAATAAGTTATTCATTCTTTGCCCCATCTCGGCTTTGTTAGAATAGATTCTAACGTCGATACAATGACATCGAAGCAATCCCCTATTACATAATTATTAAGTACCTTTGAATACCATCCTGGTTTTGTGGAATAAATTCCAACATCGGCTTAATGGTATTTTAATGTACAAAAATGATGAATAGTTAGTTGTTAGAAACAAATAGATAAATAAAGTACAAAAGAATAATAAAATTAAGTGACCTTTATTTATTTACTCCCTCTCGGGTTCTTTTTATTAACAAATCAAACTTCTTCATTAAGGAATGTTGGTATTAAAGAATAAATAAATCGCAGAATGTAAATAACAATAAATAAAAGTTAGTAAGTTAGTTTCATCACTTTTGTATATTAAAATGTGTTTCAAAAAATAAATTTATTGATAATACTTTACTATTTTATAATTTACACCTCTCTCAAGATTCAATTGTAGTGTTATATCGAACCACAATGAATTGCAAATATAAACTAAGTATTAACAAATTCTTGAGAAGACAAGATCATTTTGAATGATGAAAGTATTTCTCAACTTCTTATGTATTTGAACTACTTAGAAAGTTCTTATGTTTTACTTTGATTAACTCCAAACACCAAGGTCTCAAATCCTTGTCTGTCCTAAAATGGTAGAATGATGATTACTTATATTTATTACTAAACAATATTACGTCCACAAAGAGATTAAGTTGTCACACCTAATTTTGGCTATCTAATATTGAAGTTGTAATGAATATAAGATATTAAGAAAAATATGCTTAGCAAATAAACTACTTCTTAGTTTGTTTGTTAAGTGTTTGCAACAATTAATTTTTCATGACTTCAATTCGGTTTTAGGTGATCAATCTAAGAAGAGTATTAAAAACTTCTCAAACAAGTCAAATTAACCAAAGCACCAACTCGAATGATTAAAATTCAAATTTAGAATAAAAGAAGAAAAAAAAAATACATGATTAACATTCAAAGGAAATTGTGAGGAACATGAGTCATCCCTCCAAAGATTGAATGCTTTAAGTTCCAAATGAAATTACAAAACGAATTTTTGCATCTCATTTACCTTCTCCTTTTCTCCTCTTGCCATTCCATGTAAAAGCTGCCTAAGTGCAGGAGTATAGCTGTTCCCCATAAATTGTGTGAACGTTGTTATATTTAATTAAAAATATATATTTAAATTAAAATTTTAATAATTAAAATATAATAATTAATTAAAGTATAATAGTTGATTAAAGTGATATTGACCCTTGTTCTCCCTCTTTCTTCCCCACCCTGAGTGTTTATTATTAATTTATTATACATAATAATATCAACCAAACTCTCATCTGAACTCACTTATCTTGCTTCTGCTATGTATGCAATATACTGCACAAGTTAGAATATATTGAATCCTAAAATGGTTTCTCCTATTATTGCAACAGTATTGTTGTGTTCAGTGTTTATTGTTGTTGTTGTTGATGTTGATGGAGGGAATATTCCAACTACTCTAGATGGACCCTTCAAGCCTGTGACTATTCCTCTTGATAACACATTCCGTGGAAATGCTGTCGACTTGCCACACACAGATCCATTGGTTCAAAGAACTGTTGAAGGATTTGAGCCTGAACAAATCTCTGTTTCTCTCTCTGCTTCCTATGACTCTGTTTGGATTTCTTGGATTACAGGTATTATCCTTACACTTATCTTTATTATACTACTACTACTTTGTAATAATCTTCCAAAGTTCTCTCTTTTTCTTTTCCCAAGCTCAAATATGCTTACAATAACATCTTCCCAAAATCTGCTTTAGCCATATAAATAATGCTTTTGTATAAGACACATTGTATCATATTATTGTTGGATTATATATCTGCAGGGGAGTTCCAAATTGGGGATAGTATAGAACCCTTAGACCCTGAAACTGTTGCTAGCATAGTTCAGTATGGAAGGTTTGGAAGGTCCTTGTCTCACCAAGCCTTGGGTCATTCCCTTGTCTACAATCAACTTTATCCTTTTGAAGGTCTTCAAAACTACTCTTCTGGAATTATACACCATGTTCGTCTCACAGGTATATTATACTTGGTACACCATATGATAAGTCAATCCATGCTTCTGTTAACTAATATGAGTGATTGTGCCTGAAGAACTAAATTGTTAAAATTCATAACTTCTGTTTTCTCTGCAGGGCTGAGACCAAACACACTATATCAATACCGATGTGGAGATCTTTCTTTATCAGAAATGAGTGATATTCATTATTTCAGGACTATGCCAGATTCAGGCCCTAAGAGTTACCCTAGCAGAATAGCAGTGGTTGGAGACTTGGGTCTTACATACAATACCACATCCACTGTTAATCATATGATCAGTAATCATCCTGATCTAATTCTATTGGTTGGTGATGTTTGTTATGCTAATCTCTACCTTACTAATGGTACTGGATCAGACTGCTACTCCTGCACATTTCATGATACTCCCATCCCTGAAACATATCAACCTCGTTGGGATTTTTGGGGAAGGTAATGAATTTTGGTTGACTTTTTGTTATCATTGTTGTAGACAAATGATGGTGGTTGTCTTGTGCTATTGTCGTGATTTTTACTTGATATTTCTTGGTTGCAACTCAGCTCATGCAAATCTATGTCAACTATTGATTCAGGTACATGCAACCTCTGATTTCTAATGTCCCAATAATGGTAGTAGAAGGGAATCATGAGATAGAAAAACAAGCTCAGAACCAGACATTTGTGGCTTATAGTTCTCGCTTTGCATTCCCATCAGAAGAAAGTGGATCATTCTCAACTTTCTATTATTCTTTTAATGCCGGGGGAATACATTTTATTATGCTTGGATCCTACATTTCACAGGACAAATCTGGTTAACTCTTGGTTCATCCTTTTCTTCTGTGCTCTTCTACAGGATTGATATTCTTCATAAGTTAAATATGTTTTTAGTCCCTTATATGACATTTTTTAGTTTAGTCCATATTTGTATTTTATTTAATGTCCCTTATTATATCATAATAGTTGTCTTTTAGTCTCTGACCAGGGACTAAAATCATACCATTTTTCTTATTTATAGGAGTCAAAACAAACAAAAATTAGAGAACAAATTAAAATACGTTATAATCTAAAACTCTGATTTGAGCGTAAAATAGTCCTTTACTGTTAAAAAAATACCTGTGAACTTTGCATGAAGTGTGATTTAGGATAGCAAATCTGTAAAAGGACCTTGATCTCTGCTTTAAACATAACATTTTTCTACCAATTTTTGACAGTGAAAGACTAGAATGAGGGAGCCAAAGTTTCTTCCTTATTAACTAACTTCCCCTCATTTATTGCAGGGGAGCAGTACAAGTGGTTGGAGAGAGACTTGGCTTCTGTTGACAGAGAAGTAACTCCATGGTTAGTAGCTATATGGCATACACCTTGGTACAGCACCTACAAGGCACATTATAGAGAAGCAGAGTGTATGAGGGTAGCAATGGAAGATATACTATATAGAAATGGTCTTGACATTGTCTTCAATGGACATGTAAGCATACTGATGTTTTCATTATACATGATCCATAATTCTGATCTTCGTTAACCTCATGATTTGTATGGAAGAAATAAACAGATGAATCTAGTTTTGGTAGGAAATGATATTTGTTGCTTGCCTTATCATTCAATATATGAATATACAACTAATTGCATTTTTATAATGAATTCATAGCTTCATTTAGATGGAAAAAGGCTCTCCCACCAAAACTACTCTTTCAGGCATCCTTTTATTTTTTTTCATAGGGTTGTGATTTGTTGTTGTTGAAATGATAGAGCAATATGTTGTAGTTCGATCTATGTAGCCAACCCCACCTAATGGGGTAAAGGCTGGAACACGACCAAGCTATATAGGGATACATGACTGCAATCTTGAAGCATTAGGAGATACAAAATTACAGTAGAAACCACGACCAGGTCGTAGTACCATCCATGACCGTGTACCTAAGGGCCAAGGCATGGTGTGACACACGACCATGTGAGCGAATGCTGGTAGGTAGCGATATACGCCCATGTTGAACCTCAATGCAGAAAATAACAATACAAGTTGTGAGTTTGGGCTGATGTAAAGGGGTTGGGATAGAATGCTATACGTGTTATGTAAACCATAATGATATAACCTAAACAAATCCTTATTCTCTAGTATGTATTCGCAGCCTCTCAAAGCTCTTCCGATGTAGGTACAATTACTTATTTAGATTACATGTTCCCAACACAATGGCATATTACTAATACCTTAGTCCCTAGAAGCGAGACTTAATTTTCATTATGTTCTATGCTTTACTGATATGGTGCCTGCTTATATGGTTTCTTTGAAATCATGGGTTCTGTCTGAACATTCAAGATATTATTTATAAGAAGTCATCAGTGTAATTGATTGAATGGAGAGATACGTTCATGGATATGTAATCCTCCTCCTTCATATTATTTTTGTAATTTGTATGCATAATTACATATAAGAATATGATGTGATCATATGATTATTTAGTTAATAACAACTTGTATTTGTCTCCAAAGTTCTTTATTCAAGTTGAAATTTATAATGATTCATTAGACATTCTTTGTTTTGTTTGGTCAGTTTACTACTTTAATAGACGAATATTATTCTCAGCATGCAAACTTCTTATGTGAAAACATTGAACAGATTCATGCCTATGAGAGATCAAACCGAGTATATAACTACACATTGGATCCCTGTGGTCCTGTTCATATCACAGTTGGTGATGGTGGCAACCGTGAAAAGATGTCAATTAACCATGTTGATGAACCTGGAAACTGTCCAAAACCATCACCTAGTAAGGGTGACTATATGGGTGGCTTCTGCGCCTTTAATTTTACATCAGGTCCAGCAGAAGGTAAATTCTGTTGGGACAGACAACCTGATTATAGTGCTTTCAGAGAAAGTAGCTTTGGCCATGGGATTCTAGAGGTGATCTTTTTCTTCTACACACATTTCTCTTCTCTGTTTTCTATATTGTTGGAGCTTGACAAATATATAAAATTTGTAGTATTCAACCCGAAAACCATGTTTTTGTTAGATGATATTTCGATTGATAGAACATTATTTTATCTAGGACTTTGTTAATTTCATTTTATTTGAATTTATCTAGAATTTATCTATATTCAATCTGAAAAGTATGTTTTTTATTGCTCAAACTCTATTGGTAAAGGCTTGGTTGTTATTATATTGCAAAGACCAATGATAGAAATGGATGCATGTCTTATTAAATATACTCTATGGTATATATTATTGGATTAGGAGTAGAAGCTAATTGGTAGAGTGATATGCAGGTGAAAAATGAAACCCATGCATTGTGGAGTTGGCATCGCAATCAAGACTTGTATGGTAACGCTGGTGATGTGATTTACATTGTTAGGCAGCCTGAAAGGTGTCCAGTCAAGCCAGAGGTGCATAAAAGGTAGCATTTGGTAGGAGTGTCATAAGAGGACATAACATTGTTTAATCTTTCATATTGACAAATAATCCTTGAAATGTTTTAGTCTGATATATACTATATTACTACTATACCAATAAGCAGGATATTAGACATATAACTTATTTAGCACTTAGCTATAAATAGCTTAGGCGGAGAAATAACAGCATCAAGGAATTTAGCTTGTTATTTATCACAAGCAAGATATTAGACATATATTGGATTCATGGTTTGGTATATTCATAGCAGGACATTGGACATATATTCTGTTTTGCACTCAGTATAAGCATTGTATTCATATAATCTTGATCAACTTGGCTATGATTTATTGTAATTCAGAATCATATATAGCATGACCTATTCCCACTAGGTAACTAAATATACATTTTAAGAAATCATCTAGTTAATTTTAATTAAGTCTTCATAACATGCGATTGGTGAGTATGATAATCTATCAGTTTACCAACTCAAAAGCATCATGTCCTAAGGGGGGGAAATCATTTTCTCAAATTAGCTTAGAGTTACATTTTAGCCCTTTTTTTCTTAGTAGTGAATTGAATTTTTTTTAAAGAAAGAGGGAAGACTCCAACTTATCCCAATATTACACTTTTTACGGAAGGAATGAAGTGTCTCACATCTATGATATTAAAGGCATAATATTTGCTATCCTGTGATTGATTATCAAATAACCTAATCTATTTTGACCTACTAAAATGAGTGACATAATTTTACTTATAATTTAATCAAGTATTAAAGAATAATTTTACTTATAATTTATAAGATAATTAAAGAATAATTAATTATTTAAGTTTATGAAATACTTATAATTTAATCAAGTATCATTTCATTTTACCAAAATATTTAAGTCCTAACATTTGAGCTTCAAAAATAATTTTACTAAACATAAGCTAAAGATAGGAATGATAAAAAAGAGTGGGGTTATGGATAAGGGAACTACGACAGCCGCAATATGTAAGGATCTACCTAATTTGGGCCCTTTGAATCTCTTCCTTTAATTCTATCTTTTTTATTATAAAAAGTTAATAATAATTGAAATGAAAAAGAGGAAATGCGAGGAGAGAGAAAGCGTAACATAACATAAGGGTGATAATATATTTTTGCATCCAACTTTGAAGGCACTTGCTTCTCTCTTTTCTTGTGTCCTTCAATCATTAGTGTTTCTCAATCTCCAATTTCAATTCATTTAGAGTTTTCCTAACATTTCATAATCATAGGTAAAACAGTCTTCTTTTATTTTAACCTATTCTCTTTCTGGATTTTGTTTAATTGGTTGCATCCAGGTAACAATTATGCTTACCCTTATCAAATGGTTGCATCCAAGTAACAATTATGCTTACCCTTATCAAATGGTTCCATCCAAGTAACAATTATGCTTACCCTTATCAAATGGTGATCCTAATTACCAATACAATCCAGCAAGCACTAATATGACAAATTGACAAGTATGGTATTATTATGTGTCTAATAAATTCAAAAAAGTGAAAAATAAAATGAAATGTTAATTAAGAATGAAATATCGGGAAGAGAGAGAATGCGTGTCCGAAAGTTGGGAAGATATTTTTCATTTTTTTGTGTCCAAGTCCAAGACTCCAAGTCTAAGTCGCTTCTTCTTCTTCTTCTTCTATTGCATATTTGCATTAGCCATTAGTGTTTCCCATTCTTATTCAATCCAATTTTAGGGTTTTATCCTTCACAATACATGCACCCTTCTTCCTTCACTCTCTCTCTCTCTAAATTTATGAACACATCATGTCGTTCTTCTCCTCTCCTACCTTGCTTCTTCATTCACTCCTATTTTGTTTTGTTACATTCTCAAATGTTTAAGCTTCATGTTTTCACATTCTTTGCATCTATGTTATTAGTATTTCATCTGATGATATTATAATACTTGTATTTCCTTTCAACTTTAAGAGATCTATATTCTGATTGGATGGAATTTATTGAATTTCAGGTCTGACCATTTTCAACTAGAATTTGTTATTGACTATGCGAACTTCATGGGCTGATTTGGCTGCAAATTCTGCAGCTGATAATGCTAACAATTCAGTTCCTCCTTCACGACCGGCTTATGTTCCTCCACATCTTAGGAACCGTCCACCCCTATCAGCTGAATCCCATGCTCTTCCTCATCCTGCCCATAATGGTCCCTCTTCGGCTTCGGCTTCCGCTTCCGCTTCCGTTGCTGGTGCTGGTAGGTGGTCCTCTCCAAGGAATGAGTACCGTACCCAACCTATTAGTAGTGGCCATACAAACGGATGGGGTAACAAAAGTGGCGGATGGGATCGTGGGAGGGACCGTGAAGTCAACCCCTTTGCAGAACAGGATGATTCTGAACCAGTATTCACTGAGCAGGAGAATACCGGAATAAATTTTGATGCATATGAAGACATCCCTATTGAGACCACTGGTGAAAATGTTCCTTCACCCGTGAACACATTTGCAGAAATTGACTTGGGTGAAGCGCTCAATGAGAATATAAGAAGGTGCAAATATGTGAGGCCAACACCTGTTCAACGCAATGCCATACCAATATCACTTGCTGGACGGGATTTGATGGCTTGTGCACAGACTGGTTCTGGAAAGACGGCTGCATTTTGTTTCCCGATTATCAGTGGAATTATGCGGGGACAGCCAGTGCAGAGGCCACCTCACGGGGTGCGTACTGTATACCCAGTTGCCCTTGTTCTCTCACCAACTAGGGAGCTCTCAATGCAAGTGAGTTTTTTTATTTGGCTTATGGACTGTGTCATGTTTTTTAATCAGATGCAGTTTTTCCGTGAAGTTTTTAAAAAGATGTTGTGATTTGAATTCAGATACATGAAGAAGCTAGGAAGTTTTCATACCAAACAGGGGTTCGGGTGGTTGTTGCTTATGGCGGAGCTCCAATAAACCAGCAGGTTTTTAATCTTTGTGTTTCGTCTTCTTTGAACTAGTTATGCTACTATGTTATGCAGATGCTTCACCTAGTGTGATAAGGCTTGGTTGTTGGTTTTTGGTGGATTTGTTGTGAGCTTGAAACTAATGTTGTGTATTAATTTATTAAGTGCATATCTATTGTGAAATATTAAGACATTACTCATTAGCTAATAATTAAGTAAAAATAGTTTTGGCTCTGTTGTAGATCCTAACAAATTTAATTTTTTCAGCTACGGGATCTTGAGAGAGGGGTGGACATTCTTGTAGCAACTCCAGGTAGACTGGTAGATTTGCTAGAGAGAGCTAGAGTTTCACTACAAATGATCAGATATCTGGCCTTAGATGAGGCAGACAGGATGTTGGATATGGGTTTTGAGCCTCAGATAAGGAAAATTGTGCAACAGATGGACATGCCTCCACCAGGTGTCAGACAGACTATGCTCTTTAGTGCCACGTTTCCTAGAGAGATACAGGTCTGATTCATTCTGTAAAATATGCATTTGACCTGTGAGCGAAGCATCCTTTCCTCTAAATGTGTGTTTTAATTTCAAATAAAAAATGTGTTTCTTAATTTTGCTAGCATTTCTATTTCATTGGGGGTAGTTAGACTTTTTATTATTATATTCTGCTCATTTGTCTCTTGATGTGCATAAGTATTTTTGATATCCATAGTTTTGCGGTTGGTTGGAGTTTCAAAAAAGGCACATTCATCTATTTTCGGTAGATGCGCTTTTACATTTGCACTTTACACTGTTGGTCATCACTAACTTGAGGTGCATTTTTTTGTCACATTTGCATTCAGGGTGTTGGACCTTGAATGACACCATCAACTTTTACTCTCAGAAATACCAGCTTCCTTGTGGTAGTGTTTGGTACAGAGAATGTGTGCACAGATTTTGCCATGTCTCTTTTCTCTCATTTTTCTTAATACACCCTAAATTAGTAGGGTCTATGGTAGAATCAATTGGTTATGTATAAGGTAGTTGGGGATAAAAGTGGACGTAGAATCTGATGCTTCGGAATTTTCGGTTGGTCTCATGGCATGTTCGGGAGCATCCTGTAGATATTTCTGTGTTTTTTTCTTGTTCTCTTTCCATATTTTTCACTTCCTTTGTTTCTGGTACAATAGGTTCAGACCATATTTTTTAACTTGAGCTGTGATGAATAGTGGACTGAGAGGTATAATTAGTGCACATGAATTATATTTGTTGATAATATAGCTTCCTGATTACTTCTTTGGATTTTGTTGTGAATTATGGTTGATATGCAGAGGCTAGCATCTGATTTCCTTTCAAATTATATATTTCTAGCTGTTGGAAGAGTGGGCTCGAGTACCGATTTAATTGACCAAAGAGTTGAGTATGTTCAGGAATCTGACAAGAGAAGTCATCTCATGGACCTTCTTCATGCCCAAAGGACAAATGGTGCCCAAGGAAAGGTATCATCACAATTCGCCAAAAGTGCATTTCACTTGCATAAAACTTAATGTTCTTAGAAAAAATAGATTTAAAGTAGTAAATATTTTTTAGGGTTTATTCAAATTGGTTTGGCCTCATTCTGCTACTGAATGCTGATGCATACGTGCATTGGGTTGGGAATATGAGCCTAAAAGAACTAAAATGCTATTTATTGTTCTAAAATATATGATTATGTTTTTCTGACATGATTGGCTTTGATCACAGTTTTTTTATTTGTACTCTGCCTTACTTTCAGTATTCCAGCAAACTAAACAACTTGTAAAGTAAATTTGATTATTATTAGTTTTCTTTCATAAACTGTTTGGACTCACTTTGGATAGGTTGTTCTAGATGATGTTTATCTCTCCAATACATTTATCTTTGTGAATATTTGTGTTGTCAATGACAATTTAGGTTAATATATGACTTATCTTTTATTAAATCTCAGGGCATTTCTACTATCTTTTTGTTCATTTTAGCTCTGTTAGGAGATATTTAATTATGGACTTTGCATATGTATTTTTGTTTTCTCACTGTATATCCTCTATATGAGAGTATTCCATGATTTTGGTTTTTGCAGCAAGCTTTGACATTAGTTTTTGTGGAGACAAAGAAGGGAGCTGATGCACTGGAGCACTGGCTTTGTCTTAATGGTTTTCCAGCAACTACTATTCATGGTGACAGGACACAACAGGTTAGTATGTTGTAAGTTATAATTGCTTTAGCTTTATTTGTCATGAAACAATGCATATACCCTAATATTTTCATTTTTCTGCTGTAAATGTGTGTGATGCTCTAGGCAAGTATGTATAGTTGAGAGTTAGTGTTCAAGTAGAGATAACAAATTAGCCGACTCTATTAGATATTTGTTGTGTACTGAAGAGTTATTGTTCATTTTAGAAGCTGTCTTAGAGTAAAATGTGGTTTTGATTATTAATTTTGAACACCATAATGTTTTTCAACCTACTACAAGTATTGCTCTTATGAAAAGCCTTTTTATATCATATCATTTAATACTTTCTATGTTACTTCTTTTAACTCTAAATGGAATTTATTGGTTGAGTATGCATGCTCTTGTTCGTTGGATTGTATGAATGCTTATTGTATTTGCAATGCTTGTAGGAAAGAGAATTCGCACTGAAGTCATTTAAAAGTGGCAACACCCCTATATTAGTTGCCACTGATGTGGCTGCACGTGGTCTTGATATTCCTCATGTTGCTCATGTGGTTAATTTTGACCTTCCCAATGATATTGATGATTATGTGCACCGTATTGGAAGGACAGGGCGTGCAGGAAAGAAGGGCCTCGCCACTGCATTTTTTAATGACAATAATGTAAACTTAGCCAGGGCTTTAGCAGATCTGATGCAAGAAGCAAATCAAGAAGTACCTGCTTGGATTTTGGGGTTTGCTGCTCGGTCTTCCTTCAGCGGAGGAAGGAACCGCCGATCAGGAGGAGGAAGCCGTTTTGGAAGTCGTGACTTTCGAAGAGAAGGGTCTTTTAGTAGGGGTGGCAGTTCTGATTATCACAATGCAGGAAACAATGGTGGTGGTTATGGGACATCTGGTGGGTATGCCGGAGGATATGGTAGTCTTGGGGTAACTAGTGCATGGGACTGATTTTGATCTTCTGGTAGCGTTATATACTATCCTCCCCCCATTTTTTCTATTCTTTAAGAAAGTTTATTGTCTTTAATGTACTTTTTTTGACCTCCGTAACTTTTCAAGTTAATATCATTTTGTACTGTTTTACATTGATACTCGTGGAGATGGGGGCATGTGTGGTATTGTCACCACATACATCAATAGAGGTTGTTCAATATTGGTAGGTGTTGTCAATGGTCATTACTAACATATTTGGGAGTTTATTTGTAACGACTTTTTGTACTCTTCATTCTGGGTGGTAATTTTGTTAAGGTAATGGTTGTAGTACAGCCTTATCTATTCATCTCTTAATCAAATTGCTATCCAATATATGTTATCTTGTTATTCCCAATTTTGATGGGCAGCCTTTGAAATACTTGAGTGGTGACTGAAATGATTTAACATTCCTTCTAGATGTGTTTTATTCTTTGATCGTTGTGCAAATGATTCATATTTTATATGAAACACAACCAGGCTGGGTAGAGACACATAGTGTTCTTGGCACACTATTATTGGTTGAGTTAAAGATGCATCAATGCCTATGTTGTAGGGGCATCCTTAGTCGTGTAACTGGGTGTTGTGTGACATACAATGATGTTGATTTCAAGGATGAATATTATGTTGTGGAAGGATTTATGGGTGAGAGAGTACAAGTTAAAATTTCCTTTGTAAGATTATAGCAGGCAGCTTTGAATAAACAGACGAAATTAATTAAGTTGATCGAGTGAATGGAGGAACAATGAGTGGCTAAGGAACATATAGTGGAGAAGGAATGCATTTTAATGAGAACTAGAGTAAGCTCAATAACTATAAAGTTTCTTACATCAACAAGGTATAAATAAGATCACGTTGATACATGGATTTGATCTCATAACAAAGACGATATGTATATAGTCAGAAACGCTTATCAAATATTGCAACATGAGGAATGAAACTGTGATACAAAATTTTTCAGGAAATTATGGTCAAAGTATGTACCGAAAAATTAAGAAGACATGCTTACTTAGAAAGATATTAACCTACAAATTTAAATTTACTTAGAAGAGATGCTCTAGATGTCAATATTTTGACAAGTTCTCCAAACTCCTAATGACATTTGACAAAAGAAATCTATTCTTGGTTTTACATTTACCACTCACAAAGATGTTAAACTCCAATTCTAACTCATGAAAATTTGTTACATGTGGCTAAGAGGAAGAAGTGAGCTATCTGAAGTATCTGCCATGTTAGAAACTGTATTATATTTTAGAATCATAACTTTCATGTGAACGAATTCATGGTGTTAATTTACTTATATTCATAGAGAATTAGGATGAATAATTCTTTTTTTCCTTTTATTTTTAATAGCAAAATTGTAATTTCACTATATATAAAATGGTATAAATGTCATATCATGTTATTTTTTCTTTTGTTTTTTCAACTACTTCATCTCTATTATTAGAGAGGATCCCTATTCATTCATGTAGCTTTTTGAAAAGGAAGATGTGAGGAATTTAATTATTTATTCGTATGATGAATGATTGTTAAATCATTTGGCTTTTATCCTCTATCTTTTTCAATAATACAATTATTTTGTTTGCTTATAAGTACAAAATCCTCCCAAAGGTTCACGTTTTTTTTAATTTATATTTAAACGAGGCTGCTTTTATTGACTACATTGGATAGGAAAGGGGAAGGTTTTCATACCAAACCCTGTAATCAGAAGCATACACGGCCTGATTGGCAATACTACTTAGGTTTTAGTTATGTCTGAGTACAGAATATTTTTGGACATTGTTTGGTTATTTAGTAAAAATATTAGGAAAAAAAATGATTAGCTATCAGAACAATTAATTTCTTACTTTTAATGATATTTTAACAAAGTATTATATGAAAATATGAAAGGTAAGTGTTGATACAATTAGTAAAGTTTGAATCATTTGTTTGTTTGAGGATTTACCTGATGAATATTATGTAAATATATATTTTTTGAGTATTTGTTAGTCATGAGACCTACTCTTGTTCAAGTAAGTCTTTGAGACTTAAAAAGGGATCCAAACTTTAAGAGAATAATGGACACAAAATTTAAAGAGAAAGTAATAGAAGGGACATGTGTTGATTAGGGATAAATATAGGAAGTTAGTATCTCCTCACGTAAGTACTTCAAATTACACTTTTGTTATTAAAAATAAGTACAAAAATATATATTTGACTCTTTATTAATGAAGATAATCCTTCTATGAATCTAGGTTGATTATGAGTGTGCATTTTTATATCTATCCCACGCTTTGCAGCTTAGTAGCTAGATATAAATAAATAAATAATCTCACTATAAAACATATATTGATAAAAACGGTGTCTATAAATGAAGCTTTAAAGTTTGAACCTATATACAAAGACAAATAGTAAGAGTTAATAATGATAAGGTAGAGATGGGAGAAAGAGAGTCAATGTCAGTTAGGGAGGAGAAGAAAGAAGAAGAAGAAGCACAATTGGATATTTGGAAATACATATTTGGGTTCGTTGAACAAGCAGTTGTGAAATGTGGAATTGAACTTGGAATAGCTGAAGCCATTGAAAGCCATGGAGGTCCCATCACACTCTCTCACTTGTCATCAACTATAAGTTGTGACCCTTCCCTTCTTCACCGCATCATGAGATTCCTTACTTACCGCAACATATTCAAAACCATTCCCATCCATCAGGATCTGCAGGATGACTATGGCTATGGCTATATCCAGACACCCCTTTCTCGCCGTTTGATGAGAAAGGGGAAACAAAGCATGGCTGCTTTGATTCTTCTTGAGAGTAGTCCTGTGATGCTAGCACCATGGCATAGTCTAAGCACTCATGTTCTTGCCAATGGCAAACCCTCAATTCAAAAGGCATTGGGTGAAGATTTGCTAAGCTATGCTGCGGCAAATCTTGACCACAGTAATCTCTACAATGAAGGAACTGCATGTGATGCTAAGCAGACTATGAATGCCATCATTGAAGGATGCATTGAGGTTTTTGATGGTGTTAGTAGCTTGGTGGATGTGGGTGGTGGAAATGGCATCACCATGAACATCTTGGTTAAGGCTTGTCCTTGGATAAAAGGATTCAATTTTGATCTTCCTCATGTCATTGATGTGGCCCCACATTATTGTGATGGGGTGGAACATGTTGCTGGTGACATGTTTCTAAGTGTTCCTAAAGCTGATGTTGCTTTACTTATGGTAAGTTTACTTTACTGGTGTACTGCATGCCAATAGATATTGTTTATGATTAATTATAGTCCTTATTATGATGTTGGTATATATGTATTTCATCTTATGATTAATAGTGGATTTTATATATGTTTGTATTTGTATTTGTTTAATATATATTTTTGCTTACTTATTACTTGCAGTGGATGCTGCATAGTTGGGGAGATGAAGAGTGCATTAAGATCTTAAAGAAGTGTAAGGAAGCCGTTCCAAGGGAAAGTGGAAGGGTTATGATTGTAGAGGCAGTGATTGAAGAAGGAGGGAAACAAGGTAGCTTAAAGGATGTAGGGTTGATGCTGGACATGGTAATGATGGCACATACCAACTTTGGCAAAGAGCGGACCCTCAAAGAATGGGAATATCTTATCAAAATGGCTGGATTCACCACATACACTCTCATTCCCATCCCTAATCTTGTCAAGTCTTTGATTATGGCTTTTCCATGAATGTCCTTTAATTTCTCTGCTTTCTAGCTAAGCCAACATATAAAATACTATGTTCCATTCTTCATATTTCATCATGCTATTTTTGGGTTTTCCTATAATTAATTATGCCACTATGTTATTTCCATGCTAAAAGTTTCTTCAGGTGTGAATAAGGGACAAATTGTATCTCATAATTATGTGTTTCTGCATTTTATTTGTCAAAAATATTAAGTTCCTCAATATTTACATCTAATGTTAATATTTTGTTACTAGGGTAGGGAAGTTTTTTACACTTAAATTATCAAGTTATTAAAATACTTTGCTCATATAATAAGTACCTAAAAAATCGTAGTATGAGTGAAATGCCTCTAATTAAATTGTAGGTTGCAAGATAGATTGAAGTACATGCATTTAAAGGTTAATTGAGAGTTAATGAACTTAATCCTTTATCATATTCAATAATTTAGTTAGTTAATTTTAATCACTAAAGTCACATGTTTAACATATTTTGATACTTAGATTATTTATTAAATATAATATATTAAGTTCGATCATTATGGAGAATATGAAAAAACGTTTATTGAGAGAGAAAAGTTGTGATTATCTCTATATGTTGAAAATATTAGTATCCTAGAGAACATTTTAGTATATATCCATAAAAAATATTTACAATACATCAAAACTAAATTCACTTGCAAACGGGTTAAGCAAAGTATAAATAACGGATTATGTCTAGTTGTCTACCAAATCTTAACTACTTCACAACAACTAAAGTCATTTGCAAACGGGTTAAGCAAGTGTAATAAATAACGATTTATGTTTCTACCAAATCTTAACCACTTTACCACTATAATAAGATTTGAAAAGTATTTCTTCTAAAAAAAGATTAGAAAGTGCTTTGGATAGACAAAATTGAGAAAAGTAATCCACGCTATGTATCTTTACACTAAAGTATATCAATCAATACACTAAAGTTTTGGGCAGATCAATTATTGATCCTTCATGTAGTTTTCATTTGTTGATTAAGATCGATGTATTTTTGTTTGTTGATAATCATAAAGGTTAGGTGGGTAAGGTTATGAAGGCTTATTACCCATAGAATGATTTTTCGGATATGTTGATAATCATAAAGGTTGGGTGGGTTAGGTTAGAGAATCATTGGAGTGTTAATTGGCGGAAGGAGAAGAGACTTATTTAATATCCTTTTAAGGTAATTAAAAAATATTTTGCCGATAGAAGGAAATAAAAATACGAGTAATCAACTTTATAATAACATTGGTCTTTTATCCTTTAATTTTTAATCTTGAGAGTGTTCAGGTACTTGGAGAGTCAAATGTCATTTAGCAGATATTTGGTTTGGCTTATATTTTATACGTTATGCTTTTTTTTTTTTTAAAATAAGCTGAAAATATAAACATGTATGTTTCATAATCAAATGAAATCATAAACTCAATTTTTTTATAAAAAAAATAAGCCAAAAGCAAAACCTTTAAAATTATGGGTTAATTTATTTTTTTCAAAATTTTTACTTCCTATTTTATTCAATCATAACTTTTATACTTTTACTCTTCAACCAAATTCTATAACTCTTCACATTGTAAAAGCCATTTTTTAAAAGAAAATATGTTTTAATTCTACAATCTTTGGTCGAAAGAATTTTATGATTTGTAGGAAATAGTTACATTCTATTTTATTAACTAAACGGTCTCTAAAATAATGGAACTGAATTTTATCATCTTTCATATCCATTTCAATTCTTCCACTTTATTTCATCCATCTAAACATCATATAAAAAATAGCCAAATATGAATGAGTTGAGTTAATTCATGAATTATAAATTAATCATATTTGATTTATATAAAATTTCGTCATTGTCGTTTGTTTGATAAAATAAAGGAACTCAGATATGAGAATTTACGAATCCCCACGAGATCATTTGCCAAAATAGAGGCCCTATGAGGAGTTTTTTCTCGTGCAAAGCTGGGGTGGTGTTAAATCCCTATGTGAACAATTTTGGGACAAGGACATGGATTATATCTGAGGGCATGACTCGGTTAATGTTTTATTTATGAGTCTGAACTTGTTATTTTAGTTTATTTTTAATTATTTCAACTTGATAAATTTGATGTAAGTTTATTTTATAATTTCAAATTTTTATCATGGTTTAATTCTTTTTCATTTTTTAAACTTATGGGGATGGGAACGAGGGCGAGAAGTAAATGGTCCTCGAGCCAGGATTGGGAGGAAAATAAAGGGTGGGAAGCACTCCCCGCCTATGTTTTAGTCCATTGCCATTTCTAATTGTAAAACAAGTCATAGAGTCACAGATACACAATTATTATCCCACAGTTTGAGAGAGATTAATTCCGTCGATATTAGAGATCATGGTTAGGTTATGAACAATATAGTTTACGATTGAGATGATTCTTTACAAGTTAAGAAAGTTACTGAGCTAAATATAATATTTTGGAACTTCAAAGATATTTCAACGTGTCTTGTCCATTCTCAATTATAAATTTCGTTATTATATCCTTGATCTCTTTACCTAGCTTCATTTACCTTATTTAGTTTTGTCTATTTCGCATCTTATTGGAGGTGGTTACTGGTGTCGAAATTAGCCCACGAGCTGTAATCGAACATTCAAGCCCGACACAATTATTGACATCTTTCACTACAAATTTTTATTCCTCTTCAAGATGACAAGGATTCACATGCTTCAGTTAATGAGTTTCGTGCTTAAATTAAAAAGTTAAAACCAGTTATTTTTTTAGGGAATTTCAGTCCTTGATCAACCACAGTTAACTTGCATTATTGATACCTTTGTTTCTCTAAAATACACTTAAATGAAATTTGTCAGCAATAGTGAGCAGAAGAAAAAGAGTAGAATGAAATGCAGGGTTGGATCATTTCACAGGAGTAAGGTTATAGAAATAATAGCACAAGACCCAAAATCCACTACTCACGAGCAAGGTTTCAACTCTCAATCCATATTACCTGACGCAGAGGTAATAGCATGATACCATGCAATTGCAGCCCAAGTTAGTGTACATCCCAATTGTAATTTAAAACCTTGCTCATTAGTGTGTTCAAATGAAGAAAACTTGTATGGAAAATCCTAATCAATTTCAGTTTAATTAGCACTTGGTACTCTCTACCATCCAAAAGATGACAAGTCAGACCATCGAACTACGTATTTATTATGATCATCTTCATCTTTCCATAAAAAAATCCTAATCGTACTTATATAATCAAGCTAATCTAGTGTGGAATAAGGCTCCATTAAATCCCTAGAAAGACCAAAAGGTCAACGATTTGATTCACAAGAGTGACACTTGTTGGGAGGGACAGTCATTCATCCTGAAAGAGATTAATTTCTTACCCATAAGATGAGGGATAACCTTCCTACTACAAAAAAAAGCTAAAGCAATTAAAACTCATTAATAAAATAGATAAGAGACTTTGAATGTTGATGGAGAGAGACTCTAACAGAGAGGATCCAAATGCTCGAACCACAGGATGACATTATACCAATGTCACCTAACATTCAGTACTTCCCAAATGAAGGACATGCAAAGACATCCAATGTGCAGAAACCTTGAGTCACACGTGAGATCAAGTTGAATAACAGCATCATTCAGAAATGGCATGCTAGAAAGAGACTATTACCCTAACTAGCACTTGTCGCTAATGTTATCCATATGTAGAACATAGCATAAGGTGGCTTCCAGTTAAGTAACAATTAAAAAAAAAGTAAATACAAAAATACACTATTTTTTAGAAGGCATGACAGAAGATAAAATTTAGATTGAAAGAAATAACTCCTCTGAAGTGAGAAACATGTAAAGTGATCTCGTGTCTATCCATCAATGATTTAAACTAAAATTCTTTAAAATCTTAACTCAATGACAATCTAATAATACACCCTTAATCACTTCACACATTTTCTCACTTTGTAAGTTGTAACACATCACACTCAACAGGGGTGCGCACATAATACAATCACTCACTTATCCTTCTCCATGCCTTTGATAGGCCAAGAAGATAGAAGAAATATCTCAGAAAATACAAAGTCAAATGCCATTATAGAAGTCCATCATCTACTTTCATGTGAATTAGACAGTCCAAATTTTGTTGCTTGAGTTCATAAAATAATCACTCATATCATTATTCAATAACATTGTTAACCGAATACAATAATAATTATTTCTACAATATAATGAACTTTGACAGAATGCATAAAAGAAGGGAAGGGAAAAATGATTTTTGATTGTATGATATTGCATTGTACATTAAAGATCTCTTTAAATATTCAAAAAATGGTATGCTTTTACTCTGACAGGTAATGACCTAAGTCACTCTCTCTCTTCTCTAATATAGAGAACCTACACTTCTACTGCAAATATAAATACCTGGAAAGAGTAGATGTTCCACTCAATTTTTTTCATAGAATAAAATGTACGCCTCACAGCGAAGAACTTCATTGAAAGAAACTTCACGTACATATGCATCACTGGCATGATACCATGTGGAACCCTCAACCTCTTTATCAGCCTTCCCTCTGTTCCTCTGGCCTCCTCTCACATATGCAACATAGTGACCCCCTCTCATACTTCCTGAGTGCTCCACTACACCAACCAAATTGTATTCATAGTTCTCTTCACTTATGCACCTATTTGAACAGTGTTGAAAGTGAATTAAATGTCAGTGGTCAATACAGTATATTTGGGGGGGATTACGTTAATGTACAATATAATTAAAGTGATTAAATAAAAAATATAAATATCATGCAGAGATACAAAAATATAAATAAAGTGATTAAATCGTAAGATTGATACAATTTTCAAGATTTCTTAACTAAAAGTTTAACAAAATTCCACAAATTAACTACCGTAGGGCAAAATCTATGAAGAAGGTACATGATTAAAGAAAGTGACATAGTGATAGTAGTTTATTTCATTTAATAGGAAAACAAATATCTTAGCAACAAAACTTGGAGTTTTGCATGGATTGATGCCTCGTATTTGAGTGAGATCATGTAACTACTTATAATGAGTATTGGGTAGTAGGGTACGTACCTACAGGTACCTAGTAAGTACCTGCACCAGGTACGTACCCAATACGGGTATGATAACTTTCAGAGTCCCAGTGTATCATAGCAATGAAGTGATATCATGTGCAAAATGTTTCTTATGATTAAAATAAAATGAAAATGCTAAACACTTGAAAAGAAAACAGAGTCAGCATGGAAATAAAAGCAAAAAGGTAGAAGCATTAGCAAAATAATTAGTTGTTCAAAGTTCAAACATCAAACAAGATCTGGCAAAATACCCGGGATTCATATATGGTCTGAGATCCATTCTTTCTCTGAAGCTGACGTGACCATTTAATTTACTTAAGCGACCACGAGCGTCTTGGCTGAATCTCTTTAAATGAATGGTCAAAACAGGTGGAGCTTTATAAATGAGGACCCTCTTAGTAGCATCCCTCTTCACTTTCACACTTTCGGAGCTGGCCTCTTCCTCACTGCATTCATCTGAATCATTGTTATCTTGACCTAACATCTGAGTATCACCTTTTTGGACAGTTCCAATCATATGTAATGTAGTACAAGAATCAGCAGGTGGACGGTCACAACTTTCTTCATTGCAAGCTTTATGAGAACCTGATGATTGTAATTCCTCATTATCTTTCATCCCTAATGTCCCATGATCCCTATCATTAGTATTTGTATTCAACTCGTCTATTTGGCCACTTTCAAGTTTTGTGTCAAGTTTAACATGAGAAACCGAACTTTCTACATTTTTTTCATTTCCCATATCCCCATTACCAATACCTCCAACTTTAACAGAACAAGCTGCATACCCTGGTTCATTGTGACATCTGGTCTCATTTCCATCGGATGCATTTTTTGCCTGTGTATATGTTTCCATCTTTTGACGGTGAGTTTTAGAACAGTTCTCACAATGCCAAGCATTATCATCTGAGAGAAGCTCAGGTTTTATAAAATGTGCCAAGCAACTCTCTACGGAGACCGGAGTATCTGCATCATCTACTTCATCTGGATCAGACTCGCTGTTGTTGTTTCCAACAATAAAACCAGCTTCCTTGACCCCACCACTTGAAGAAGGTCTAGGAGCAGGCCCAGCAAAAACTGTTTCAGGCTCATCGAATAAGTCACCAAGTCCATCAAACTCTATTTCTTCTTGAGCACAGCCTAAAACAGACGAGGAGGCCTCACGGTCGTCTCCGGTGATCTCAGCAGCAGAGGAACTTTCTTCCTTATACGGAAGTAACAGCACTTCTGAACCTTGAACTTGTAATGGAACCTCATCTTCCCACCTATTTGCTGAAGAAGAATCGGGTCTTAGGTTTTGGTCCTCCTCATCCTTAAGAAAACAAAATGAACCACTAGATTCACAGCTAGCCGCCTGTACATGTAACTCTTTTAAACATTCATTATTATTCTTAGTCTCATGTACCTCCGGAGTATCTTCCTTCTGGGAAATGGAATCACCTTCATCTACCACGGTTCCAGCTTCCACAAAATCCAACCATGTGAAATCATCCGCTGAAGCTAATGTTTCCTCCGTAGCATTGTCAAGCACCTGCAGTGTATGCTGAGACTCTTCAACAGCAACCGAATTAGGTGAAGATGAGTTCTGTTTATCAGCCATGCTGCTTACTTCTCCAGAACCTAGTACAGAAGAATCAGCAGAAGAACCCAACATCTCTCCAGCAACTGATGATATATTTGACTGAGCAGGGCAGGATGATACATGGCTGGGTGACTGTTTCAATAGGCTTTGGACAGGTAAGGGACTTGCATCCTTGTTACCTTTGTATCGAGTCTTACCACCCTTTTTCGGTGGAAGTTTTGATTTTTTGGTTCGAGATACATGTTGAGCCTTCCTAGGTGGAGGCTTCTTAGTTGGGACAGGAAGGGAAAGATCTAAAAACGGCTCATACACGGTTGAGAAATGGCCACAGTCAATGCAACACACAGTACTAGATATCTGACCCCCAAATAAAGCATCAACTAGAGTATTATTAGGAGTGGTCCCATCTTTCTTGGGAGAACCATTCTGTTTCCTTGCAGCTAGTTCTTCAGTACTCAACCCATCCAGTAAACAACGGAGATATTCATGACTGTCATGCTGCTGATATCCTCGAAACTGTGGATACTTAGAACATACACAACCAAAAAAGGATCTAGGATTTATATTGTTTCTCAATCCTGATTCTGGATTTGTTTCATTGAACAGTTTCTTCAAGGAACTAGTCAGTGCCCCCTCAACAGGAGCATCAAAGTTCAGAAAGTTATTGCGCAATTTATTCATAGCTAACAGAACTTGCATGATTGAATTGAAGAAGCAAGTATTCCCAAGATTAACCATACCTCTGGCTACATAACCACCTTGTACATATGAGTTAGTTGTTGTGAACAGAATTTTTGATTTAATTTCTGAAGTAACACTGCCATCACCAATATGAACATCCTCAGTATCCAGGGGTGTTTTCCCCGACGGCCGTCCTTTCAACAACTTGACAGCACCAGACAGAAGACGGCTTGCTTCATCAGTCTCTTCTAATCTATCAAGTTGAATAGGCATTTTGCAATGAAAACACCAACATAATTGAGGTTTTTCAAGATGAATGGCCAAAGGGTGGCGAGTTAGACTGGCATGCCTGCCCGCATGGCATTGAGAAGATGTGGGCAGCCCAACACCTCCACAGGTAAATTGAGCACAGTCCAAACAAACCCATATAGCCTTAGAGTCTGATTTTGAATCTGAAGAGGCTTTGTTCTTGGCATGTTTACCTTTTCCTTTATTACCTCTCCTTTCAGCACAATCTTCACACCTTACTTGAGAAGAAGAGGCGATCTTAGTAGATAATGTATTCAAATTAACACCTCTGAGAAGATGAGGGCAAGAATTATTTGTGTCTTTTGTAACAGAAACAGAAACAGAGCCAGTAGTAATCTCCTTGTCCTTAACC
The DNA here is from genome assembly GCF_001865875.1 of Lupinus angustifolius. Taxonomy (NCBI): domain Eukaryota; kingdom Viridiplantae; phylum Streptophyta; class Magnoliopsida; order Fabales; family Fabaceae; genus Lupinus; species Lupinus angustifolius. Next base: position 33,240 of record NC_032023.1, on the reverse strand, counting down.
GCAATACGGCTCTTCTTTCTCACTTTCTTCCCCATTAAGAGTAGTAGTAGTTCAGTTCCTATTAATAATTCAACTATTTAGATAAATAAATGAAATCTATCTTCTACAGATATGAGATGGAGTGGTGATGAAAAGTTTAGACAATGTGGTATGAAGAGAAACAAAGTATATATGTGAGAATTGATGAGAAAGATAGATTGAAAGAAAGAATCGAAACAGATCGGCAATCGAGTACTCACCTGTAAGAGCTAGGAGGAGGAGGCGGCGGCGATGTGTTGAAAAGTTATAACCCCCTCTCTCTCTCTCTCTCTCTCTATATGTGTGTGTGAGAACTGAGATGATTCTCAATACCACCCCACTCCTTTCCACTCGGGTGGGCGGGTGGATCAATACTCACTACCCGCTCCGGCCCCTTTCCTCCATCCCAATCCCATTATGTTTGGATCCACTAGAATCAAATGGGATTTCATTGACCCAATAATTGCTAATACAAACTTTCCCTTTCCCTTAAACAACTGCCTTTCTAAATACTTTTTTATTTATATACAACTCTTGTATATAATCGTGTGCCAATTAGTTGCCTATATAAAATGTTAATAACTGCCACTCCCCTCTTTAAAAAATAAGGTGCTTTTGGTTCTCTTAATGCTTCACATAGTTTTGTTTTCTTGATATTACTCATTACTATATTTTTATATTCAACAATTTTATATGAAAAACTACTTAAGTTAATTACTTCTTCTCGTTATTCAGTGTAGTTGAATTTACATGGACTTGTATTAAAGATTTTTATTTAGCCTATAACAACTCCAAGTAGATTATAAAGTTCATATACTTAGCACTAGCATACAATTAAAAAAAAAGTAAATACAAAAATACACTATTTTTTAGAAGGCATGACAGAAGATAAAATTTAGATTGAAAGAAATAACTCCTCTGAAGTGAGAAACATGTAAAGTGATCTCGTGTCTATCCATCAATGATTTAAACTAAAATTCTTTAAAATCTTAACTCAATGACAATCTAATAATACACCCTTAATCACTTCACACATTTTCTCACTTTGTAAGTTGTAACACATCACACTCAACAGGGGTGCGCACATAATACAATCACTCACTTATCCTTCTCCATGCCTTTGATAGGCCAAGAAGATAGAAGAAATATCTCAGAAAATACAAAGTCAAATGCCATTATAGAAGTCCATCATCTACTTTCATGTGAATTAGACAGTCCAAATTTTGTTGCTTGAGTTCATAAAATAATCACTCATATCATTATTCAATAACATTGTTAACCGAATACAATAATAATTATTTCTACAATATAATGAACTTTGACAGAATGCATAAAAGAAGGGAAGGGAAAAATGATTTTTGATTGTATGATATTGCATTGTACATTAAAGATCTCTTTAAATATTCAAAAAATGGTATGCTTTTACTCTGACAGGTAATGACCTAAGTCACTCTCTCTCTTCTCTAATATAGAGAACCTACACTTCTACTGCAAATATAAATACCTGGAAAGAGTAGATGTTCCACTCAATTTTTTTCATAGAATAAAATGTACGCCTCACAGCGAAGAACTTCATTGAAAGAAACTTCACGTACATATGCATCACTGGCATGATACCATGTGGAACCCTCAACCTCTTTATCAGCCTTCCCTCTGTTCCTCTGGCCTCCTCTCACATATGCAACATAGTGACCCCCTCTCATACTTCCTGAGTGCTCCACTACACCAACCAAATTGTATTCATAGTTCTCTTCACTTATGCACCTATTTGAACAGTGTTGAAAGTGAATTAAATGTCAGTGGTCAATACAGTATATTTGGGGGGGATTACGTTAATGTACAATATAATTAAAGTGATTAAATAAAAAATATAAATATCATGCAGAGATACAAAAATATAAATAAAGTGATTAAATCGTAAGATTGATACAATTTTCAAGATTTCTTAACTAAAAGTTTAACAAAATTCCACAAATTAACTACCGTAGGGCAAAATCTATGAAGAAGGTACATGATTAAAGAAAGTGACATAGTGATAGTAGTTTATTTCATTTAATAGGAAAACAAATATCTTAGCAACAAAACTTGGAGTTTTGCATGGATTGATGCCTCGTATTTGAGTGAGATCATGTAACTACTTATAATGAGTATTGGGTAGTAGGGTACGTACCTACAGGTACCTAGTAAGTACCTGCACCAGGTACGTACCCAATACGGGTATGATAACTTTCAGAGTCCCAGTGTATCATAGCAATGAAGTGATATCATGTGCAAAATGTTTCTTATGATTAAAATAAAATGAAAATGCTAAACACTTGAAAAGAAAACAGAGTCAGCATGGAAATAAAAGCAAAAAGGTAGAAGCATTAGCAAAATAATTAGTTGTTCAAAGTTCAAACATCAAACAAGATCTGGCAAAATACCCGGGATTCATATATGGTCTGAGATCCATTCTTTCTCTGAAGCTGACGTGACCATTTAATTTACTTAAGCGACCACGAGCGTCTTGGCTGAATCTCTTTAAATGAATGGTCAAAACAGGTGGAGCTTTATAAATGAGGACCCTCTTAGTAGCATCCCTCTTCACTTTCACACTTTCGGAGCTGGCCTCTTCCTCACTGCATTCATCTGAATCATTGTTATCTTGACCTAACATCTGAGTATCACCTTTTTGGACAGTTCCAATCATATGTAATGTAGTACAAGAATCAGCAGGTGGACGGTCACAACTTTCTTCATTGCAAGCTTTATGAGAACCTGATGATTGTAATTCCTCATTATCTTTCATCCCTAATGTCCCATGATCCCTATCATTAGTATTTGTATTCAACTCGTCTATTTGGCCACTTTCAAGTTTTGTGTCAAGTTTAACATGAGAAACCGAACTTTCTACATTTTTTTCATTTCCCATATCCCCATTACCAATACCTCCAACTTTAACAGAACAAGCTGCATACCCTGGTTCATTGTGACATCTGGTCTCATTTCCATCGGATGCATTTTTTGCCTGTGTATATGTTTCCATCTTTTGACGGTGAGTTTTAGAACAGTTCTCACAATGCCAAGCATTATCATCTGAGAGAAGCTCAGGTTTTATAAAATGTGCCAAGCAACTCTCTACGGAGACCGGAGTATCTGCATCATCTACTTCATCTGGATCAGACTCGCTGTTGTTGTTTCCAACAATAAAACCAGCTTCCTTGACCCCACCACTTGAAGAAGGTCTAGGAGCAGGCCCAGCAAAAACTGTTTCAGGCTCATCGAATAAGTCACCAAGTCCATCAAACTCTATTTCTTCTTGAGCACAGCCTAAAACAGACGAGGAGGCCTCACGGTCGTCTCCGGTGATCTCAGCAGCAGAGGAACTTTCTTCCTTATACGGAAGTAACAGCACTTCTGAACCTTGAACTTGTAATGGAACCTCATCTTCCCACCTATTTGCTGAAGAAGAATCGGGTCTTAGGTTTTGGTCCTCCTCATCCTTAAGAAAACAAAATGAACCACTAGATTCACAGCTAGCCGCCTGTACATGTAACTCTTTTAAACATTCATTATTATTCTTAGTCTCATGTACCTCCGGAGTATCTTCCTTCTGGGAAATGGAATCACCTTCATCTACCACGGTTCCAGCTTCCACAAAATCCAACCATGTGAAATCATCCGCTGAAGCTAATGTTTCCTCCGTAGCATTGTCAAGCACCTGCAGTGTATGCTGAGACTCTTCAACAGCAACCGAATTAGGTGAAGATGAGTTCTGTTTATCAGCCATGCTGCTTACTTCTCCAGAACCTAGTACAGAAGAATCAGCAGAAGAACCCAACATCTCTCCAGCAACTGATGATATATTTGACTGAGCAGGGCAGGATGATACATGGCTGGGTGACTGTTTCAATAGGCTTTGGACAGGTAAGGGACTTGCATCCTTGTTACCTTTGTATCGAGTCTTACCACCCTTTTTCGGTGGAAGTTTTGATTTTTTGGTTCGAGATACATGTTGAGCCTTCCTAGGTGGAGGCTTCTTAGTTGGGACAGGAAGGGAAAGATCTAAAAACGGCTCATACACGGTTGAGAAATGGCCACAGTCAATGCAACACACAGTACTAGATATCTGACCCCCAAATAAAGCATCAACTAGAGTATTATTAGGAGTGGTCCCATCTTTCTTGGGAGAACCATTCTGTTTCCTTGCAGCTAGTTCTTCAGTACTCAACCCATCCAGTAAACAACGGAGATATTCATGACTGTCATGCTGCTGATATCCTCGAAACTGTGGATACTTAGAACATACACAACCAAAAAAGGATCTAGGATTTATATTGTTTCTCAATCCTGATTCTGGATTTGTTTCATTGAACAGTTTCTTCAAGGAACTAGTCAGTGCCCCCTCAACAGGAGCATCAAAGTTCAGAAAGTTATTGCGCAATTTATTCATAGCTAACAGAACTTGCATGATTGAATTGAAGAAGCAAGTATTCCCAAGATTAACCATACCTCTGGCTACATAACCACCTTGTACATATGAGTTAGTTGTTGTGAACAGAATTTTTGATTTAATTTCTGAAGTAACACTGCCATCACCAATATGAACATCCTCAGTATCCAGGGGTGTTTTCCCCGACGGCCGTCCTTTCAACAACTTGACAGCACCAGACAGAAGACGGCTTGCTTCATCAGTCTCTTCTAATCTATCAAGTTGAATAGGCATTTTGCAATGAAAACACCAACATAATTGAGGTTTTTCAAGATGAATGGCCAAAGGGTGGCGAGTTAGACTGGCATGCCTGCCCGCATGGCATTGAGAAGATGTGGGCAGCCCAACACCTCCACAGGTAAATTGAGCACAGTCCAAACAAACCCATATAGCCTTAGAGTCTGATTTTGAATCTGAAGAGGCTTTGTTCTTGGCATGTTTACCTTTTCCTTTATTACCTCTCCTTTCAGCACAATCTTCACACCTTACTTGAGAAGAAGAGGCGATCTTAGTAGATAATGTATTCAAATTAACACCTCTGAGAAGATGAGGGCAAGAATTATTTGTGTCTTTTGTAACAGAAACAGAAACAGAGCCAGTAGTAATCTCCTTGTCCTTAACCGCAATACGGCTCTTCTTTCTCACTTTCTTCCCCATTAAGAGTAGTAGTAGTTCAGTTCCTATTAATAATTCAACTATTTAGATAAATAAATGAAATCTATCTTCTACAGATATGAGATGGAGTGGTGATGAAAAGTTTAGACAATGTGGTATGAAGAGAAACAAAGTATATATGTGAGAATTGATGAGAAAGATAGATTGAAAGAAAGAATCGAAACAGATCGGCAATCGAGTACTCACCTGTAAGAGCTAGGAGGAGGAGGCGGCGGCGATGTGTTGAAAAGTTATAACCCCCTCTCTCTCTCTCTCTCTCTCTATATGTGTGTGTGAGAACTGAGATGATTCTCAATACCACCCCACTCCTTTCCACTCGGGTGGGCGGGTGGATCAATACTCACTACCCGCTCCGGCCCCTTTCCTCCATCCCAATCCCATTATGTTTGGATCCACTAGAATCAAATGGGATTTCATTGACCCAATAATTGCTAATACAAACTTTCCCTTTCCCTTAAACAACTGCCTTTCTAAATACTTTTTTATTTATATACAACTCTTGTATATAATCGTGTGCCAATTAGTTGCCTATATAAAATGTTAATAACTGCCACTCCCCTCTTTAAAAAATAAGGTGCTTTTGGTTCTCTTAATGCTTCACATAGTTTTGTTTTCTTGATATTACTCATTACTATATTTTTATATTCAACAATTTTATATGAAAAACTACTTAAGTTAATTACTTCTTCTCGTTATTCAGTGTAGTTGAATTTACATGGACTTGTATTAAAGATTTTTATTTAGCCTATAACAACTCCAAGTAGATTATAAAGTTCATATACTTAGCACTAGCATACAAATGCAATACAATACAAATATGGAGATACCAAAAATATTTAAAATACAAAATACCAAAATAGCTATTATAGCAAGCATAGGAAGTCACTAGAACTTTAAGAAGGTGATCATGTCTTATTAAAAGTAATGTCAACCACGAGAATTGGCAGAGTGATGAGATCAAAAAGGTTGACCTAAAGATTCGTTGGACCCTATTAGATTTTGGCTAGAGTGGGATCAATAACATATATAATAGCTTTACCTCATCTCTATCAAACCTTCATATGTGTTTCACATATCTCAACTCAATAAATAGGTGTCAGATTCATCTCACGTGGTTGAACTAGATAACCTTTCGTTGAATGAGAATCTCATGGTTGAAGTGAGTCCAATGGTTAAAAACTACGAGGAAAGGAAATCCATTTGGTAAAAGTGTTGTGGAATAAAGGCCAGAATAGTGGTGCGACATGAGAATTAGAGAGTAAGATGAAAGTATCTTACCCTTATATCTTTGGAAAGTAAATCATGCCAAAATTTCAAGGACAAAATTTTTAAAGGGGATGGGAGAAACGTAGCATTCCTCATTTTAGCTCTTTGCTTAGATATATCTAAGAGTTGATATAATATACAAATATTTATGTATTTTTATTATGAAGTAAGAAGTTAGATTACTTGAGTAATAAGTAACGTATATATAAACAATATTTAACATTTTCTTCAGATATCTCAACATGCAAGAAATGAACCGTAAAATGTATAAAACTAACCATATATGGTAGTTAACCTAGGTGCCAAATAACTTTGATTTCATTCATTAAAAGTCATTACCATCACAAAATGGACTTGGGCCTTTGGACAACACTCAACCTTGCACCTAAACTTCTCTTTGACTCACTTATAAGTACCATAAGCACTCAAAAATCTAGCCATAAGTCTGAAAGTTAGAAAGAAAATAAATTATTCTATTTCCTTCGTTCCTTGTTTGGTCGAACAAGGGAGTGTGGGGATGCTTCTCTTCTTTTTTGTGTAAGATAAGATGACAAAGTAAGATTGAATGAATTAGTTTTCTAGTTTTTTATATTTAATGTAGATTTTTGCAACTTAGACGCAATGGAAAATATAAGTGTATAAAAATGTAGTACATAAATGTAAAATAGTATAAAGAGAAATAAAAATAGATAGATTTACACTGGTTCACCTTCTATTCCAATGAAAGTTACATCTAGTCCTCTTGCAATTACAAGAGATTTTAAAAAATATTAATTTTTTTGTAAACAACTTATACATTTGTACACATGTTTCATATTATCATGTGTGTTATTAAACAAAAGAAAAAGAAAAATGACAAGAAAAATTACAAATTTTTTAGTACTAACAAGATCCTCTCACCCTTTTCGGTAAGAAACTAATCTCTTTCGAGATGCATGACTACCACACCCAACAAATATCGCTTCCAGAAATTGAACCCTTGATCTTTTTTATCATCATGAGAATTTAGCAATACCTTACATAATTAGATGCACTGCTAGATCAATATTTTGTTGGTAAAACATAATTGAAATACAAATACATAACTTTAATTATCACTTAAATGTATTTTTTTTACTAAAAAACATAATTTAAGATAAGACAATAAAATATATCAAATATATAAATTTCATCTATCAACATAACATTATATCACATGTGTGAATTAACAAACACAACATCATTCTTTAACAATATAACATTATAATTATGATAAAAATATATTTAATTATATTAATATATATATATATATATTTAAGAATTGTTGGTGTTGTACCAAGATCCATTAATCAATGGACAAATTCTTTGATTTAGTAGTTTATGGATTGAATCAGTCTTACTTTGCCTGGCTAGTTAAAAGTGGAGTGTACTTTTTTCCCAATTACTCAAAAGTTCACGGCCCGATTTAAATGTAACAGCCCAGTGATTTTAGGCCTTGTTCTGTTATATCACCGAGCCCAACCATATTCTTCCCCCCCAAGCCTTTGATCTATTTTCACGATTTCACCCTTTTCCATTTCGTTTCTTTCCTGCCAAAAGTGCTAACATCAAAATATGAGCAAAGTGATTTCATTCAATACCACTTCGAAGAATTCAGTAATTGTTATCTACAAATCTGTCTTTTAGGTAACATATTAGTCTCAAATATCTTCTTCTTTGGTTATTTTAATGTTTTTATTCTTTTTATATAATTGTGATCCACTACTCTATGTAGCCAATATGTTACGATTCTTGTTCCTGATCCTTTTCACTTGAGATTGGTTTTTGGAATCATGTATGCAACGATGCCTTTTTGGTGTATATTATGCATATTAGGTCGCTCACCAGTCACCACGTGCTCGACACAATTTCTAGATTACTAAACTTATGAGATTCAATTACCGTTTTACTCCACCTACTGGCTACTGTCATTTCTTAATTATTTTTTCACCACATGGCCGTTTGTTCCAACTTATGAGAATCAATTGCCGTTTTATTCCCATTTGTTCCAACAAGTACTCAATTGCCGTTTTAGTCCCATCTGATTCTAGTGGATCCAAACATAATGGGATAGTGGAAAGGGGTTGGAGCAGGTAGTGAGTAGTGATCCACTTGCCCACCCGAGTCGAGAGGAGTGGGGTGGTATTGGGCAGCATGTCCAGTTCTCCACACACATATATATAGAGAGAGGAATTATAATTTTTCAACACATCACCGCCGCCTAGCTCTTACAAGTGAATACTTGATTTTCCATCCGTTTCCGTTCTTTTGTTCAATTTATCTTTCTCCTCAATTCTCACATATATACTTTATTTCTGTTCATCCCACATCACACCACATTGTCTAAACTTTTAATTACCACTTCATTTCAAATCTGTACAAGATAGATTTCATTTATTTATTTATGGTTCAATTATTAATAGGAACTGGAGGATTTATGTTTGGATCTCTCTCTTTTTCTTATAACAATTCCTGACTACCTTGTTCCTCTTAGTGCTAATTGCATTTGCTCAATTGAGATTGAAATTCATTGAAGTATATTAGTTGGTTGAATACCATAATATAATTTAATAACAATGAATGTAGTGTTGTTATGGAGGAGCAATTCATACTTAGAGTTCCACCAAGTGTTGCAGAGCGAATAGAGCATCTTCTTAACAACAACAATAATAATAGTGATGCTCCGTCTTCTTCATCCGAGGACAACAAGTCATTAGATTTGTCTTTTAGTGAGGATGGCAGAAGCGGTTCCTTCTTGATTGGCAATGAACGCTTCGCAGCATCTCTCTTGGACCTTCCTTGTGTCGTTGAATCCTTTAAAACTTATGATGATAGTTCTTTGATTAAAACAGCTGATATTGCTCAGGTAACAACATTTTTCAACCACTTAATTGCTTCTTAAAAAATTCATAATCATAACTGACTAACTAACTGGTTGACAAATTAATCCAACCAAACAACAGATGATTATGGTGAGGGAATCTGGGGATCCTGCTCCAGATGTCATTGAGTACAGACATGGCCTTACCCCTCCCATGAGAGATGCTCGAAAGCGTAGATTTCGCAGAGAGCCTGATCTCAATGTACTACTCATTATTTCTCCTTCCTTTTTCACCCATTTATTCTTATAACATTATGTTGCCATGTCTCCCTACCTGTATTATATGCTCATACTCGCTTTTTGCCATCTTTTATTTTGCAGCCTGAGCTTGTCTCCCGTGTTGAGAAAGATCTTCTCAAAATCATGGCTAGAGGAAATGTCGACAATCTTGATATCCTTTTATCTTGTTTAGTTCAAAGTGCAGTTTGATTAACATTTAACTTCTTAGTAACAAATTTTGTGTACTTGTTTTTTGTCTTTAAGGTTGTTTTTGGTTCACAATGTGTGTTGTTTATTACATTCCTGGGCATTTCACTTAAGAATGTGACTTACTTATGTTTGCTAGAAGATTAGGAAAAAAATAAGTGCCCAGGCAAATTTGAATGTTTTTACATTCTCCGGTATCTCATTTGAGATAGATTTTTTTTGGAAAAGGTGGGGATCGTATTCCAGGAATATGTTCAAAATCATTTCTGTAACAAAACACCACCTAAAAGGGATGTTTTTGACACTATTTTCCTTTCTATTTGTGTTTATGAGATAGACTAGAGTAGTTATTGGCATCACTGACAAAAAGTGCAAGGCCTATGCTTTTGTCATGCATTTTTACAAACTTAGATTGATAGTGCAAACAAGTTTAGTTTCCTTAACTGAGATTCACATGTGGAAATAGCTGATCAAGAAGAAGGGGATGAGATTGCTGGAGGTCCTGCTGAAAAACCTGCACCTGCACCTGCACCTGTCCCAAAACATGATGTTCCGGTGACTCATACAAATGCTGTGGAGCAAGACAGGAGTGACTCTGATGAATCTGATGACTCAGTTTAAATGAAATATGCACAAAGAATACTTACATCGCTATGTTGAAAGTCTGCTAAGAATATGCACAAAGAATATTTGGCTTTTAGAATCACATCCACCATCTTATAATCTGCTACATGGGTTTCAATTGCAATTTAACAGTGCATTTCATTTGCCGATTGTTTAGTTGCATTTTACACCGTATATGAACATTAAGGTCCTTATTTTCATTTGCATATATGAAAACATGGGTAAGTATTTACTTGAAGCCAATTTTGCTTCCATTTTTAATCCCTTCTTGATAAGCTATATGCCTATAACACACTTTTATGACTGCCCTTTTGATATGCATCACGTAATTTGTCTTTTAACAAATTTTATCTTGGGCAATCAACAATTAGTTCATTTTTAATCAATGTATTCAAAGTCATGTATTTAGAGAAATCATATAGATATAATTCTATTTCTTATAAGTTTAGCACTATGTTATTTTATCTTCAATGATGCATTTGTTGGAGATGAAAATCATAATGAAGCCTTTGTCACATATTTGACTGATGCTTAGCTTTCAATGGTTGTAGAAAGTGACTTTACATCTCGATCAACTCCAAGCATTCTTCCTTTATTATTGTCCCCATAGGTGACAAATCCTTTGTGTCTTGGAGTAAGGATAGTGAATTTTGACTTGTCACTCGTAATATGCTTAGAGGAGTTACTATCAAGATACTGCATTTTGCTCACGACCTTCAAGCAAAATGTTCTTCTAAGTGTGTACATTTTGCTCCATAGGTTACCTAATATGATTTGGGTCCAATAGGGTTAATGGCTTTCTCATTTTGTTGTATACATTTTTACAAAAGGGTGTGGTGAAAAGGGAAAGAAAGTCTTAGAAGAAGTTTTCTTCTAAATGTGTGAGATTGTGGTGAGTGTAGTATGAAGACAAAGTCCCAAGGTGAGATTTGTATAGAATTGACAACATCACAAATAATTTTGTTTTGTGCTTACAAGGGGACTAGACATAACCTTTTAGTAAACAAGAAGGTGAACCAATATAAAATCCTGGTGTAATTCTTTCTTCCCTTTACTCTCTATTTTGATATATAAAATTTAACTTTATCTATTGCATTATACTCTTATCTTTTAAAAGTAAGAGAACTTTAGCAATCCAAAGTCAATAATTTTTTTATTCTTCATACTTGTAAATCACCATAGCGTGTGGTGTAGAAAAAAGTGCAAAACACGAAGTGGTGTACTTCTTTAATGGAGATTTTGACTAAGAATCTTGAGAGAAGCCTTGGTGTGAGATTTGTTAAAATTGTACTCAAAATAGTGGAAATTTCTTGTGGTTATCAAGAAGACTAGACATAGCCTTCAGGATTTAGGGTTTAGGGCTAGGGTCGTGAGCCTAGAGTCTAGGTCTAAGGTTTAGGGGTTGGGGGCTAGGAGTCCGTGATCCAGGTCTAGGGCGTGGGGCTCGGGGGTAGGGGCCTAAAGCCCAAGGTCCAGGGCCCAAGGTTTAGGGAGGTTTAAAGATTAGGGAGGTTTAAGGTTTAGGGGTCAGGGGCCTGAGTCCAGAGTTTAGGGTTTTAGGGTTATGGCTCAGGGCTCAGGGTCGGGGCTTGGGGGCTTATGGCTTATGACTTAGGGTTTAGCGTTTAGTCACTCTAAAATCAAATCTTGTAAATTAAGGCAATTAATATATAATTTTATCAATCTTTATTGCAATGTTTAAAAAACAATCAGGCAAAGAAAGATATTGTTATTATTATAAATTTAATTAACATGTATTTGAGTGTTGTTTTATTTTTTGGATACTTTAAAAAATGTTATGATAAAAAATTCTTGAGATGTCTAAAGTTATTTATTTTTTTACTATAAAAAAATTAGATTTGAGTTCAACCTTATAAAAGTTTTAATTTTGTAGGGTCATGAAATAAATTTTCCTTTTTCTTATTTTTACTGCATTAGTGCTATTTATTCAGGATGCATCTCTTTATTAACATGATTTTAGCTAATAAGTGATCATCCAATCATTTAATAATCATTCAAAAATTCCCTTTAAAAAATTAAACGAATGTGGGTTGAATCCGTGACATCATGAAATTATTAATTATTCTCTTTATCAATCCACATTATTTTTTGGAAACAAATTATTGGGATAAAATAAAATTCACTAAATGCTAATGGATTTAATTCAAACCCTTCTTGAAATTCAAAATTGAAATATATTGTGTGTGGTCATTAAGCCAAAAAAACATTTTTATTTGTTTATATTTTTTTTGAAAAATGTATTTTGGGCTGGACAAAATTGGGGCATTCACAACTGCCCCTCTTTTCTTGTTGCATATTGTACATTATGCAAACTGAAGTTTGAGTGTTGTCCTGATAAGTAACTGGTAAGGAAATGATGTTGATTTTGTTGAGGCTCAAAATATGTTTTTGTTGGTGAGATAAAGAGCACGATACAAAAGATTTTGTTCGAGATCATCAAGCACGGGGCCCTCAAATTTTAAAAGTCAGGCACAAAGCCTAGAAAGATTGACTTTGAGGTCGTCAAGCATGGGGTCTTCGAATGCATAATTTGAGGTCGTCAAGAACGGGGCCCTCAAATTTTAAAAGGTCACGCATAGAGCCTGGAAAGAGTGACTTCGAGGTCGTCAAACATGGGGTCCTCGAAGGCATAATTTGAGGTCGTCAAGCATGAATCCCTCAAATTTTAAAAGCCATGCACAGATTCTGGAAAGGTTGACTCGAGGTCGTCAAGCACGGGGGTCCTCGAAGACACAATTTGAGGTTGTCAAACACAGGGCCCTCAAATTTTAAAAGGTTAGGCATGGAGCCTGGGAAGATTAACTTCAAGGTCGTCAAGCACGTGGTCCTCAAAGCCACAATTTGAGGTTGTCAAGCATGAGACCCTCAAAATTTAAAAGGTCAGCACGAAGCCTAGAAAGATTGACTTCGAGGTCGTCAAGCACGGGGTCCTCGAAGGCACAATTTGCAATGATTCATATGAAAAGTACAATTGTATGATTGTTTGGATTTGTGTGCATGAAGTTTACGTTGATGTTTGTACTGTAATGACTAATGTATGAATTTGACTATGCATTGATAGACATGAGTGTGCATAACGATACTTTTGATGCATGAGAGGTGGTTGATGTTTAACATAAGAAAATTAGGGGTTTGAGGATGTCCTTGTTTGAATGCTTGTATATGCATGAATTTTATGTTGATGTTTGTATGATTAAAGTGAGTATGTATGTCATGTATATGTTTTGTTTCATGTTATTAATGAGAATATGCATTGACTTGAATATTGATGTGATTTAATGTATGTATGTCATGTATATGCATTGTTTGATGCTATTATTTTTTATGTATATGCATTGTTTGATGCTATTATATCATGTTTATTCATTGTTTGATTAATGTGAATATGCAATGTTTAATGCTATTATGAGATTATTTGTTTTCTGCCATATGATATAAATATTATATGCTTTTTGAATGTAATGAAATGAGAGGTAAGACCGACGCACAAATGTTCTAAAGTATTTTTGATGATTTATTTTTATATTTTTTGGATGAAACTGGTAAACTTTTGCAGACTCGACTGAAGCGACCCTTGATGCATGCTGTTGTTTGGTACCATAACTTTTCACCCATCGAAATTTGCCCCAGTTTAGCTGAAGATGCCTTTCTCTTAAGGTGGTCCACAAAATTACCTTAGTATATTCTTGACGATAGTGACTAAACTCAGTCATACTGCCTTAGTGCAGGCTGGCTGAAGAATTCTTGCCAAAGTTTGATTTTTTTTAGCAAAAAAAATCAGTCGAGTATGCCTATTTTCACATCTTGTCTTCACTCGGGTAGTTATTGTTTATAAACCACCACAATTTGGATGATCGATGATGTGTAGTAGTAGTAATACTTCATATTAAGGGTGTTCATTTGATTTTCCCTAATTTTTTCTTAGAATACTTTATGTAGGCATCTGTTAGGAATTTTCTCATCTTATTATGATCCCAAGTCACCTTTAGGGATTTTTGACTTAGAATCGTTCTCTTTTTCCTTGGTTGTCCATAAGGATTTTCAACTTAGTACTCTTTTTTTTGCCTTTTTAATTTATTTTAATTTTTTTGGTTCTCTTTTTGTTTTGTTTTTCTTCTGCGAACACCCTCGAATGTGGTGACTTAACTTGATAGGGAGCAAAAGACTTGTATGAGTCACTATTGAAGCTGTTCTTGAAGATGATAACTTCACATCTTTCCTCTTCTTGGTTGAGAGATTATGGTTCCTTGTGACTGAATCGACTTACAGAGCTATAGGAAGTCACTTCATCATTGCCCCAGTTTTGAGCTTCTTATAACTTTCCAATAGCGAATGAGATCATCCAAAAACTGTCACAATATTAACAATCATCTTCTCTTTCAATTGTGTTGGTGGACTTGGATCGGAAAGCCTTAGACCATGAAACGTCTCAAAATTTGCCCCAGTTTGAGAAGCTCGTACTTTTCCTTTTCATACTCCTTATTTGATTAATAACTCTTTTAAAAATAAATACTAAAACAATGATCATACAAACTTTGACAAGTGTTTGAAGTATGAGTGATAATGTGGTAGTAATGATAAAATTGAATTTGGGTTTGACTTGTGTAGATGTGGTGGTAGTGATGATAGTATTTAACTTGAGTTTGGGCTTCAGTAGATGTGGTGGTGATAATGACATGATTTAATTTGTGTTTTAGGTTATGAGTGATGATGAGGTAAATATAATATCGATAAGATAGTTTTTAACCTTATGCGTTAAAGATGAAATATGTGTATCAAAATTTATGAGTTTTCTGGAGTTAGCAACTTTTCGGGGTTCGGGGTTCGGGGTTCGGGGTTCCGGGTTCGGGGTTCCTTCTTTGGACAATAAATTAGATTTAACATCTTCAAAGGATAAGGTATCATTATTTCCATACAACATGATTTCTTTGAAGTGCTTATAGGTAGAAGGTAAAGAGACAACCAACAAAACAGCTTTGTCTTCATCTTCAATATTAATATCAATATTTTGCATATCCATAATAATAGAATTAAACTCATCAAGATGAGTTTGAATAGGAGTACCTTCAACCATACGAATGGTGTATAACCGTTCTTTGAGACGAAGCTTGTTTGCGAGGCTCTTGGTCATGTATAAAGTTTCTAACTTCAGCCACAAAGCCGCGGCGGTTTCTTCATTGGCAACCTCACGAAGAACCTCCTTCGACAAACAAAGTTGAATTGTTGAAAGCGCCTTTTCATCCAACTCGTCCCATTGATCATCGGTCATGGAAACTGGTTTCTTTGACTTCCCATCTAAAGCTTTCTTTAATCCGCTCTGGATAAGAACGGCCCTCATTTGGACTCGCCAAATAGAAAAGCTAATTTTGCCATCAAACTTCTCAATGTCAAATTTTGCAGACATTTTGAAATTCTCAATTTAGTAAGAGCTCTGATTCCACTTGTTAAGGTTAGAGCACAATGCGGAAGCACAGGATTGAATCAATTGAGAACAAAAGAGAAGCAAGTAAAGGATAAAGAAAATAACACACAAGATTTAACGTGGAAAAACCCCTCAGTGTGAGAGGAAAAAAACCACGGGCGATCAAGAGCAAAATTCCACTATGTAAAAAAGAAGAGTACAAGAAATCCTCTTATAATGATGAGGACAAATGACAATATTTTTTCTCACAAATACTCTCTCAAATGGAACAAGAATTCTCACCAAGAATGCACTCACAATATATGTGTAAATGAAAGAGATGTTGTGTGTTGTGAAGATGATTTTGAAGCTCTCTATATGTGTCCTTTTATAGGCAAGCAAAGTCTTGGTATCTTGGATTCCAAGCATTGGATGCTTGGAAACAAAGCCATAAAAGTGACATAAAATGCCCTTAAAGAGAGCCATAAAATTGTCATAAAATTCTTTTAAGGCATAGTAATGAGAGGCATCTAACAATCTCCACCTTGGCTCGAATTTGATAAGTTGCTCATCGCCAAATAATGCCCCGAAGGGCACTCAAGTGCTGTAGAGACCAACCAAGTCCAAGCAAAGTTGGAACTTGGTATTCGGAAGTGGCTTGGTAAGTATATCTGCTGGATTCTCTGATGTGTGAATCTTTTCCACCATAATTTCACCAATAGCAACAATATCTCGGATAAAGTGACGTTTTATATCAATGTGTTTGGTCTTGTCATGATAACGATTATTCCTGGTCAAATGAATAGCACTTTGACTATCACAAAACACTGTAAGAACACCCTGTATTAGACCAAGTTCATTTACCAAACCTCGGAGCCAAATAGCCTCCTTCACACCCTCCGTTGCTGAAATATATTCTGCTTCAGTCGTAGACAATGCAGCAATGGACTGAAGAGTAGCTTTCCAGCTAATAGCACTATTACAGAGAGTAAAGATGTAACCAGAAAGAGACCTCCTTCTGTCAATATCACCACCATAATCCGAATCAACATAACCTACAACGTCATCAGTTGTAGCCTTGTTTCTGTCAAATACCAAGCCAATACCAGAAGTACCTTTTAGATACCGAAAAATCCATTTTACAGCACTCCAATGATCCTTTCCAGGATTATGCATATATCGACTTACCATGCTAACAGCATATGCTAAATCAGGTCTAGTGCACACCATAGCATACATAAGACTACCAACTGCACTAGCATAAGGAATATGTGACATACGCTCCATCTCTTCCTCTGTATGTGGGCAAAGATCTAAAGATAACTTGAAATGTGCAGCAAGTGGAGTAGAAACAGGTTTACAATTATTCATATTAAACCTTTCAAGCACTCTTTCAATATATTTCTCTTGGGATAAAAACAATTTACCAGCTTGACGATCCCTGTGAATCTCCATACCAAGAATTTTCTTGGCTGCACCTAATTCTTTCATCTCAAACTCATTATTGAGTTGAATTTTCAATTTCCGGATCAAAGACTTGTCACGTGAAGCAATTAGCATATCATCAACATACAGTAACAAGTATATGAATGATTCATTTGGAAATTTCTGGAAATAAATACAGTCATCAAATTGACTCCTGCAATAACCTTGCCCAATCATAAAAGAATCAAACCTCATGTACCATTGTCTGGGAGCTTGCTTAAGGCCATATAATGATTTCTTCAATCGACAGACAAGATGCTCCTTATCAGGAACAATAAATCCTTCAGGTTGTTCCATGTAAATTTCTTCTTCCAGCTCTCCATGTAGAAAAGCTGTCTTTACATCAAGTTGCTCCAACTCCAAATCAAATAAAGCAACAAAAGCAAGCAAAACACGTATAGAAGTATGACGAACAACAGGTGAGAATATCTCATTAAAGTCAATACCTTCCTTTTGATTAAAACCTTTAACAACTAGTCGTGCTTTGCATCTTGGATCTTCAACCCCGGGAATACCGTCTTTCTTCTTATAGATCCATTTACATCGTAATGGTCGTTTGCCTTCGGGAAGCTCTGTCAAAGCCCAAGTACCATTCTTATGAAGACTTTCAATCTCTTCATTCATAGCCACTAGCCACTGTGACGAATCAACACAAGAAACAGCTTCTGTATAGCTGGCAGGTTCAACATCATCATTTACCTCTTGTGCAACTGACAATGCATAAGCAATTAAATTATCACCATCAGTGTATCTAGCTGGCCTTTTAATTAGTCTTCTGGTTCTGTCTCGAGCAATACAATAATCATCTTCTTGCTGATGAATAGGAGAAGTTGTACTGTCATCACAATCAACATAATGATCATCAATGCTAGATTGATTTGTAGAGGAAGATGGAACATCAACATTAGGAACTGTAGGTTTCACTATCAACTCCACCTTCTCGCTAGTACCCTGTAGATTACCTGTACTAGTAGAAGAAGACACAATAGATTGTTTTCCAGAAGATAAAAATGCATCCTCATTAAAAGTCACATCTCTGCTAAGAATTAATTTCCGTGACTTTGCATCAGAATACCATAAGCGATATCCTTTAGACTCAGATGCATAACCAAGAAATATGCACTCAACAGCTCTTGGAGCTAATTTACCATCATTAACATGTGCATAAGCAGGACATCCAAAGATTCTTAAGTTAGAATAATCAACAGGATTACCTGACCAAATTTCTTCTGGGATTTTGAAATCAAGTGCTGAATGTGGAGAACGATTAACCAGGTAACAAGCAGTAGATGCTGCTTCAGCCCAAAATTCACGCCGATGCCATAACCCAGCATTTGAGAGCATACAACGAACTCTCTCAAGTAGAGTCCTGTTCATCCGTTCTGCAACACCATTTTGTTGAGGATTTCTTGGAATAGTTTTGTGTCTAGCAATACCATTTTTTGTGCAGAACTCATTAAAATCACCATTGCAGAACTCTAATCCATTGTCTGTTCTAAGCTTCTTCACTTTCTTCCCTGTCTGGGTTTCAACAAGAGTTTTCCACTTCTTGAAAGTGGAGAAAGTCTCATTTTTATGCTGCAGAAAATAAACCCAAACTTTGCGAGAAAAATCATCAATGATGGTCATCATATAGCGACATCCTCCATGAGAAGGAAATTTAGAAGGCCCCCAAAGGTCAGAATGAATATAATCAAGAATACCTTTGGTACGGTGAGTTGCAGTGGAGAAACTAACCTTTTTCTGTTTCCCAAAAACACAATGTTTACAAAAATCCAATTTACCAATGCCATGTTTACCAAGATGACCTTGTTTGCTTAGAAGGTGCATACCTTTTTCACTCATATGGCCCAGGCGCATGTGCCATAATTTGGTAATGTCATTATCATGCATTGAAGAAGATACAGCTGTTGAACCTGTCACAACAGAACCTTGCAAGACATATAAACTACCAATCCGGTTAGCTTTCAATAATACCATAGCACCTTTCAATACCTTTAGAACTCCACCTTCAGCTGAATACCTACACCCGAGAGACTCTAGGGTGCCAAGAGAAATTAAGTTCCGCTTCAAATCTGGAATATAGCGGACATTAGCCAAGGTTCTGACAACACCGTCATGAGCCTTGATCTGAATAGTACCTATTCCTGCAACTTTGCATTGGGTATCATTGCCCATCAAAACAACACCACTGTCAACATGTTCAAAAGTGGTGAATAAGTCCTTATAAGGACACATATGAAAAGTACATCCAGAATCAAGAATCCATTCTGTTTTACTCCTATTATTATAAGAGACAACAGATAAAAGAATATCACCGTCAGAATTGGCTTCAATATTAGCAGCTTCAGAGGATTGTTGAAATTTTCCCTTATCTTGTTTTTCTTGTTTTTTCTTTAAGATAAAACAATCAGGAATGTCATGCCCCGGTTTCTTGCAATAGCGACAAGTTTTGTTGGATTTGCGACCTCTGGATTTGGATCTGAACTTTTTATAATTGGTACTCCCTTTTTCTTGAGTTCTACCTCGAACACTTAAGCCCTCACCCTTGTCCACAGAATTAACTTCAAGATCAAATTTTTCTTTGGACAATAAATTAGATTTAACATCTTCAAAGGATAAGGTATCATTATTTCCATACAACATGATTTCTTTGAAGTGCTTATAGGTAGAAGGTAAAGAGACAACCAACAAAACAGCTTTGTCTTCATCTTCAATATTAATATCAATATTTTGCATATCCATAATAATAGAATTAAACTCATCAAGATGAGTTTGAATAGGAGTACCTTCAACCATACGAATGGTGTATAACCGTTCTTTGAGACGAAGCTTGTTTGCGAGGCTCTTGGTCATGTATAAAGTTTCTAACTTCAGCCACAAAGCCGCAGCGGTTTCTTCATTGGCAACCTCACGAAGAACCTCCTTCGACAAACAAAGTTGAATTGTTGAAAGCGCCTTTTCATCCAACTCGTCCCATTGATCATCGGTCATGGAAACTGGTTTCTTTGACTTCCCATCTAAAGCTTTCTTTAATCCGCTCTGGATAAGAACGGCCCTCATTTGGACTCGCCAAATAGAAAAGCTAATTTTGCCATCAAACTTCTCAATGTCAAATTTTGCAGACATTTTGAAATTCTCAATTTAGTAAGAGCTCTGATTCCACTTGTTAAGGTTAGAGCACAATGCGGAAGCACAGGATTGAATCAATTGAGAACAAAAGAGAAGCAAGTAAAGGATAAAGAAAATAACACACAAGATTTAACGTGGAAAAACCCCTCAGTGTGAGAGGAAAAAAACCATGGGCGATCAAGAGCAAAATTCCACTATGTAAAAAAGAAGAGTACAAGAAATCCTCTTATAATGATGAGGACAAATGACAATATTTTTTCTCACAAATACTCTCTCAAATGGAACAAGAATTCTCACCAAGAATGCACTCACAATATATGTGTAAATGAAAGAGATGTTGTGTGTTGTGAAGATGATTTTGAAGCTCTCTATATGTGTCCTTTTATAGGCAAGCAAAGTCTTGGTATCTTGGATATGAAGCATTGGATGCTTGGAAACAAAGCCATAAAAGTGACATAAAATGCCATTAAAGAGAGCCATAAAATAGTCATAAAATTTTTTTATGGCATAGAAATGAGAGGCATCTAACAAATACTATGTAGATGATTCTTGGGTTCCATAACTCCAAACCTTTGGAATCCATAGTTTGGAGTAATAAAACTCAGTATGTACCTCATTATCTC
Organism: Lupinus angustifolius; assembly: GCF_001865875.1. Lineage (NCBI taxonomy): Eukaryota > Viridiplantae > Streptophyta > Magnoliopsida > Fabales > Fabaceae > Lupinus > Lupinus angustifolius. Next base: position 12,199 of record NC_032023.1, on the reverse strand, counting down.
AAGTACATAAATGTCATATCTTGAGTACTTTGATAAGTATTTTGGCATAAACTAAAATTTGATCAAAAATATGTAAGTTCTTCCATAAATAGGCAAACTTAAACACTTGTTTCATTTTCATTAAAAGAAAAGGATAAAATACAATTTGATTGATAGAAGAAAAGAATTGAAGAAAAGAATTGAAGAAAATTGACGGAAAAAATAAAACAAAAGCTATAAAAGAAAGATAAAATCAGAATATGTAGAGTGCAGGGTGTTACAAGTCCAATAGAAATTATATTATGTCTGCTTGAAAATAACTTTCCCTTTCATATTAGTATCGAGAAAAAGTAGGATAGAGATATATCTAATACATCATATTTGAAGACAACTATGTTTATTTTTTTTTTCTCTATAATTTAGGATTAAATTTTAATCAAAATTAATTTTTTAATGTATTATTAAGATTTTATTGGTTATCTCATTTTCTTAATACATATCTATTTGTTGACTAGCCTATGCAATGAATGTTGAAATGCTCACCTTGGTAATTGGGTTCAACATCTTGTCCGATATCAATACGAGAGATAAAAGCACGTGAGAAACAAATAAATAAAATGGTATGAAATGATAATTTTACTATTTAGATGTGATATGATGATACTTTCACCCTTAAATAGAAATATAAAATCAATAACTTGTTTCTGCAAGAGATTATTCTTTTCCTATGAGATATGAATGTTCTTTTTTAAACCTTAAAATTTAAATTTCTAAGATGCATTGTTTTGGAAAACCTATAATTTTTTTCCTCATATAATTCTTCTTCAGTCATACAAACCACTCAAACTCTTCAAACCGCATATAATTTTCCATTCTCTCTTTTCATTATCTTTCTTCCTCATCAAAATCCTCAAACCTCAAACTCCATTTTGGTTTGCACCATCTTAGGGACATTTTCTAATAAGTTTGGAGTTTGGTGATGGTGCAAATTAAGAGTTTATGCAACCATCTTGGTAACATCTTCAACCTAGAGCAAGGTATTCTCACTCACTATTTTCATTATTCAAACTTGCATATTTAGTAAGGTTGTTGCTTGTACTTGTTTCTTTTTGTGAAAGGGGTGCATGCATGTCTATTACTTCTTTAATGTGTATTTTTGCTTTCTTACCCATCGTGGGAAGCAAAAATTTAGGTTTTCAACATACCACATTAAGAATAGGGAAAATTTAAATTCTAATCAGATTGTTAGAGTTGAACTTTCCTCATTCCGATTGGGTATGTCAAAATGAAAAAAAATCACTTTGTACCTTGAAATGAAAATTTATCCAATTTCACTTCATATGCATTAAACTATTTTAATTTGTTTTATTTGTTATAGTGATGGCTAGGTGTAAAACAAGTCGCAGGAAGGCACATGTGGTAGTAGATGAAGATCTATTTGTATTTATTCCTAATAGAGTCTACCAACACATATCATTGAGATGGAAAAAGGTGTGGAATTGTACGACAAGCACTAGCATTGCGATTATTACATAAGGATGATATGAAGAAGAATGTTGAATTTTATATTTCTAATCAGTTTATTCACGAGATGATAATATTACTGAAAGTGGTGGCCAACAAAGTTGTCATGAAGAGAGCAGGGTTTATACCATGATATTTGATACCTAATAAAAAATATGGGTCCTAAATTTATTAATTTTTCCGATGATAAAATGTTTTATGGGAATTAAGGAAATTTTGTACGGCTATTGTTCTCACATTTTACATGTTGCAGTTTTACAAACAAAATTAATTTTTTAGAGATTAAGTAAAACTTAACACAGAAGTTTAAACAAAATATCAATTTATAAATTTTAAGTTTTAATAAGGCCTAAAGTTTTAGCTATCTTGTGTTTATTAATATGTTTATCAAATACATGTGACGTAAAACTTTGAAATCTAATAATTTATAAAAATAAATATAGTAATAAAATAAATAGAAAATAAAAATATTTAAATAAAAATATTATTTAAAAAAGTAGGACTTTGGCATCCTAGATCTTGAAGGTCTGTTTGTGAGTTGGTTTTTGGAGGACAAAGAGGAAAGGAAAAGTTTGAAATACATGAAATACACTTATAAGATAACTCTCAAACTTACATTTCTCTTCATTTCCCTCCAAAATCAAACTTCCAAACAGACCCTAAGTGGTCACACTTGTGGTATTTGTCCACCTGCCATGGAGGAGAGTGGCGATGAGGAGGATGATGATAAAGTTGTGGTGAAGCCAGAGTTGTTCCTGGCATTTTATAGGCTCAGTGTGGGGGAAAACTTGGGTTCTTAATTTAGTATATGAGTATCAAATAATTTTATTTTATAATAGTTTTACAATAAATTTGAATAAAAGAGAACGTGAGAATACAATACATATTTCCTTTTAGATTGAATTATGTTACTTATTGAAAATTTGAATCTAACATTTTTTTAGTGTATTCTTTTTAATGAGTTTTAAGTAATTTCATGGTTTTCTTACTTTTTGGTAAACTCTTATTTCAATTATATATCAACTATATAATAATATTATAAAACAATAATCATTATTATCAACATAATATTAAATGTCGAATTTATGTATAAAGTAATAATAATTGATAACACAATAAATTAAAAAATAGTAACATAATTATAGTTTAGAGATAAAATTAATTGTACGAGTAAAAAATATTTGGACCCCATTAATTATGAATCATGTGAGGCACACTTACCACACAGAGCCCTGATGAAGCTTGTTGAGAGGAAGAAATTCATGACCGGTAGTCTTTAACTTTACTGACTTACTTATCCTGAGCACGTTGCATGTTCCATATGCGGAATTCATCACACTTATATTAAACATTCCAAATTTTGGTTTTGGACTTTGGTGTGAACAACTCTATTAGTACATGGCAAATAGAATATTGGGTCAGCAACACAATGGTCCTAAGTGATGAGTCACATGTCAAGAGAGTTATGTGACATGAAGTTAATTTGGGTTAGCAAATCACATGCATATTTTAATAGACCAAAACTAAACATAACTGTAGGAATGATTTTCAAATAAACAACACCTTAACTATAACTTTAAAAATGTACCATCCGACACCATCATCACGTACTTAGATGTGTTGTAACTGCAACAATAACACTGGAGCAAAACTTGTCCTTCCCTGTTGTTAAGCTAAAAATTGAAAGGTGCTCATTGATTTCAACATTTTGAAAGCATAAATAGAAGATAGAGGGGTGAGAACAAAGGCAACCAGTAAGTTGTATAAAGAGAAACACAAATAAAACCAGATATTCTTTACTCTATTCTTATTCTTTTATCGCATGTAAATGTCATAATGTTAAAATCATAAATTAAGGATTCTTATAAACCATTAAATGCTCATAAAATTTTTTAAAAGTCTAACAATTGATATCAAAACATCATTTAAATACAGTGTGACATTCTTTGTGTTCTGAAATTCAATCATATGTTCATTAACATATATGAATAGCATTCTTGCCTTTAAAGTATTAAATTGAATTTTGTGTTATCATACAAGAAAACAGTATGGAAAGTTACTGTTCAAAGCAATTTGTATAACCACCATATTACCTAACTCTATCTTGAACATTATCTAGGTGACCATGATGATTTCTGTTTGCTGCTCTAACAATACTGGCTAGAACTAAAGTTTTGGAACATTTAAGGATACATTTGGTAAAAAATTTAGAGAGTAAAGTCAAAATCAAGTGAATTATTGGAAGCCAAAAATATATTTAAGTCGAACATTTTTAGGATAAAAGGAAATAACTACTTGAAGGCTATTGATAGGGTGTTGTGAAAGATTTGAAGTTTTGAACACCCATAAAGCTTTTATAAAGTGAGCTTATGTGCAAAGATAATAATGATATATTTATCATTGAATAATTAAATTACACATTTACATGTACATTTCATTTCAATTTACTGAATTATATATAAGTATAGACACACTTATTTACTTACTTTATAACCAAGCTTATTTTAGAGGGTAATTCCCCATTTGAACACAAGTTTTCATTGAAAATGATGTGTAGAAAAAAGAAAGATAAATTAACTCATATCTCAACTATTTATTATAGAACAATGCTCATGTTGATGGGCAAGTACTTTATTGGGTCACGGGCAGAACAAGAAGGTAGTGAAGAATACTAGAGACACAAGGTTGGGCTATGGTTTTGGAAATGTAGAATAGAAAGCATAAAGCATTATACAAAAACAATGTCAGAAGTGGGATTTGAACCCACGCCCTCTCACGAAGACCAGAACTTGAGTCTGGCGCCTTAGACCACTCGGCCATCCTGACATCATGATGCTATTCAACGCATAAAATATTCCTAGTTTTTAACATTTTGAATTTAATCACTATAATCATTTTGTTCTATTTTTTAATTATCTCTTCTATTGTTTTTATTTTTATTTGTTCTATTACTTTTATTATTTTTTATTTGTTCTATTATTTTGTTTTTATTTACTTGCTCTATTGTTTTTTATTTTATTTATTTGTTTTCTATTATTTTATTTGAAGGGAAGCCAATTGATTTAAAGCCAAAGGCTAATCAAATTACTCCTCGACTACAAAAAACATGTTGCCCATTTACCTAGCCTATGTACAACCTTATTGCATGTCCCTAAGGATAACATCAAATATGATCTTCCTCTAGGCTTTTCTCCTAGCAAGATGGATTCCTTCAAGCACAGTCGCTACTTTTAAAGGTTCATGCTTTCACAACAAAATACCCGTGCCATCATGATCACATGCCAAAACTTATAATTCATCATGGTTTTCTTCCTTAAACATTTTCGCATGGAAATTTACTTTAGTGCAATAGGTCTCAGGAGGAGACTAACTAACCAAAGAAATTTGCAAACTCGAGTTATTTCCATTAGCTGACCCATGCAATTGGATTGTAGTTAGAGTTGGTTTTTGGAATATAATAGAGGGGAGGGAAAAACTTGAAAGTCATGAAATAAATTTATAAGATGAACCTGAAGCTTTATTTCTTATTCATTCTCATCCAAAATTAAACTCACAAACAATTTCTTACGGTCGTTTGTAAATTGTTTTTTCAAGGAAAATGAAGGGAAGGAAAATGCTATACACTTGTGAGATGTTCTCCTTTCACTTCATTCTCCTCTAAAAACTCAACTAGCAGAGAGGTGAAATTAAGAGTTAATTTGGAAGTTGGATTTTGGAGGGGAAGGAAAGGGAAGGGCTTGAGAGCCATAAAATATACTTGTGAGATGACTCCCAAGCCTTCCATTTCACTTCCTTTCCCTCCAAAATCCAACTCCCATACAAATACTAAAATTGTTATCTGGGCGGAAAAGGTTGAACATTAAATGTAAACGAACACCCTACTGCTGTTACATGAAAAAGTACAGATGCATATTTTCTTTAATAACAGTTCACTACAATGCTAAGGCAAAATTCCATTTGATAATGCTTCACTAAAAAAAGTTCCATTGGACTGTGATTAACTTAGGACTAACGTGCTCCTTTAACAACTTCATATGGAGCCAAAACTCATCCTAGAGGACTATAACGATCCATCTCATAAAGCTAAACCAAGACACAGGCAACAGAAAAATCTACAACTCCTTGACATCATCATTGCCAGCTTCAGCTTCGGGACTGATGATTTCTTTCGCGACACTTTCAGCCTCGACCTCTTCAGTGTCATCTTCCCTTCCTCTTCAACTGCAGCGTCGGGACTGATGTCTAGGCTAGACTTCACTGAATCATAAACACGTGAAGCAAAATCCTTGGAATTGTCAAGTAGGAAGCCACTTTCAAAGAGTGCAGTCCTGTATATCAGCTCTGCTGTATGCTTCACACTCTCATCCTGAAAAGTAAGCCATTTGTATTAACAAATGAATCCTTGTTTTGCACAAAGAGGTAGCGCGAGAAAATAAAGCATCTGAGAGAATTCAAATTTATAATATACCTCAGGGTTCTTCACTACTCTCTCGCGGAGCTCATTGATTATAGGGTGCCTGGGATTGATCTCAAGAACCCTCTTGCTGCACATGTATGCTTGCTTGCTAGCATCTGCCAAAGCCTGAGACTGCATGATTCTTTCCATGTTGGCACTCTAACCATATTTTGATGTCACCACCACACAAGGGGTGTTACCCAACTGGCTGAATATCTTCACATCATCAACATTCTCACTGGCAAGGGTATTTTTCCACCACTTAGTAAGATCCTTGAAGGATTCCTTCAGTTCCTTGTCCTTTGCGTCCTTCCCAAGTTTCAAACCCTCCTTGGACACATTCTGGAACTTTTTATCTTCATAATCCATCAGGTATTGCATCAAGTATTCATCAACTGGATCAGTGAAGTAAATAACCTGTAGTGGTTCTAAAAGAAGATACACTTAAAACCATGAAATCATCATTCCCTCTCTGCAGAACAGAAGTTTTTGAAATATAAAGAAAACAGAGAAGTTGTCTAATTATGAAGAGTCAGAAACATATAAAGTATCTAATTTGAGCCAATAGAGTTTGCTTAAAAAACAAAATTTAATTGCACCTAAATCTTTTTCTTCTTAAGCTGCTCAAGGATTGGAGATTTTTCCAGCTGTTCTTTGCTGGTTCCAGTTATGTAAAAGATATTCTTCTGCCCAGCTTTCATTCTAGATATGTACTGATCAAGAGAAGCCAATTTACCCTTGGACTTGGTGCTGCAAGAGATTGAAGTTTCATGTAGCTAGTCAAATAATATAAGTAGGGAAATAACACTGGCACAAGAATTAATCACAAGAAAAAAAGTGATGTACCTCTCAAATCTGAGCAGTTTTGCCAACCGATTTCTGTTGGTGGCATCCTCAACGATACTAAGAGAGTGATAGAACTTGGTGTACTCTTCATCTGTAACCTCCTTTGGATTCCGCAGCCATAAAGCTTTCACATCATTTAAAAGTTCCCATTCATAAGTCGTTTCCTTCACCTTCTTTGTCTTGGGCTTTTTTCTTCATCTTCACTTTTATCAGAATCTTCTTCAGTCTCTTCATCGAGGGAGCTGCTTTCAGCTGCTAAGGAGCGAAATAAGGTAAGAAAGACAGACTAAAACATCATTCAAAGACAGGATATTATATAAATAGAAAGATAACACAAGTGAGTCCTTAAATTATACATACATGATTCGTCTTCTTCATTACAATCATCATCAGCAGGAACCTCCACGTCAACCTCTTTGCTGGCCCAAATATAAATAGGGAAGTTAATAAATTCAGAGTATCTCTTCACCAATTCCTGAACAAGAATAGTTACTGGATCAAATTTAGAAAAATATTGTTGTTCAAGTGACTAATAAACCTCAAACACCACCTAGTGAAACACCAAGGGAGCCGACTTCAGAAGAAAGTTATAAACTATTTTAAGTAAAAATAAGGAAGGAGATAAAAATAGAATGCATACTGACAGAGCTAAAATGTTGATGACCTATTAAGAAGTTGGGGTGCTGCATAATAAGGAAATTATATGAACAATAGACGAGGATGGTATTTGTTTAACCATGGGATGCATATAGAGGTTTATGCTAGCAAATCTTAAACCAATCTAAACATGTATCTTGAGCTGTAGGTGTAACACTCCACAGAAGCCCTACTAGCTACTACTTACTCAATGTTGTATATTTGGTTAATGAAAATCAATAGCACGTGTATTACAAAAAACAAGGGTCAGAAGCATAACATGAATGTACAGACAAACTGTGATAAAACAAATTTTACTATAATTAAAATCCTTTATTTTCAATCATAAGCAAAGCACACAAGTACAATCACCTGCAGTAGAAACACAATATCTATTGTGGACATTAAAAGGTGCACTGTGTAGACCTATGTGCTATAAACTAAAAGACAATCTTTTAAACTCATAATTTGTAATAATTAAGGTAAGAATTTAGTGCATACTTTCAACTTAGACTCCTCTAAGTACTCTCCAGCTTCATCTTTGAGGTGTAATCTAATCTCAGTTCCACATCTTAGTGGCTCATTCCATGTATCTTCTGAAATTGCAAATTCTCCATCATCTTTGATTCCCACACATACCTGAGTCAAACAATTTGTGGATCAGCATACTGTTGCAGATGTCTACAAAACAACATGTGCAATACTGGTCAGAGAAGCAATATCAAGGGGAAGTAACTTCCTGTTTATCTTCGTTATGCTTGCTAATGACTTCAACATAGTCAGACACAAGATAAACAGGGTAGAAACAAACTCCAAACTGCCCAATAAGATTAAGATCTCCACTTGTCTGCATTTTCTCAAACAAATGATGGACAGACAGATGGTTCCAATTAACATCTTTCGCACCTTACTACAGTGAAAATTCTTTCAAGCAAGACAACAAGAACAAGATAAAGACCTGAAGTTCCCAATTTTGCTATGGTTCCCATATTCTTAATTAAATCCTCCTTTGTCATACCAATACCTCTGTCTCGAATCGACAAGATTTTCTTTTCCTTGTCTAACTTAATCTGCAGCAGCAACATGTTTCAGGTGCAAAATAAACCATGAATACAGTAATTCAACTAACAACTCAAAATATCAGCAGTTGTTAAACATTCATCGTAAAGAAAACTAAAAGGAAAAGCTGTGTATATTATTAATTCTTAGGGAAAAACAAACATTTTTTTTCTTTATTCAAATGCTCTCTTGACAAAGAGTTTAATTATAAATTACATGGACAGCATTAAAACAAAATTGAGTGTTACGTTATATTTTATAAAGCATGCCAAACATAGAATAAAACTCTTGTTTCTCTATTCCTCAAGTTCTAGCATGTCTTCCAAAATGCTTTCTAAGTTAGAGCTCGAGTTCGGTACAAACCTCCAATGCAAGATAAGTTTTCTTCAAATGAAATAAATAAGCAAACATAAATAAAAAGGAAAGGATCTTACATTAGAAGCATTAGAGATCAATTCCCTGAGGAAAATATCCTTATTACTATAGTGAGTTGATGATAATATCCATAAGTCGTGACACTTCTGCTTGGAACTCAAACTTCTCCGCATTACTCCATTGCGATAGCTTCGAGATCGATTCTGCCTCCCTTCCATCACATCACCAACACACATCGTTAATTTAGTTTTACTACTCAAATACAGAAAGAGTGACTTTAAAATAGAAAGTTTAATTATCAAAAGATACCGGAACCCGTGGAAAGGCCATGAGGAACAGCACCAATTTTGTCCTCCACCTTAGTTTGATCTACAAGCTCTTCGGAATTAGCCTCTGCATTCGCCTTAAATTTTTGACCTATTTGACACAAAAGCAAGATTCTACTAAATTGAGTTGATATCTGAACTGAACAAGTAAAGTACATCAGTCTTGATCCACTAAAGTGTATCTACATCTCAACTCATTAAAGTTAAATAATGGAAAAGACTTAATCATGAAATACATTTTAGAATCTCAACTAAAACTTGAAAGGAACTTTACTTTCTTGAGCCCAATTAAAATGAACTATTCCCTCTAAAACTCAACAAAAGGAATTTTACTTTGTCGAGCTGACAATCATCTGATATGTGATTCTTCTTGGTACGATAGTGAATGCAAAGTAGGCGGTACATTACTCTATTAATAATGATATGGATATATTAAGTAGAGTTTCTATAGCACTTGTTAGTTGGAACAACTTTTATTTTACCACAAAAGAAATATTAAATGATAAAACTATTTTTTTTAACTCATTCATATAAATAAGTGTATATTACTAAGTATTCTTTTTCTTTTTACTTATTGTGTAAACTGTACATAAAAATCCAATCACATAAAAAACCAATAATTAACACGAGAGAACTGATTAAAATGGATATATATATATATGCGGAGATAATCAATAGAACATTATTAACAGATTAAAATTTTAATTTTAATTAAAATTGATTCATAAATGATAACATCAAAAAACATAATTACATGTGTCCCTAAATATGACATGGTATACGTGTTTTATGCAAGTTTTTCTCTTATCTCGAGATGTATATCATTTTATATATTTCTTATTTTTTTTAGTGATTATGAAAATAAAAGAAAAATTAAATACATATTAATTTTATATTTTCTCATCGGTGAAAATAAAATGGTACATAGAATAGTACACATTTTGAGACAAAAAATATACTCCAGACTTACTCAAAGAAGGTTACCTATAGAGATGACAAAATGGGCATGGCCCGTGGACGCGCCCATATAGCTCGCATTTTTTTGCGGCAGGGCATGCAAATTTTGTCAATTTGCCCGTTTCGTCCAGCCCGTTTTGCCTGCCAAGATTGCGGGCATTTTCGTTGGGCATGCAGGCGGCCCATAAACATAATTTAAAGAAAAGTAAGAAAATTTTAAATAAGTTATGATGTGATGTAATTTTTAATCCCTAAAAAAATTATAATATAATGTGATTTGTTAAACTTCATATAAAGTATCAAAAATTTCGTTAATTTTTTATCTTCAACTACTTTATTTAATTTCATTTCATTTATTATATGATTTTTTTTAATTATTTAACAATGTCCGCAGGCCACTTGCAAGCCCGTTTTAAAACGGGCAGGGCATTGAGTTTTGTCCGTTAACTAATATGAGCATATCTGCGCCCGCTTAAATTTTTGTGGGCATTTATGGGCGCGGGCTAAACGAGCCGGACGACCCGTTTTGCCATCTCTAGTTACCTATGTGCTAAAAACTCCCACTTGATGGATTTGTTTAGGCTTTATGGAGTGGGTTTTGGAGGGGAAGAGAAGAGATGGCTTTGAAAATTGTTTCTTGTTTGTGAGTTGGATGAAAGAGAGAGAAAAGTTTTGGAGGATTTCTTAAACCATCCATATGTCTATTTTTAAATTCCTCCAATTTGAGAGTTTTGCAGATAAAATGTCAAAGTAGCTAAATATTTTTAGTAATATTATATATATCTCATTGTTAATTACATTTTTAAAGGAAAATAAAAAAATTCTTACAATTTCATTAGTTTACCCTCCTCATCTATATTTCATACTCCCAAACAATGAGAGAATTTGTTTTATTTTCCCTTCCCTTTCTCCCCATTCCTAACCTATTATTTTCTCTCATTTTCTTTCCCCCATACCTCACAAACAAAACCTTAAAAAATTTCAAGTAAACACTGCATGATAAATAATTAAATATAAAAAAGAGTTAGTTGGAGGTCGTATTACTAATAAACTTAATGTCTTAATAGTCAAAATAGCACCAAATTCTCTTCTATATGTTTTTGCTTATCCTCGACATTTCGCAATAAAATATTTGCACACAACAAAAATAAAAGCATTATTCGACAATACGAACTTTGGATTTTCAAGTAGTTCTTTGCTGGACAAAAATTAAATGTAACTTGTAACTCTTAGCTTGTAATTTTTGAAAGTTAACAGCCGTTTTAAAAAAAAGGAGAGGGATCCACTTACTCTCTGTAGTCCTCATCCTAACCATTGATTTTAGGAAAATCTATGGTTTAAATTAGTAAATAAATCTAAATCATTAGATATTCATAGAATTAATGGCTAAGATAAGGACTATAAGCTCATAAACACAATAAGCTAAGAAAAATAAACAATGTACTCTTATTAGAAAATAAATTATCTCCTATAATCATTAAAATTATGACATGTATCATATTTAATATTGTTTACAAAATATTTCTGAAGTTAAAAAAATATGATACATATTATAATTTTTTTAATAGTTAAAAGAAATAATTTATCTATTACCTATATAATAAAAAAAGCTCCCTCACATACATGTGTCATCACCTCCTTCAATTGCCACATGTCACACTCACAACAAAAGTTTTCTCCCTCAAAGAATTCTACCACCTACAATACACCCCACCACACCATAACATTGGTTATTATCTCTTGATACATCTCTTTATCATTTATTCTTCTTCTTTATTCCATATTTTTCTCTCTCATTTTATTACTAATTAGAGAACCTTATCTCTTTTTCACTCATTCATTTCATTACTCTACTTTTCTTCAACCATTTTTCCCTCTTCTTGGTTTATATCATTCTTCCATTTCAAAATTTCTTATTTTAAAATGATTTTATGCATGTAGATCTATTCATTGATTTTTTTCTTTGAAGATGTTGTATTAAAATCTTTTTTTGTTTATTTTGTAGATATGTTATTATTGTTGGATAACTAGAGGAGTGAGA